>NC_136410.1:263643233-264243233 GCF_051521515.1 Lactuca serriola
AAGTTATATAAGATTTAAATTAAATAAACCGTCGGATATAATGGGTCTGCCTTAGATCCACAACCAGACAAGGAACAGGAAGAAAGGCGGGCCCACCAATTCTAAGTCGATTATGAATAGATTCTTATATAACTCTAACATATACACTTAGCAATTATAGCCGAAGCCTAACAATTCTAGATGAGATGTAGTGTTAATAGAATCTGTTCCAAAGAAAATCCAATATTTTCCTTATAAAAGTTATGTGGTCCTAAATCCCAGGACCGAGAATAAAAAAGTGTTTGCCATACTTAAAGATATAAAATTGGTTTTAAATCGGCATAACACCCTTTTTGATTTCAAGAAAATCCCGTAATGAATGATGTGTAGTCTTAAATACCAAGACCGAAAGTGTATAGTAATATCCGTACTTATTGATATAAAAGTGATTTTAAATCGACATAAAACCACTTTTGATTTATAAAAATCTCCGTAAACTTTATGTGTTGTTAACTCCCTATGTGAGTCGCTATAACAATACTATGACTGAATGAACCTGCCACGACGTTTCTCAAGCGTCCAAAAATGTTATGACACCTGTCACCCGTAGACCTGCAGGTCCCACTGTAGCTAGCAGCAAGGTGTGGGGTGTCAAACCCAATATAGATCTGTACACAACTATCACGTTCTCCCTACAAGTGACTCTGGTTATAACTACTAGGAATTTTAACCCGTACTCTAGGAGTACTGAGAAGAATGTCTCACAATTTACGTTAACAAGTTTATGTGTGGTGTGCATGAGTGTAAAACCTTTTTCTGTGGGAATAAAACCTTCCGAAATGTGTTTTTTGTGTTAATGGAAACATAAACCATACCTATTATAGTTTATCAAAATGTTTAAATGTAATACTTATAACTTTGTTTACTATGGTTAACTACTGTATTTGTGAAGGTAAAAACCCTTTTGTTTACCGATATGTATATATACTTTTTACTAAAGTGAAATAACATACAATATAACAACTAATTAATTACCATACTTATGAAGGTAAAAATCCATTTATTTTCTGATGTATGCCAATACACCATGACAAAAGGACATGTAATGTAAAAACATATATTCACATAACGATACACACCTTGCTCAACAAGTTACAATGTGCAAATGAAGTTGATAGCATTTTTCTAGTGTTAACATTTCTATTACTGTTCTTAGAAAATTTATAGAAAAATCATCAAAGGTCCAAATCAGAATCCATAAATTCTGAGAGTTTGGGAAATGAGTCTAGTTTGTTCATAAATTTTATTATGATTTTTAATGACCTCCAACTTGTGTGAAAAAGTCCATAATCACATACTGGTCCGGATTTGCTCTTGAAATGATAGGCAGTTTTGTAAAACCACCATAAATTATAGAAAAATCATATGGAGGTGTGAAAGTAGTCATTTTAAAGGTATAAACCTGAACTACTTGCACCCAATGCATTATGAAAAGTAAAATGTTGGCCAAAACAGTCCGTGAATGGAGTTAAACTTTTCTGATGAAAGTTGTTGGATGAGTTTAGTTATGTTCTTGGTGTTTTAACTTGTATTCCCCCCTTCCCCTTAAAACTTAAGAAAAACATGAAAATATAAGGGTATGAACTCACCTAATATAATTTCAGTAGATGAGTGTTGGAGATGAGAAGTGTTCAACTCAAGAACACTTGAAGATGCCTAGAAGATTTTCGAGAATCTAACACCAAAGTGATGGAATTTGTGTAAGCAATCTATGATTGGAGTAGAACGAAGGGTAATTATCACAAGGAGGATGAATTATACTTACCAAGATGTAAGAAATCTTGATGATCATCCTTGGAATCTCGAAATTGAGGTTGAAAGTTAGAGAGAAAAGTTGAGTTTGATCTTTGATGAAATTAGAGCAAGTGAGTGAGAATGAGGAGAGAGGATCAGTGTCCAGCTCTAAGAATGTGGGAATAACTTGTGAGAGAGGGAAAAAGTACAAGGAAGTGACAAGGTATCATGGGATGGTGTGTGGGTTAGTCATGGAGTGGGTGTGGTGGTTGCTTGTGTCATAAATCAAAGATAAGTCAACACTCCACCTTTTTGTACTTCACCCACTAATTTCTTGGGAAATATTTGTATTAAAAACATGGGAATTAATGACTTATGTGGATTTAAGTGATAAAATAAAGTTTTGGGTGAAAATCCCGCGTTAAAATGATGAAAAACGAAGCCAAAACGAAGTCGTGGTCGTAAGCAGGGAAAAATTGGGCTTCCTGCGAGACGTCTTGGTCCTGGCTGAGGTTCGGTCTCTTCTAGTCAAGGACCGAAGGCGAAATAGAGAAAACGAGGGTAAGAGGCGAAATCGGCCGAAAGTAGCTTCGGTACGAAGGTAGCTTTGGTTCTTCATGCGAGGTTTGGGCCCGAGGCTTCGGGTTTGGACCTGGGGTTTCACTTCTTAGCAGTTCGGTCCTCAACGGGACTTTCGGCTCTGAGAGGGTTCGGCCCTATAGAGTAGGTTTCGGGTCCTTAAGCCTATTTTACTCGTTTTTACCCCGTTTCAATCAATTTTTGACATGGTTAAGGGTCGGGATAGCCCAAATGATTACGAAAAGTCACGGGAACTTTTGAGAGAGATTTGGGCGAGATTTCCCATACTTGGAGATATTTCTCATACAGAGAGAGATTTGGGAGAGATTTCACATTCTTGGAGGGAGTTGAGAGAGATTTCACATTCTTGGAGAGATTTCTCATTCAAAGAGAGATTTAGGAGAGATTTCACATTCTTGGAGAGATTTGGGAGAGATTCTAGATAGAGAGAGATAGAGTGAAAATGATTGAGAAAGGTTTCGTGTGTGTCATTTGTGAGTGTCTGGCTTCGCAACACAAGGTCCGTAAACCCCGTTAAGCCATGTTTAAGGATATTATACACTCCGGATGAGTATGCGACATTGTTTTATCGGTTTGGTTCATTACTTAACGCAGTTTTAGGTTAATGAAATCTAGATATACGAACTTTTCAATTGACGATTTCTCATTAGCATAGCGAGTTGTATAGCAATTACCTAACGAAGCCCTAGTACACAAGGGTTAGTTGAGTCAACCGGTTTGACTTGTTGACTTTAGTTGACTTTGACTTGACTGGAAATTGACGGTTGTCACATAAACAATCAAACTAGTCTTATGATTCAATTATCAAATTTTGTATGCTAGTTTAGGCTTCATGCTTTGGAAAACAATATTGCATGTATATGTAGAGAAAACATAGATCCAAAGCATCTAGGGTTGTATGTGCACCATATGAGTGTTATATAAATTTAAGTTTAACTTAAAAAACCCAAAGAATATTTTGTAAATAGTTAAAAGTGATAAATTGTAGTATTGAATGCTAAAACTAAATTAAAGTCTCAAATTAACTAAAATATTTCCCAAAGATATTTGTATAATTATTAAAAGTTTTGAAATAACTAGCTTAAAATAACTTACAATAAAAAGAGTTAAAAATGACACTATATAAATGATTATATTATTACTTTTAAAAACCAAAAACAATGCTTCATGTTTTAAATAATTACAATAATATAAATTAAAACGTTAAGCAAATAAATTTTAATAAATTAATTAACGATAACAACAACTTTAAATAACATTAAACCATATATTATATTTAATTTTATTCATTAGTAACCCGCAAATAGAGGTCATTCGAACGATTGAGATTATACAGTTTTAATAGATGTATATGTTATCAAATAATTCCAAATAATGAATATATTATATCAACTTAGTATACGAATTATTATATCAAATTTAACAATATTTCTATATTTAAGAAAACATATATTGTAAATATTTCAACTATATAGGTGTTTCTATGCAACGAGCGGGCATTCATCTAGTATACTTATAAAAGAAGCATTTTTTTCTATCACTACATTCATCTGAAACTCCCATGCATTTTTCCTTTTACCACATTCATTTCAAACTCCCATGATTTTTTAATTTCTTTCTGATAATAATTATAAGTTGGTTAATAAGGTTAAATAAATATCAAACCACAAGTATAATTATATATAAACTAAATTTTAATATTAAAATAATATCTTTACTTCTACTTATAAAGTTATGTTTTTTAAATTTTAACATATTATACTTAATTTATTTGTTTTAATATATTGTTGGATGTAAACCATTCTCATTGTAAAGATACAATTCTAGAACAATTTGTATAAAATACTTAAATTATTAATTTAAATATAACATTATAGGGTGAACTTAAATATAAATCTTAGTTTAACTTAAACAACCAAAAAAATATTTTGTAAATAGAAAAAAGTGAAAAACTGTAGTGTCTTTTTAATAATGATTATAAGTTGGTTAATAAGGTTAAATAAATATCAAACCAAAAGTGTAATAAAAAAAATAAACTAAATTTCAATTTTAAAATAATATCTTTACATCTACTTATAAAATTATATCTTTAACTTTTAACATATTATACTTAATTTATTAGATTTAAAATGTTGTTGTATTTAACCATTATCAGTTTAAAGCTACAACTTTTGAGCAGTTTGGACAAAATACTTAAATTGTTAATTTAAATATAACATTATAGTGTCAACTTAAATATAAATTTCAGGTCTACTTAAAAAACCAAAGAATAGTTTGTAAATAGTTAAAAGTGATAAATTGTAGTGACAAATGCAAAAACTAAATTGGAATATCAATTTAACTAAAATATTTTCTAAAGATATTTTTATAATCGGTTAATAGTTTTCAAATAAGTAGCTTAAAATAACTTACAATAACAATAGTTAAAAATAACTTTATATAAATGATTATATTGTTACCCTTAAAATCAAAAAACAATGTTTGATGTTTTAAATAATTATAATGATAGAAATTAAAACATTAAACAAATAAATTTTAAAAAATTAATTAATAAGAACAACTATAAATAACATTAAACCATATATTATATTTAATTTTATTCATGTGTAACTTGCGGGTTAACTCATTCAAACGATTGCGATTATGCAGTTATAATAGATGTGTATATTATTATATAATTCAAAATAATCAATATATAATATCAATTTAGTATACGAATTAGTTATATCAAATTTAACAAGAACGTTATTGCTATATTTAAACAATGCCCTCTCATGGAACATCCGTGTGATCACAGTCATCGACTCCGTCCCCTACTTTAGGGACAAAAACTCCTTTGCCAACCGTTCCCTCTCCACCGGGGGAACGTACTCATTTCTGAACATGATGGTGAACCTCTCCCAAGTCACCTCCGAAATCTCTGCAAGAGTGAAGTTTGCCATCACAAACTTCCACCAGTCCTTTGCTCCCAAGTGAAGTTGGTTCAGTGCAAAGCGATCCCTCAAATGCTCTGGACACGAATAGGTGTAGAAGCATCCCTTGATATCAGAAATCCATATCATCGCAGCAATCGGATCCTGTGTCCCATCAAACTCTGGTGGCTTTGTGTTGCTGAACTCCCGGAACAACATCGAGTCACCTCCCTGGGGTCTAGTAGCAGCAACAACTGTAGTAGCAGCAGCATCCGCAACCTCAGTAACCGTTGCGTACCACTCATCAAAGGTCTCCATCAATGTCATCTTTATAGACCCAAACATCTCCGGAATCTCGGCTCGGATCGCCGCAACCATCTCATCGTGGATCATCTGACGAAGCTCCTTGTCACTCACGCTGCTCGTCTCTCGTCTATGTCGTGTCCCAACCATGATGTCTCTGAAATACAACGTAAAATACCAGAGACTCGCTCGATCATACTCGCACTCGATAACTCGACCCTACTTGTCCCCTAGTACCCTAAAGATTCTTACTTGGACTGCGCACTAATCTGGTGTCTTCAATAGTACGGGCCGTATACTACCGTCCACACCGCATTAGTATTTACCCCAAGTCCTCCTCCTAGGGTCCCAAATCACAAGTACTCTACACCTCGCTAGCATAGGCTACCCTTCGGTAGACCTCTCATAAGCTCCTCACTGCTACCTACTCACTCTCAAGCATCTCATAGCAGTATAAATCTTCCTAGGATAAGGCATCACAAATCAGGCCACTCTAGTCGTAATATGAATAACTAGCCTACACTATCATGCATAACATATCATATCTCATAAGAAATAATGTAAGGGTATTTTGGGAAATCACCGTTCGGGCGCTGGCTGATCGTACACACTTCTTCTTTCTACTAATTTCAAATTCTTTTACTTTTTAGAAAAAATGTTTATTTTATGAAAAACTTTCTCAAATCCTCAGTTTGAGTTCAAATACACCCGAAGGTGCATCCGAATCGCTCAAACCAAGGCTCTGATACCAACTTGTAATGACGTAAATTTCCAAAACAATTTTTCATTTTTAAAACACACTTTTATTCACAATATAATATCAAAACATAATGTAACAAATGTTATCATAACAAAACATATCCCAAAATCTCAATACATAAAACTGTTGGGTTTTGAGCATTCTAACACTCTTATGGTGTACATGCAACCCTATAAACCTTGGATCTATGTTTTCTCTATTATACATGCAAATAAGAACTTTCCAAGGCTTTAATCCTAACTAGCATATTATGATGTTCTTAATCTACAAAGTACTAGTTAGATGACATACCTTTTGATGTAGCTTGATGTCTTCAAGCTTTAAGAGCTTAGCCCCAATAGTGTGGAAGCCTCAAGTGGAATCACAAATCACTAAGACACCTTGGAAGACTTTAGAGAATATGGATACTTGGTTCTCTCTAGTGAAATTGGCTAGCCCTTCTTAGTGTACCACACTAGTGCCAATTTCACCAACCAAGGACATCTTTATATAGTATGGAGGATTAGGGTTAAACCCTAATACCCATGACCTTTCATTTCCTAGGATCCATGGGTTAAACACTCCATGGAATATCCATGAAAGCTTAGCCCAACCTAAATGAACTTGGCCCATTCCATATATATAAGAGTCCATATTTAATTAGTTCCTTTTGATCACTTAATTAATTATAAATTAATTCTTGATCAATACTAATTAAATAATATGATTCCATATTAATGTATTAGAACTTATAATATATTAATATTAATCATAAACATACTATTCTCAAAAGATTATCCATATAAATTGTGTCGGTGAAGTGCAACCCAAATGGACCATGCCGGGTCGGGTCAAGTGCATACCAAATATAGTTATGGACTTAGACATTAATCCAACAGTCTCCCATTTGGACAAGTCTAAAACTATTATTGCGTATGACTTCAAACCTAACTGGCAATCGTAGCTCTTAAAGCCGTTGTCGAACTCTGATCTTGTCAACGAACTTGTCCATTAGATAAGGGATCATATATTCCTCCATTCTAGATATCATATGGACCGAGACATGGATTATAATCATTCTCTCTATCCATTTGTTGTTTCCCGATTTCCGATTTATGACGACTGACTAATTGAACAAATCAAATTAGTCCTGGCCCGGCCGAGCACTTTCATTTGTCATCATCAAATCATCGAGGGGCCCACAGATATCGCTTTTATCCCGAAGGTAAAAGGAATGGATAAACTTCGACTCATATGGCTTGTTCTACTACTTGTTGAATCATACACAAAGGCACGTTTTATAGCACCGAGTTACCAAATGCGTTTTCGTGCAATCAATGTACAACCAACTCATAGTAACAACTCATATCTCTAGGTTTGAAGAATATAAGATATTATCGCCTCATGATCACTCGTGATAAAATCCATGAAGTGATTCCAATGAGCGCGGGTTGAATCCAATACTCAGAACTTATGAGCACTCATGAGTGTTGTAGCCCTTTGTCCAACACCTTAGACCTCTACAAGCCAACCCATGACAGTCTTGATTCATATCTACTTCCAACATATGACTGACTGTGGATGGTTTGAATAACTTAGTCATTCCAGAAGAATAACCTAGTTTATTCGGGAAGTCAAAACATGCAAAATGAAACACAAGAATAATTGAATCCAATATGGTATCAAAACCTATGAACATAAATAAAACGCCTTTTATTTATCACCATATGATTACACATTATTCATTGTATACTATTTCATCTATCAACTTTATTTTTGAATTTAAAACAATAGTTGTCCCATGCTCCAAGCATGTACACTATGTTTTTTCTAAACACTAGTCATGCCATACACCAAGTATGCATACTATGTTTGTCTATGATCTTTACTTTGTGAACTAGATCCATTGAACATAACTTCAATGATTCTCTTTTCACACTCCCAAATCCTTACTGCAAATGCAAGAATTCCAAATTCATGCCATTTACTGAAATCTGTTAGATTCTAAACTTATATGCATTGATCCTCTTGTAATGATTATGCACAAAGTCATAAAGACTTGAAAACAATCATTACAGAGTATTCCAAAGGAGATCAGCTCCTTGGAAACATCCTTCTTGCATTAAGTTTCCTTAATCTTACACAGATTGAAAATTCTAACTTTGAAACATTTCCAGATTCCATTTTGACTATCACTTCTGACCAAGAGTTGCCTCCTTACAGATTATGTCAATATGGTCCTTCCAGAATTATCACTATACTTCCAACTGTCCTTGAGCAACCAATCTTTGGTAAACCTCAGATTGTCCACGACAATTGTTTAATCCTTTTAGTCATATCCAGTTCTAAATCTTTTCCCTCCTTAATGCCCCAGGCATTTGGAAAATTTTAGAAAGGATGAATATAGCACATGTAATCGATCCTATATCTGAAGCATATGAGAATCGATTCATGATGTCTCACATAAAGACTAAACCAGTCTTTTGCTATAACATTTCCATTTCAATTTGCCAAGTTCTCATAATTCAGATTATGAAAAGGGATGCCGTAATCATAATCGAATTTTAGAACGCAAATAATGGACTCATATACAAAATTTCCTTATGTTGAGCCATTCCAACATGAAATTCATATATATCCTTGACTAAATGATTAAAACCTCATGATCTAAGCTTATAGATTTGAGATGAAGTATAATTTCCTCTCCCTTAATTATAGCAAAACAACTCTTTCCCAATTGAAACTTTTGTTTTCTATAATTAACATTGCTAACTTGCAATACTTATCATAATTATCATGCTGCTGCTAACATGATGATTATTAGCATAACACTTATGCTCCCAATACTTATCATAATTATCATGCTCCAAAGTTCATATTTCTGATACTAGATTGTTTTGATAAAACTTAATCAAAAGCATACACCTTCCCTTAGATAGCACACTTGTGTATCTAAACAATTATGAAGAGGGATGCCGTAATCATAATAGTTAGACCTTTTTGCCACTTCTCACAAGTCCAGGTTAGTGTGCCGGTAAACCACACACACTCCACTAACGACTTTGAGAATGCAAATATCACAATTGTTATCTAGCTAAAATCTACTTAGTGAAAGTGTTTCCTCACCATCATTTTCTTGAATCGGAGAGAAACCTTTTGACTCTTAGATTTAATGGCGTATGTGTTCTTATCCATGTGAATTATCAAAACCATAGTCACAAGACAAGGATAATGACAAATCCAAACTCATATGGACTGAACTCAATCTTAATTTCTTGCCACCTGGCAGCTCAAGGGCCTGCCATTGCTTCCAAGTTGTTGTGCAACAAATTGAGAACTCTAAGAACTAATATGCAAAGCCAACTTTAACTGGAATGGGCACAGAATATGTCAACACGATAGGTTATAAACCTCAAGTCGTGTTCTAGTGAAGAACTTCAGGTTTATTCTTGATTAGTTCTTGAGACTTTCAAGACCATTAAGACTCCCACTGTCCTCTTGACATATAAGACTCCCTTGTCAAACATCCAAGAGATAGTGTGGATTCTAATCAAGACAAACAATTCACATAATTGGCCTTAGTTGGTCTTTGTTTTATCCAAAACATCACAACTTACCAACTTCAAATGTACAAGAGTAGGAAACTTTTACTCTTACATTTGACAAGTGTTTTAAACCTTCTTTGAGACATGTCACTCAAGTTACAATCTTGGAGTATGACTCTAAGACTTGTATTGGAACGAAGTATGACTCATCTTCATGATTTAACCATTTCAACAATTCAAGTTCCTCTTCTTAGTCATAAGAATGCACTAAGATTTCCTTAGAGAACTAATTGTGCTATGGTTTCTTAATCATTAAGATGATCACAAAACAGATAGTAAAGTACTCTCCCGTCTTTTCAGATTTGAGAAACTTTTATCCTTCTACCTAATTTGATTCTTCTTATTCGCTCTGCCTTACATTGGAACCTTTTCCAATGTCTCAGAATTACACTTAAGCTTGTAAGTATAATCATATTTACTGAGCTTTTGTAAACTATGACGAATAGTTTTATCAATCTTTTGTGGTGGACTTGACCAGTGCACAAGAATGTGTACTCGATCCCTTAGTCCTTCACTTGACTCACACATCCATGTGAACAAGTAATTAGTCTTAATTTTCCAATACTTGAAAGTTCTCATTCATCATGCTATACAACTTGCATGATTCCAAGTTCCGGTCCAATTGAAATTTGGGTGATGAGGATCTTTCCTTATTAGGTAAATTTAGACATTACCACAAATGAAAGAATCAATTTCATATTTCCATTCTTGCTATTAATGGAATCATATAAGCAACAATTCTTCCTCAAATGCCATTGTAAGGATATTTTAAAATAAATAAAATCAAAAAATTTCTTTTATTTTAAAACTTTGCGGAAAAACTTATCCTTACAATCCATATGAAAACTTGTTGTTATCTATTCCTAAGCAATATCTCATAACTCCTAAGAAGTAGCTCAAGAATCCAATCTTCAAACTATGCGATAGAAATCCATCTACGCCATCAGATTCAGCATATTCTTTCTTTAAGTTTCTTCACCTTTCTTTGATTCTTAAAACATCACCATGTGACCCAGTCACATCATGTATCAGGAATCTCAGAATAGAAACTTAACAGAGTTAGATAGTGGACTTTACCTGAAGTAGAGTCAAACTTATTGACTTTAACTTCCTTAGGTAAATTTGGCAGCTACGCAACCAATGCCCCTTCCTTTGGCAATATAAACATATGGACCCTTTGATAATGGTACACGGGACTATCACAGACTTAGCTTTTCTCTTTTACCATTTGGTCAACCGAGTTGATTATGGCCGATCCCTTTCCATTGGGAAGAGAATGCTTTCCGGGATTTCCTGTGTCACTATTGTCAATGTCCATCAAGTTTTAAGGAAGTTGATCTTAACAAATAGATAAGATCATTAAGGGTCTTGTCATAGCCTGTTTCATAGGTGTCCCAAAGGAACTCACTATGTGACTTAGAAAGTGATTGAACCACCAACTTTCTCAAGACTTTGACACCCAACTCTCTCGGCTTGTCAATATGTGACTACATCTCCAAGATGTGACCACACCTAGACCTTTCCTTTCCAATAGGGCCTGAGTGACCTTAAACTTTTCCAATAACTTGTGGGTTAGGGAGAATAATTTGAGGAGGTGAATGAAGTATGATTTCCATAGGGCATCATCTTCATTTAGGAAAGCTTGTTTCAAGAGATTTGGGAAGATCATATATGTCTAAACCAGACATCTTTTGGGAGATATTCAAGATAGTTGATTTTAAAGTCCTTAATATGACACCCAATATGAAATATTAAGGCTAGGACCCAACTAACTATTTTATAACATAGAAGAGGGATGCCGTAATCCAAGCTATAAAATACTTGAAGGTAGGTGAATGACGATTCACCAATTTCCACCAAGATAAACGAAATGTATTATTAGGTTTTAATTGGATTTGAAACTCCTAGATCTTTGAGATTCATTGAACTGTTCAATGGCATGTTTCAATCTCGAGTGTGCCCTTCAGGTTTTGTGATTGGGATGCCGAGGATCACAAAACAAGGTGTGAAGTAACCATGCAAATTATTTGGTACCCTTAAGTGTTTACCCCTCAATTGATGTGCCGGTTAACCACACACGCTCCACCGATACTATGATAAACATTAAGTTACCCTTTGCCTACCTTGTTAAATACGATTTAGTGTGTCGGTTAACCACACATGCTCCACTAACCGACTTAAACAAAGTGCAAAGTGTAATTTCATGGATTAGCACCTTATTCACATTTTCCTAAGTAACTAAGATTGGGTATTTATAAGAGTTTAGTTACTTAGTATTTATCATTAATACTTTTAATGAAGGGATAATTATAGTCCTGTCAAACCCATTCGGCTAACGACCCTCCACCAGTCAAGCAAGCGGTGGGTGAGAGTGGACACCCATTAAGTTGCCATTTTATAGGCAACAACCTTATACCCACCTTATAGACCGGCTTCGTGAATGAGGCCTACTAGCGGTAAGACGGACTTTACTCTTATACATATATATATTATTAACTTATAATATTATAAAGTATAAGGGTTGAATTTTAATTCTTTAAAATTCTAAGGGCTAACTTGGAATTAAAGTATTCATAAGTGAAAACTTTTCAAATTCCAAAACTTGAGGGAAAGTTTTGAAACTATTCAAAACTAATTAATTCCATAACTTATGTGTTTAAAGTAGTTTTAATCCAAAAACTCTTCAAGTTCCATAACTTGAGGACAAGTTATGGAAGACTTTAAACTAATAAAAGAATTAACTTTTCTTTATTTTATAACTTATGGAATTAATTAAGGTTACACTTTTTTTTAATTTATTATTTAATGAAGAGACTCTTGGTCATCCATAACTTGAGGACAAGTTATGGAGTCATAAAACAATTTAATGAGGAAAAAAACTCTTCATTTTGTAACCTATGACAACTTTTATGAGTTTTAAGATTCATAAATGTGACTTATAAGCTACATAAACACATTTTATGAACTTCTTTTAGATTAATTTGGATTAAAACCAACTATCACATAATTTTATTCATTAATCTAAATTCACTCATAAAATAAGGTAAAACAAAAAACTTTTGGTGATCCATAACTTATTCTTAAGTTATGGAATCCTTTAAAACATTAACACCAAATTTTGTAACTCCATAAAAAATTTGAATCAATTTTTTTTAAAACCTTTTCATATCCATAACTTATGGAGGTTTCAAAAAATAAAACTCTTTAGATCAAACTTTTAAAACTAATAAAATAATCATATCATTTTATCTTTTATTAAATTTGACCTAATTCAACTCATAAAGCAAATTATTCAAATTTTACAAATAATTAGTTATTCACAAAAACAAGTAATTATCTTAAAATTTGACAAACTTCATGTTTTTCTTCTTTTTTTTTTAACTTTGAAAATAAAATATTTGCATCAATATAATAGAAAACAACCCATGGCTCTGATACCACTGTTGGGTTTTGAGCATTCTAACACTCCTATGGTGTACATGCAACCCTATAAACCTTGGATCTATGTTTTCTCTATTATACATGCAAATAAGAACTTTCCAAGGCTTTAATCCTAACTAGCATATTATGATGTTCTTAATCTACAAAGTACTAGTTAGATGACATACCTTTTGATGTAGCTTGATGTCTTCAAGCTTCAAGAGCTTAGCCCCAATAGTGTGGAAGCCTCAAGTGGAATCATAAATCACCAAGACACCTTAAAAGACTCTAGAGAATATGGATACTTGGTTCTCTCTAGTGAAATTGGCTAGCCCTTCTTAGTGTACCACACTAGTGCCAATTTCACCAACCAAGGACATCTTTATATAGTATGGAGGATTAGGGTTAAACCCTAATACCCATGACCTTTCATTTCCTAGGATCCATGGGTTAAACACTCCATGGAATATCCATGAAAGCTTAGCCCAACCTAAATGAACTTGGCCCATTCCATATATATAAGAGTCCATATTTAATTAGTTCCTTTTGATCACTTAATTAATTATAAATTAATTCTTGATCAATACTAATTAAATAATATGATTCCATATTAATATATTAGAACTTATAATATATTAATATTAATCATAAACATACTATTCTCAAAAGATTATCCATATAAATTGTGTCGGTGAAGTGCAACCCAAATGGACCATGCCGGGTCGGGTCAAGTACATACCAAATATAGTTATGGACTTAGACATTAATCCAACAAAAACTTCACAAGTGTGTATGGATCATGTCGGCGCCTTTCCGCAATCCTTGCTAGTACCTGAAACACATAACACAACAACTGTAAGCATAAATGCTTAGTGAGTTCCCCAAAATACCACATACGCACATACGCCACTCAAGGCCATAAGACCTTCCGATCATTGTGTCTCAGAGGACTTCCATCCCACAACCTTGGTAGACCTTTCGGTCCTACCCGTATTGACCTTCCGACCCATATCATCTTGACCTTCCGGTCCATATCATATTGACCTTCCAATCCTCACCATTCATAACATACATAACAAATACATATCATATAACAATATACAATACATACATCTCATAGCATATAAGACCTTCCGGTCACACATAGGTACCACTCTAGGTACAATATAGTGAGAAGACTCACCTCGTACGATATCAGATAATCTCCCGTGCTCGGATACCCGATCTAGCCTCCTCCTATCAAGAAAATAACATCCCTAATCAATACTCTCTCTTAATTTCATCTCTAATGATGGGTAGAAGACCATTCTATCTGTCCCAGAACTCTCTTGGATTAGCTTAACCAAAACCCTAAGGTCAACTGATGTCAACAGTCAAACTTTGACCCGACTCGTCGAGTGCACATGGGCAACTCGACGAGTCCATGCTGGTCCTTTGAATCCTTCTAGCCTCACATGGCACATCGATTCATTCCTGCACTAGACGGGTTAGTCCTCTCGCAAACGCAGGGCAACCCCGACTCGACTCGTCGAGTCGACTTATGAACTCGGCGAGTTGCATCCATGGCAACACTCAAATGACCTTCTGAGGTCAGATCTGCTTCTCTAACCTATAGATCTGACCTCTGCATACTCACTAATCACGTAAAGGTGAAACCTTTACACTCATGCAGCACATAAATGGTTACTTTTGAAGAAATAGCCTCAAAAGTGGCAACGTAAGCTCATTCCTTCCATAACACTTCATAAAGCAAAATTGATAATGCTCTCTGGACCTCTATGGGTCCAAATCTAAAGTCTAACACATAAAGGGACCATAACTCATCAATTCAAGCCATAAAAAGGGTATAGAAAACCCTAGATTCATAGATCTTAACAAAAACAAAAGGAGAGTTCGATTTGCTACCTCAACAGTGAAGATCTGAGCTTGAAAACCCCGAATCAACAACTCCCTTGACGTCCTCTTGCTGGAAACAACTTCTTCTTTGTAAAACCACACAAAAAATGATCAAAATAGCTCTATCTCTCTCACAACTCGCTCAAGCTCTCAAAGTTTTCTCTCTCTGGACTGGTAGCTGCAAATGAGGGCTATACGCTCCCTTAAATAGGGCTCAAGCTCGTGGATTTAGGGTTTCTGACCTCAGCGAGGATTGGTCGAGTCCATCGTTTCCGACTCGTCGAGTCCATTCATTAATCCAATCAACGAATCGAAATCCTAATCGACGATTCTAGGCGCCAACTCGTCGAGTCCCTCTTCTTTATTTAAAATAAATGATGGAAATTCTAACCTGGAAATCCGGATGTTACACACATTCACCATAGAAATAGCTAACAGAAAAACATAGAACACTAACGACATTTACACCGGGTGTACCCTCACCTTAAACAATCACTCATTCTAAATTGACCTTATGCCGGTCACCATAAAAACTTTCGATGTCATCATTGGCATGGATTCGTTATGCCTTCACCATGCTTAAATCCTATGTCACGAAAGGTCGTTCGCCTTAATATGCCAAATGGCGAAACCCTCGTCATCTATGGCGACCAACCCAACTCAAAATCTCAGATCGTCTCTTGTGTCAAGGCTCAAAAGTACCTCTGCAAAGAGTACCACACCTTCGTAGCCCACGTCGTAGAAAAGATACAAGAAGTGAAAACATCAAATACATTCTAGAGGTCTGTAATTTTCCCTACATATTCCCGGAAGACCTACCCGGAGTGCCCCCTGCTAGACAAGTCGAATTCCGAATCGACATAATTCCTCGAGCTACCCCGTAGCCAAATCGCCATACCGTCTAGCCCCAGCCGAAATGCAGGAATTGTCTAGTCAATTGAATGAACTACTAAGCAAAGGTATCATAAGGCCAAGCTTGTCACCTAGGGGAGCACCATTCTTGTTCTTCAAGAAAAAGGATGGATCGTTCCATATGTGCATTGACTATTGTGAATTGAACAAACTCACAATTAAAAACCGATACCCTTTGCCTCGAATCGATGACCTCTTCGACCAGCTACAAGGAGTAAGTTTCTTCTCAAAGATTGACCTTAGATCAGGGTACCATCAACTACGAGTTCAAGAGGAGGATATTCCCAAGACGGCCTTCAGAACACGCTATGGTCACTACGAGTTTGTAGTGATTCCTTTCGGCCTAACAAATGCACTCGTGGCATTTATGGACCTGATGAATCGAGTTTGTCGACCTTACTTAGACAAGTTCATGATTGGTTTCATCGATGATATACTAGTCTACTCCCGAAGTAAGGAAGAACACAGCCAACATTTACGTTAAATCCTGGAGACATAGAGGGCGGAGAAATTATACACAATATTCTCAAAGTGCGAGTTCTAGATTCGAGAAGTGAATTTCCTCTGACATGTAGTCAGAAAGGAAGGAATTCATGTGTACCCTTCAAAGATCAAGGCAATCGAAAGTTGGGCAGCATCAAGAACACCCAAAAAAATCCGAAAATTTTTAGGACTCGACAGTTACTATCAAAGATTCATTCAAAACTTCTCCAAAATCGCCAAACCAATCACCACCTTGACTCAAAAAGGAGTGACTATTGTCTGGGGGGATAAGCAAGAGGTTGCGTTCCAAACGCTGAGTGAACTCTATGTAGTGCTCCTATCTTGTTGTTACCAGATGCAACAGAGGACTTTGTGGTTTATTGCGATGCGTAAAACCAGGTTCTAGGATATGTGTTAATTCAACGAGGAAGGGTCATTGCCTAAGCCTTAAGACAGCTAAAGACACATGAGGTAAACTATACGATGCACAATCTCGAACTAGGAGCAGTAGTTTTTGCCCTAAAAATCTGGATACATTACCTCTACGACACTAACTGCACTTTCTTCACTGATGACAAAAGCCTTCAACATATCCTCAACCAAAAAGAACTCAATGTGAGACAAAGACAATGGGTGGAATTGCTAAATGATTACGAATGCGAGATTCATTATCACCCCGGAAAAGCCAACGCGGTTGCAGACGCATTGAGCAGAAAAGAATACTCGGGCCGTCGAGTTAAGGCGTTAACCATGACCATCCATTCACAACTTTCCGCGCAAATCAAAGAGGCACATGAAGAAGCCTTAAAACTAGAGATCATGGCAGGTGAAGCGTTGAGAGCAATGGACAAGAATAGTGAAGTCAGGGATGATGGGATTTGTTGTCTCATGAACCAGATCTGGACACCAAAATTTGGTGGATTCAGGGACATTGTCATGAACGAAGCTCATAAAACTCATTACTCCGTGCATCCCGGTTTAGAAAAAATATACTTAGACCTCCAGAAGCTGTATTGGTGGCCGAACATGAAAGTCGAAATAGCTACCTTTGTGGGCAGGTGCCTGACTTGCGCCAAGGTTAAGGTGGAGTATAAGAAGCCCTCGAGACTACTTCAATAGCCATAGATACCCAAGTGGAAGTGGGAGCGGATTACAATGGATTTCATTACCAAGTTACCTAAGATAACGGGTGGACTTGACACCATTTGGGTAATCGTCGGCAGATTAACCAAATCCGCACACTTCTTACCAATAAAGGAGACTGATAAAATGGAGAAACAGACAAGGATCTACATTAAAGAAGTTGTGCGACTTCACGGAGTACCGATATCCATTATCTCTGATAGAGATAGTCGGTTCATGTCACGGTTTTGGCAGTCACTACAAAAGTCTATGGGAACTAGACTAGACATGAATACAACCTACCACCCACAGACCGACGGGAAGAGTGAAAGAACCATTCAGATGCTAGAGGACATGCTAAGAGCTTGTGTGATAGACTTTGGTAAAGCTTAGGATGCTCATTTACCCCTTATGAAATTATCATATAATAATAGTTATCACACTAGCATTATATTTGCTCCGTTCGAAGCCCTGTATGGCCGTAAGTGCAGATCACCCCTGTTCTAGGCTGAGGTGGGCGATACACAACTAGCAAGAGGGAAAGTTCCTAACAGCGCACTCTGTAACGCCCCGATTTTTCTCGATACGTTTGGTTATTTAATTTTAATTATCCTTGTAACCTTGGGTTAATTTATTTAACCAATGTCAGATTTCTTATGTTTTGGACACTTTTGATCATCTTGTAAACTCCTTTTATTTAAGTCCATGGACTATGGGCCTATTTGCAAAGTCCATCTAGTAAATAGTAGTTAATGTGTTAATTGAGTCATTTGGAACACACACAAGAAAAACACTCTAAACCCTCCCTCTCTCTCTCTCTCTAAAATCGTCCACTATCTCTATGGGATCAAGAGCAGCCAAGGGGATGTTGTTTGGAGCTTAATTCTTGTTCATTTCCAGCCTTGATTCACATTGGTATGAACCTCCTTATCATTTCTTACAACTTGATTCATAACCTTGTTCTAGTTTTATGATTTCATCTTCACTTCTTGTCCTTCTTATTTGATTTGTAATTGTATATTATACATCATCTCAAGGTCCTATCTTTACCCCATATATGTTGGATGATGGATCTAGAGGATTACATGTGGCAAAATATCATGGAAACCCTAAAAGGGAGAATGGTGATTTTATGTGCTTTATGTTCATTTTCATGTTGATTGTTATTACAATCTTGTGGCAAAATGAAATCCTAATGATACCTAACCCTTTTTAAGATATCAATGAATTTCGTTTGGGGCCCGGAGCAGCAGCTGGCGTTTGATGAGTTAAGAAAATGATTGTGTGATGCTCCGATTTTGGCCTTACCTGATGGGGTTGAGGATATGGTGGTTTACTGTGATGCATCGCTTCAGGGTCTTGGTGCCGTGTTAACGCAACGAGATAGGGTGATAGCCTATGCCTCCCGACAGCTGACACCCCACGAACGAAACTACCCCACTCATGATTTAGAGCTTGGGGCTGTTGTTTTCGCTCTTAAGATTTGGAGACACTATCTCTATGGAGTGAAGTTTATCATATACACTGACCATAAGAGTCTGAAATATTTGTTCAAGCAGCGGGATTTGAACATGAGGCAGATCCGATGGTTGGATGTTGTAAAAGATTATGATTGTGAAATTCACTACCACCCCGGTAAAGCTAATGTGGTAGCCGATGCTCTCAGTCGTAAACAATTTGCCGAACCGATTCGAGCTAAGTGTCTCCGGATCACGATGGTGTCTTCTTTGTTAGATCTAATCCGGGACACCCAAAAGACGACAATACTGGAGGAAAACATCAGGCGTGAGAAGATTGGGAAAGAGTTGCCTAAGATGGAATGAGACGGGCGGGGTTTGCTGACTCGCTACGGTAGGGTTTGGGTTCCATATACCGGGGGAAATCGAAAAACACTAATGGATGAGTCTCATAAGTCAAAATTTTCTATCCATCCTGGTGCTACTAAAATGTATCGGGACCTTCATGAGGCTTACTGGTGGCATGGAATGAAGAATGATGAGGCTCAATTTGTGGAAGAATGTAGGACCTGTCGGAAGGTCAAGGCGGAACACCAAAAACCGCATGGGAAGTTGCAACCATTGGAGATTCCTGAATGGAAATGGGAGCATCTAACCATGGACTTCATTACAAAACTTCCTAGAACTCCCCGAGGATCCGATACGATATGGGTGATTGTTGATCGTTTGACTAAGAGTGATCACTTTTTGGCTATAAAGGAGAGCTCATCGGCAGAGAAATTAGCCGAGATCTTTGTTCGGGAGATTGTCTCATTACATGGGGTGCCCGTTTCTATCGTCTCCGATCGAGACACCCGATTTACCTCTCGGTTCTGGAGGAAGTTTCAAAAGGAATTGGGCACACGATTACATTTTAGTACCGCCTTCCATCCGCAGACAGACGGGCAGAGTGAGCGGATGATTCAGACCTTGGAGGACATGCTTAGGGCATTTGTGATTGATTTTGGGGGTAGTTGGGATGACCATCTACATCTAGCTGAGTTTTCTTATAACAATAGCTATCACTTGAGCATTTAAATGCCTCCATATGAAGCCTTGTACGGGAGGAAGTCCAGGACGCCCGTTTGTTGGGGCGAGGTTGGGCAGAGGGTACTTGGGAGTACCGATATCGTGCTCCGGACTACGGAGAAAATCCAAGTGATTCGGGATCATTTGGTCACAGCGAGCAGTCGTCAGAAAAGTTATGCTGACAAAAGACGCTCCAATCTTGAGTTCCAGGTGGGAGATTATGTGTTGCTTAAAGTCTCCCCCTAGATAGGTGTGATTCGATTTCGGAAGCGGGGAAAGCTCAGACCCTGATTCATTGGACCCTACAAGGTCATAGCCCGTGTGGGGAAGGTGGCTTACCGTTTAGAGAATCCTGACGAGCTTAGTCTAATTCATAATATGTTCCACGTGTCTCAGTTATGAAAATGCGTTGTTGACAAGACCGTTGTGATACCACTGGAGGACATATAGATTGACGAGCGTCTCAATTATGTTGAGAAACCAATCGCTATTTTGAAACGAAAGACGAAAGTTGTCTGCAACAAGACTATAAACCTGGTTAAGGTGTAGTGGCAACATAGGAAGGGTTCGGAATGGACTTGGGAACCGGAATGCGAGATGCGGGCTCATTATCCGGATCTGTTTCTAGGTGTTGACTTCGAGGATGAAGTCCGTTCTTAGTGGGGGGGAGTTGTAACGCCCCAGTTTTCTCGGTACGTTTGGTTATTTAGTTTTAATTATCCTTGTAACCTTGGGTTAATGTATTTAACCAATGTCTAATTTCTTATGTTATTGGACTCTTTTGATCATCTTGTAAACTCCTTTTATTGAAGTCCATGGACTATGGGCCTATTTGCAAAGTCCATCTAGTAAATAGTACTTAATGTGTTAATTGAGTCATTTGGAACACACACAAGAAAAACACTCTAAACCCTCCCCCTCTCTCTCTCTCTCGCTCTAAAATCATCCTCTATCTCTTTGGGATCAAGAGCAACCAAGGGGATGTTGTTTGGAGCTTAATTCTTGTTCATTTCCAGCCTTGATTCATATTGGTATGAACCTCCTTATCATTTCTTAGAACTTGATTCATAACGTTGTTCTAGTTTTATGATTTCATCTTCACTTCTTGTCCTTCTTATTTGATTTGTAATTGTATGTTATACATCATCTCGAGGTCCTATCTTCACCCCATATATGGTGGATGATGGATCTAGGGGATTACATGTGGCAAAAGATCATGGAAACCCTAAAAGGGAGAATGGTGATTTTATGTGCTTTATGTTCATTTTCATGTTGATTGTTATTACAATCTTGTGGCAAAATGAAATCCTAATGATACCTAACCCTTTTTAGTACCACCATTATTATGGGGACTAAATTGGGATGATGAACACATCTTAAAATGTGTTTCAAAGGGAGAAGGAAGGATAAGCCAAAAAGGAATCACGGGTGGCTACGATTCTGTTTTCCATCAGATATGTAGTCATTTTGTAAAACTCATATCTTGAGCTCTAGAACACAAACTGACCCCAAACCAGTTCCAAAAGTTCACAAATTGAGTTGGATAACTATCTTAAGAAGTCCAACCTCACTGATAAGGACTTTATCTATGGGAAAGAATGGCATCTTTGCTGTTAGGTCTGATCCGGGTCTGTTCTGATATGTCATATTGTTTTCATCATTTCTAAGGCTTGGAAAAGGATCCAGATTGATTCCAAGTTTCTATATGTTCCTTGTATTATGAATTTAATATCTGGAGAAGATGGGGTGTTATTTCCAATTATAAATTGGTTAGAATGGATCCACACTCCAGATCAGTGGGCAGTCACAAGCTTTTGCTAATGCTGTGATTGTCCACAATGTGAATTTTATATCTGGAGTTTGGGAGATGATTTTCATTAAATTCCAATTCTGAGACTTTCATTTATATGTCCTTTACGTCTATTAATTTTGGTTTGGACCAATTCTACACACAAGTTAGGTAGAATTGGCCAACATCACTTGACTATATTGTTGGAGACAGAAGTGATACACCATTTTGTAAAATTTACATTTAATTCATCTTTTGGAGTTAGAATGATTTCTTTATAGTTATTGAATCCTAAGCAATCATAGTTTCCTATAAAATTTAGTTAAAGCTATGTTTCTATTTTAGATTTTGGAGTAAATCCGTTTTAAACAGCAGGTCTGTTTTAGAGACCTTGCTGTGATTACTCTTTTCTCAACTCATAGCTTCATTACTTCTCCTTTCTAACCTTTAGTCCTTCTTAGGTGAGGTTTTGAAGTTTGCTCAAGCTTGGTAGCATTATTTGATTCTTAGCTATCCTTACTACTCACTCAAGGTGAGTTCTCTCACACCGTTGTATTGATGATTGTGTTTGCTAGTTAGCTCGTGTGTGATTATTTGAATTTATTATAAAAGCATGCTATATAAGTATTGTTTTAATTCGTACATGTGCACTGTATGTAACTAATCATGGATATGGGGACACCACCAAAGGATACGGATTTACCGGTGCGGTGGGTAGGTAAGATCACCAATGTAATACTCATCATGAGGTGCGGTGATTAGGGCCAAGTGATACGGGATCTTCCCGGTGCGGCTCAAACCTACAAGTCCTTCTTGTATTATAGGCATTGATTCGTTCTTTGCCCTTATCATATAATTATAATTGGAACATGGATTAGGGTTAGTAAATATGAATGTTTGTACAATGTCTGTGTTTGAATTCACTAATCTTTGTGCTTATGGTTTCCCTTATAACTTTTCAGGTGTTAAGATTAAAGAGGCTAAGGCTTGACATGGAGCACCGGGACATGGCTACTAGTTATTTTTGTTGGGACCTTATAATTATTATTACTTCCGCACTTATTTTATATGATTATTAAGTTGATGGATTATGTTATGACTATTTCTGTTGTTTTAATTTAATTTAAGATGGGTTTTCAAAGCTTAAATTTTTTGCAAAAATTTGGGTGTCACAAGTTGGTATCAGAGCCACAATTTGAGGGAGGTAGGCATTCTTGTGGATGTTCTAGACTCAAATTTGAGGCTCTATAAGAGTTTATTTTCTTTTTAAAATATTTTTCAAACCTTCTGAAGACTAGTAGTGGAAGATGTCGCGGTGTGCCAGTCAGCCAGCCAAGTAAGCCTTATTTCTTATATTAAATGTTTATGTTAAATTGTTGACTATGAATTGGATTCTACTAGCCTTAATATATTAGATTATACACTTAGTTAGTGTTAACATGTGAGAGAGTTGTAAAATTAACGGCTAGAGCGAACTGGAAATTTTGAAACTAGACGCGAATGCGAAATTGGAACTTGTGTGGAAGGTAGTAGAAGGGCCCCTACTAAACATCGGTGCCGGTTTCGAGTCGGGGCAAGGTTGAAAAATTTTCGGCAAGCTGAGTCTTTTGTCTTCCTAGAAATATCTAGGCTGAATTGTTTCTAAGATTTTCCTTCTTCTGTGGATACCAGTGGTTCCGCCTGCTCGACTTAATCAGCTCCAAATGGAGCAAGTTAGGGATATTGTCACTGAGGAATTCAATAACGGTTTCAACGAACTAATCCAGGGTGTGACCAACGCCATAATCATCCAATTCGGTGCTCTTCTGGATGAGCGCCTCGTGGCTATTCCCGGGGAAGCGTTACTGGCTCTGCCTGTTCAGGATTCGACATACTACTTCGAGAACTTCAACAAGTGTAGCCCTCCTCTTTGGAATGGTGAATCCGACGCAGTTGCTGCTATGCCCTGGGTGTCAGATGTTGAGGGCGCGTTCATAAATGTTGGGTGTCCGGACCAGTACAAAGCAGTGATCGCCATGAATCAGCTGTGAAAAAGGGGAAAGACATGGTGGAACACCATCACCACTCTATTGAACGAAGAAGAAGTGAGGGCCATGTCTTGGGCCCAATTTTTGAAGAGGTTCGAGGCACAACATGTGCCTAAGGTGGAGCAGCAGCGGATGCAGCAAGAGTTCATGGCCTTACAGCAGACTACCGAGTCCGTTAGTGACCTGAACGCCAAGTTCTTGGAGATGCTATCTTTTTGCCCCTCGTTTGCTGGGAACGAGGTCTGGTTAGTCAGCCGGTACACGGCCATCCTACGTACCGAGATTCGGGAATTCGTTAGCATGCAGGAGTTCTCGACTTTATCTGTGATCATGAATGTAGCGAGGAGGAGGGAAATCGAGTTACAGACCCAGTCCAAGAGGAAGGCCAATGAGACCTCTTCCATGACATCCAGAGATGCCCAGAAAAAGCAAAAGCAGGGTAGTAAGTCAAGGTATGAGTATAGGACATTTTCAGTGCGAAAAAAATCTGTTGATATGCTACAACTGTAAAAAGCCAGGGCATCATTGGAAGAATTGTAGGGATCCCCTTACGAGTGCAGTACCTCATATTACTTCTGCAGTTCCCGTCTGCTATCACTGCAATGAGACGGGATACAAGAAGCCTGAATGCCCGAAGTTGAAGACTGGTAAAGGAGACGGGGTTACAAATCCTGCAATTGCATATTCCTCTAAGGGAACCACTATGGTGACACGAGGTCGTGCTCACCAGATGACTGGGGAGGAGCCGGTGATTACAACGACAGTGGCAGACACTTATTTGCTAGATTCTGAGCCTGATGTTGTTATGTTTGATAGCGGTGCTACCCATTCTTTTGTATCTCACACATTTATTGATCGTTTGGGGCGTAGTATCAGAGAATTGGCTCACCCAATGGTTGTCGATGTTGCCGACAACCGCACTATTTATGTCACTGATGTTTATCGGGGTTACACTCTCGAGTTTTCTGGAGTTGAATTCCCCATTGATCTTATCCCTATTGCGATGCGAGAGCTCTGCGTTATCGTAGGCATGAATTGGCTTGATGCGTTTGATGCGGAAATCCACTGTCGTAAGAAGCAAGTTCGTGTTCGAAACCTTAGAGGTGGAGAACTTATTATTCAGGGGGGCATTCCCCGTCTGGCTATGGCTTCTTGCTCTTCTGCTATAGCACTAGACGATGTTCCTATCGTTTCCGACTTCAGCGATGTCTTTCCGGAGGAACTCCCTGGCTTGCCACCTATTCGGCAAGTGGAGTTTCGCATTGATTTGGTGCCAGGTGTGACTCCGGTAGCGAAATCTCCGTACCGCTTGGCACCACCTGAAATGAAAGAGCTCCAAGATCAACTTCAAGAACTAAGTTATAAAGGGTTTATACAGCCAAGCTGCTCGCCTTGGGGTGCTCCTATTCTATTTGTGAAGAAGAAAGATGGATCCCAGCGAATGTGTATTGATTATAGGGAGCTAAACAAGCGCACGATAAAGAATAGGTACTCGTTTCCACGTATTGACGATCTTTTCGATCAACTTCAGGGAGCATCTTGGTTTTCCAAGATTGATTTACGTTTCGGTTACCATCAGATGCGGGTTCGTGAAGAAGACATTGAGAAAACAACATTCCGTACTCGATATGGGCACTTTGAATTCGTGGTGATGCCTTTTGGGCTCACCAATGCACCCGCGACGTTTATGGATCTCATGAACCGGGTGTGTAGCCTGATGCTTGACCGTTCGGTCATAGTGTTCATAGATGATATCTTAGTCTATTCTAAGAGCAAAGAGGAGTATCGGCAACACCTTCGGGAGATTCTGGAAACTCTGGCAAGAGAAAGGCTTTATGCTAAATTCTCAAAATGTGAATTTTGGTTGGAAGAAGTTTAGTTCTTGGGGCATGTGGTAAAGAAACACGGTATTAAGGTCGATCAAGCCAAGGTTAATGCGGTTAAACAATGAAAGATTCCAAAAACACCTTCTGAAATTCACAGTTTCTTGGGTTTAGCCGGTTATTACCGGAGGTTCATTGAAAATTTCTCTAAAATCACCTTACCACTCACCCGATTGACCAAGAAATCAATGAATTTCGTTTGGGGCCCGGAGCAGCAGCTGGCGTTTGATGAGTTAAGGCAATGATTGTGTGATGCTCCGATTTTGGCCTTACCTGATCGGGTTGAGGATATGGTGGTTTCCTGTGATGCATCGCTTTAGGGTCTTGGTGCCGTGTTAATGCAACCAGATAGGGTGATAGCCTATGCCTCCCGACAGCTGACACCCCACGAACGAAGCTACCCCACTCATGATTTGGAGCTTGGGGCTGTTGTTTTCGCTCTTAAGATTTGGAGACACTATCTCTATGGAGTGAAGTTTATCATATACACTGACCATAAGAGTCTGAAATATTTGTTCAAGCTGCGGGATTTGAACATGAGGCAGATCCGATGGTTGGATGTTGTAAAAGATTATGATTGTGAAATTCAATACCACCCCGGTAAAGCTAATGTGGTAGCTGATGCTCTCAATCGTAAACAATTTTCCGAACCGATTCGAGCTAAGTGTATCCGGATCACGACGGTGTCTTCTTTGTTAGATCTAATCCGGGACGCCCAAAAGACGGCAATACTGGAGGAAAACATCAGGCGTGAGAAGATTGGGAAAGAGTTGCCTAAGATGGAACGAGACGGGCGGGGTTTGCTGACTCGCTACGGTAGGTTTTGGGTTCCATATACCGGGGGAAATCGGAAAACCCTAATGGATGAGTCTCATAAGTCAAAATTTTCTATCCATCCTGGTGCTACTAAAATGTATCGGGACCTTCATGAGGCTTACTGGTGGCATGGAATGAAGAATGATGTGGCTCAATTTGTGGAAGAATGTATGACCTGTCGGAAGATCAAGGCGGAACACCAAAAACCGCATGGGAAGTTGCAACCATTGGAGATTCCTGAATGGAAATGGGAGCATCTAACCATGGACTTCATTACAAAACTTCCTAGAACTCCCCGAGGATCCGATACGATATGGGTGATTGTTGATCGTTTGACTAAGAGTGATCACTTTTTGGCTATAAAGGAGAGCTCATCGGCAGAGAAATTAGTCGAGATCTTTGTTCGGGAGATTGTCTCATTACATGGGGTGCCCGTTTCTATCGTCTCCGACCGAGACACCCGATTTACCTCTCGGTTCTGGAGGAAGTTTCTAGAGGAGTTGGGCACACGATTACATTTTAGTACCGCCTTCCATCCGCAGACAGACGGGCAGAGTGAGCGGACGATTCAGACCTTGGAGGACATGCTTAGGGCATTTGTGATTGATTTTGGGGGTAGTTGGGATGACCATCTACATCTAGCTACGTTTTCTTATAACAATAGCTATCACTTGAGCATTTAAATGCCTCCATATGAAGCCTTGTACGGGAGGAAGTGCAGGACGCCCGTTTGTTGGGGCGAGGTTGGGCAGAGGGTACTTGGGAGTACCGATATCGTGCTAGGGACTACGGAGAAAATCCAAGTGATTCGGGATCATTTGGTCACAGCGAGCAGTCGTCAGAAAAGTTATACTGACAAAAGACGCTCCAATCTTGAGTTCCAGGTGGGAGATTATGTGTTGCTTAATGTCTCCCCCTAGAAAGGTGTGATTCGATTTCGGAAGCGGGGAAAGCTCAGACCCCGATTCATTGGACCCTATAAGGTCATAGCCTGTGTGGGGAAGGTGGCTTACCGTTTAGAGCTTCCTGACGAGCTTAGTCTAATTCATAATATGTTCCACGTGTCTCAGTTACGAAAATGCATTGTTGATAAGACTGCTGTGATACCACTGGAGGACATACAGATTGACGAGCGTCTCAATTATGTTGAGAAACCAATCGCTATTTTAAAACGAAAGACGAAAGTTGTCCGCAACAAGACTATAAACCTGGTTAAGGTGTAGTGGCAACATAGGAAGGGTTCGGAATGGACTTGGGAACCGGAATGCGAGATGCGGGCTCATTATCCGGATCTGTTTCTAGGTGTTGACTTCGAGGACGAAGTCCGTTCTTAGTGGGGGGAGTTGTAACGCCCCGGTTTTCTCGGTACGTTTGGTTATTTAGTTTTAATTATCCTTGTAACCTTGGGTTAATGTATTTAACCAATGTCTAATTTCTTATGTTATTGGACTCTTTTGATCATCTTGTAAACTCCTTTTATTGAAGTCCATGGACTATGGGCCTATTTGCAAAGTCCATCTAGTAAATAGTACTTAATGTGTTAATTGAGTCATTTGGAGCACACACAAGAAAAACACTCTAAACCCTCCCCCTCTCTCTCTCTCTAAAATCATCCTCTATCTCTTTGGGATCAAGAGTAGCCAAGGGGATGTTGTTTGGAGCTTAATTCTTGTTCATTTCCAGCCTTGATTCATATTGGTATGAACCTCCTTATCATTTCTTAGAACTTGATTCATAACCTTGTTCTAGTTTTATGATTTCATCTTCACTTCTTGTCCTTCTTATTTGATTTGTAATTGTATGTTATACATCATCTCGAGGTCCTATCTTCACCCCATATATGGTGGATGATGGATCTAGGGGATTACATGCGGCAAAAGATCATGGAAACCCTAAAAGGGAGAATGGTGATTTTATGTGCTTTATGTTCATTTTCATGTTGATTGTTATTACAATCTTGTGGCAAAATGAAATCCTAATGATACCTAACCCTTTGTAGTACCACCATTATTATGGGGACTAAATTGGGATGATGAACACATCTTAAAATGTGTTTCAAAGGGAGAAGGAAGGATAAGCCAAAAAGGAATCACGGGTGGCTATGATTCTGTTTTCCATCAGATATGTATTCGTTTTGTAAAACTCATATATTGAGCTCTAGAACTCAAACGTACCCCAAACCAGTTCCAAAAGTTCACAAATTAAGTTGGCTAACTATCTTAAGAAGGCCAACCTCACTGATAAGGACTTTATCTATGGGAAAGAATGGCATCTTTGCTGTTAGGTCTGATCCGGGTCTGTTCTGATATGTCATTTTGTTTTCATCATTTCTAAGGCTTTTAAAAGGATCCAGATTTATTCCATGTTTCTATATGTTCCTTATATTATGAATTTAATATCTGGAGAAGATGGGGTGTTATTTCCAATTATAAATTGGTTAGAATGGATCCACACTCCAGATCAGTGGGCAGTTACCAGCTTTTGCTAGTGCTGTGATTGTCCACAATGTGAATTTTATATCTGGATTTTGGGAGATGATTTTCATTAAATTCCAACTCTGAGACTTTCATTTAGATGTCCTTTACTTCTATTAATTTTCGTTTGGACGAATTCTACTCACAATTTAGGTAGAATTGGCCAACATCACTTGACTGTATTGTTGGAGACAGAAGTGATACACCATTTTGTAAAATTCATATTTAATTAATATTTTGGAGTTAGAATGAGTTCTTTATAGTTATGGAATCCTAAGCAATCATAGTTTCCTATAAAAGTTAGTTAAAGCTATGTTTCTATTTTAGATTTTGGAGTAAATCCGTTTTAAACAGCAGGTCTGTTTTAGAGACCTTGTTATGATTACTCTTTTCTCAACTCATAGCTTCATTACTTCTCCTTTCTAACCTTTAGTCCTTCTTAGGTGAGGGTTTGAAGTTTGCTCAAGCTTGGTAGCATTATTTGATTCTTAGCTATCCTTACTACTCACTCAAGGTGAGTTCTCTCACACCGCTGTATTGATGATTGTGTTTGCTAGTTAGCTCGTGTGTGATTATTTGAATTTATTATAAAAGCATTCTATATAAGTATTGTTTTAATTCGTAGATGTGCACTGTATGTAACTAATCATCGATATGGGGACACCACCAAAGGATACGGATTTACCGGTGCGGTGGGTAGGTAAGATCACCAACGTAATACTCATCATGAGGTGCGGTGATTAGGGCCGAGTGATACGGGATCTTCCCGGTGCGGCTCAAACCTACAAGTCCTTCTTGTATTATAGGCATTGATTCGTTGTTTGCCCTTATCATATAATTATAATTGGAAAATGGATTAGGGTTAGTAAATATGAATGTTTGTACAATGTCTGTGTTTGAATTCACTAAGCTTTGTGCTTATGGTTTCCCTTATAACTTTTCAGGTGTTAAGATTAAAGAGGCTAAGGCTTGACATGGAGCACCGGGACATCGCTACTAGTTATTTTTGTTGGTACCTTATTATTATTATTACTTCCGCACTTATTTTATATGATTATTAAGTTGATGGATTATGTTATGACTATTTATGTTGTTTTAATTTAATTTAAGATGGGTTTTAAAAGCTTAAAATTTTTGCAAACATTTGGGTGTCACACACTCACTGGCCCAGAGATCATAAGGGAAACAGCATAAAAGATCATCCAAAATCAAGAACGAATGAAGGCTTCGCAAGACCGAAAAAAGAGCTACGCGGATAAAAGACGGAAACCTTTGGAGTTCCATGGTGGGGATCGAGTACTACTGAAAGTATCACCTTGTAAGGGATTAATACATTTTGAAAAACATGGGAAACTAAATCCAAGGTATATCAGACCATTCGAAATCCTCGCCAGGATTGGCCCGGTGGCATACAAGCTGCGATTACCACAGGAACTCAACCACGTTCATCCCACCTTGCATGTGTCAAACTTAAAGAAATGTTTGTCTAATGAGACCCTTGTCATTCCTTTGGAAGAAATTGAAATCAATGAGAACCTCCAATTCATAGAAGAACCTGTTGAAATCATGGATCGAGAGGTCAAATCGACGAAACAAAGCCGCATTCACACCATAATGGTCTGATGGAACACCAAGCGAGGACCCGAATTTACTTGGGAACGTGAGGACCAAATGAAACAAAAGTATCCACATCTATTCCCCAACCCTTGAAGTCCCTCTCAAAATGCAAATTTTGGGACGAAATTCCTTTTAACGGGGGGTTAATGTGACTACCGTCAAATTCAAGTCAAAGTCAACAAGTCAAACCGGTCAAACTTAACTAGTACTTCTATGATAAGAGTTATTCTATGTATTAAAATGTGCATTTGTAGGTCAAGAATTCAAGTGTCTCGGTGAATCTATGTGTTTATCAATGTGAAACCCTAAGAAGGGAGTTAAACGCATCAAAACACGACTATGGACCCTTTTGGGGACTTAAAATAATCATAAACGACGCATAACGGGGTTCACGAACCTTGAATTGTGGGGATATACAATAATATTGACTAAAAATAAATCTCTCCAAAATCTCACTCAACTCTTTCTAGTCATTCGAGTCATCCCGACCCTTAACTTGGCCAAAAATTGGAAGTTTACTTGAAAAACAAACCTATAGGACTGAAACCCTAATGGAACCGAGCCTCTTGGAAGCAAAACCTAAGAAGTGAAACAACTCTTTTGGGACCGAAGCTACTTATGACTGAACCCTCTCAAGACCGAAGGTCCCCTTCAGAACCGAAGTCAGCAGTCTCGGACCGAACCTCATCAGCAACCGAAATGAACCAAGCCTTCGATTCATTTCGCTTCCCTTTCCCTTTGGACCCAAGACCCACCTTCGGTTCCTTCTTCTCCCTACGCTCAGTCCTTAACTCCAAGAACTGAAGCCTCGCATGTCCGCTCTTATGTCCGGTTTTCGACTACTTTCGCCTTTTAAGCCCGTTTTTGACGGGAATGTTTCACCAAATTCATATATTTATCATTTTAAACTCCCTAAGTTCATATTTAATTCATATCTCAAGGATTTATTAATTATAAATCATTATTTTACAATAAAGAAAATACCTTAGAATATCAAGTGGGGCAAGTGTACCCACTTGCCTTCCATGTGTCACCTCCTCATTAGCCAACCCTATCCACATCACACAAACCAAGGAAAACATCCTATCAATCTTGAAAATTGCTTCAGCAACCTCCTATATAAAGAAATCCCTAGAGGATATCTTGGTTTACTTTGATCATTTCCAAACTTTCACACTTCTTAACCATCAAGAAAGCCTCTTTTTCTCTCTATTTCCAACCACTTTTTGAAGGTGTTCTTGAGCTATTACTTCACTTTTTGGTAAGTATTTCATCTAAACTCAAGTTTTATTCTTTTTTTTCATAACATCCTTGAATAGTCTACACACATTTTAACACCAAAAATCGTTCTTAGGATCATCCAAAACTATTGGATATAGTGTCTAAGTCCATAAGTTTATTTGGTATGTACTTGACCCGACCCGGCATGGTCCATTTGGTTTGCATGGCATTGCAATACTTGGATAGACAAAATGAGAGAAAGTACATTTGTGATTATTAATATATTATAAGTTCTAATATATTAATAATAGTATTATTTAATTAGTGTTGATCAAGTATTAATCTAGTATTAATTTGGTGATCAAAGTGAGACTAATTAAATATATAGGGTTGATTACGACAATCATCAATTCTTTTATGGTGGATTAATGATCCATGGTTTATGGGTTTGGTTATAACCATATGGAGCTCCATGGATAGTCCATGGGAGTTACAAACCCATGGGTCATGAGAAATGAAGAGTCATGACAATTAGGGTTTACATTTGTAACTCCTAATTATGACACACTATAAAAGAAACCCTATAGCATGCAAAATCGGCACTAAGAGTATTCTTGTGAGGGCATAGCTGATTTTGAAGTGTAGAAGTATTCTCTCTAGTTATTCCAAGGTTGTAGTGTTGTGTGAAGCATTTGAGGAACAACATTTGGGGTGCTAGGCTCACAAAGTCTTGAACGAATCCAAGCAACAACAAGTTATGTATTTCTACTAGTTTTTATATTTTATGTAATCCCCATGCCATGCTAGTTAGGAAATAACCTTGAAAAAGAAACTTTCATGTATATAGATAAAACATAGATTCAAGGTTATTAGGGTTGCATGTACACTCATGAAGTGTTAGAATGCTCAAAACTCATCAGTGGTATCAGAGACTAGGATTGTTTTCTGTATACTTGATGCAAAACTGCTTGAAAATCGAAAAATCTTCTCACTGACGACTGGACTCGCCGAGTCCATGAATAGATTCATCCTACTCGTCGAGTAGGATCTTGCACTCGATGAGTAGGAGCGTGTTGGGCAGTTTTTCGTGTTTTGTTGCTAGAAATGGATTAGAATCATTATACCAATCTGTTTTGGACTTGTAAAATCTGTTTTTCAAAATGATAATGATTATGTTAACCCATTTTTGCATGACTTTTATCAACTTTCAAGTATTGTATATGTTAATATGATTCTTGAAATTGTTTGACATGAATTTGTGCTCTTATGAGGTTTTAGAAGATCATAGGAATTATGTGTAACCTCCATGTATGTTTAATTCATGATCTTAATGGCAATGATGGTGTCCATAACTTGTCCTCAAGTTATGGATAACCAAAAGTCACTTCTTTAAAAGTTGAAATTAAAGAGTAGTAGGTTTCATAAAACGAAGAGTCTTCAACTTTATGAACCATTAAAACTCATAAGTTACAAATTGAAGAGACTTGGAATAGTTTCAATTCTTGCCCTCAAGTTTTGGAATTTGTAAAGTCTTACACTTTAATTCCAAATTATTATTTTTTTAAGTTAAAAAAAAATTCAAACTTTATGGACTTCATTAAATTAATTAAAGTGTTTAATTAAAAGAGTTAATAATTCCATAAAGACATGGTTTAAGTTTAATTAAATTAAGACTATAGTTTAATTAATAGATTAAACCACCAAGTATTTTAATTGTTTAAAATACACCCTTATACTATTATTATAATTTTAATTATATAGATATGTATAAGAATATGTCATTCTTACCGTTAGTAGGCCTCATTCACAAAGCCGGTCTATAAGGGGGGTATAAGGTTGTTGCCTATAAAATGGTGACTTAATGGGTGTCCACTGTCACCCACCGCTTCCTTGATCGGTGGAGGGTCGTTAGCCGAACGGGTAGGATACGACTTTAAATACTCATTAAAAGTATAATGAATAATAAAGTAACTATACATTATAGATTCCGAATCTTAGTTAATTTAGGAAAATGTGAAATTGGTGCTAGTCCATAAAATTACACTTTGTACCTTACCAAGTCGTTAGTGGATCGTGTGTGGTTAACCGGCACACTAACATGGACTAGTAAGAGTGGCAAAGGGTAACTTGACTTTATTATAGATCGGTGGAGGATGTCTGGTTAACCGGCACATCGATTAGGTAATATTGTTAAGGGTACCAAGTCAATTTGTATGGTTATTCACACCTTGTTTGTGATCCTCGGCATCCTAGTCACAAACTTGAGAGGGCACAATCGAGATTCAAACATGCCATTGAAAAGTTCAATGTATCTCAAAAGATCTAGGAGTTTCAAAACCAATAAAACCTAATAATAAAATATTTCATTCTAATGGTGGAAATTGGTAAATCGTCATTTACCTACCTTTAACTATTTTATAATTTGGATTACGGGATCCCTCTTCCAGTTATAAATAAGTTGGGAAGCTGCCTAACTCTTTTAAGTTGCTATTCTGAGATTCTTATTGCATGATGTGACTGGGTCACATGTTGATGTTCTGATCGTGAAGATGGATTTCGATCGCATGGTTCAGTGATCAGAATTTTGATTTGTTACTTAAGAGTTGAAACATATTGCTTAGGAATAGATAACAACAAGGTTTTCATATGGGTTGTAAGGATAAGTTTTCCGCAAAATTTTCAAATAAAAGAAAAAGTGGTTTTGATTTTATTTATTTTAAGTATCCTTACAATGGCATTTATGAAAAAGGTTGTTGCTTATATGTTTCCACTGATAAGCAATATGGGTAAATGGATTTGATTCTTTCATTAGTGGTAGTGTCATGATTTACCAAATAAGGAAAGATTCTCATCACCCAAGTTTCAGTTGGATAGAAACTTGGAATCATGCAAGTTGTATTGTGTGATGAATGAGAATTTTCATCTTTGGTAAATTAAGACTAATTCCTTGTTCACATTCGCATGTGAGTCAAGCGAAGGACTAAGAGATTGGGTACACTTGGTTGTGTGTTGGTCAAGTCCACCACAAAGGTTGATAAGATTATTCATTATGATTTACTAAAGTTTAGTAAATATGGTTATGCTTACGAGTTTAAGTGTAATTCTGAAATATTGGAAAAGTTTCAATGTATGGCAGAATGAATAAGAAGAATCAAATAAGGCAGAAAGATAAAAGTTTCTCCAATCTGAAGCGATGGGAGAGTACTTGTGTATTATGTTTTATGATTATCTTAGTGATTATGGAACCTTATCACAATTGTTCCTCTAATGACACCTTAGTGCATTTCTTGCCTGAGGAGAGGAATCGTGAATTGTTGAAATGGTTAAATCAAAAGATAATTCATACTTCGTGCCAAAAACAAATCCTAGTGTTATACTCCAAGATTGTAACTTGAGTGACATAGTCTTTAGAAAGTTCATAACACTTGTCAAATGTAGAGTAAGATGTTTCCTATTCTTGTACATTTGAGATTGGTAAGTTGTGATGTTTTGGATAAAACAAAGACCAACTAAGACCAATAGTGAGAAGTGTTTAACTTGATAAGAATCCGCACTAGCTCTTGAATATTTGTTTTGTCAAGGAATGGTTCTTGACAAAGAGAATCATATATGTCAAGAGGTCAGTGGGAGTCTTAAAAAGATCTTAAGATAGGTTCAAGAACCAATCAAGAGATTTGTTAATCACTAGCCCACGACTTGAGGTTTGTAACCTATTGTGTTGACATATTCTGTGCTCATCCCAATTAAGGTTGGCTTTGTATTGGAGTTCTGAGAGTTGTCGACTGTTTGCATAACAACCTGGAAGCAATGGTAGGCCCCTGTGTTGCCGGGTGGCAAGAAATTAAGATTGCACAAGTTCAGTCCATATGAATTTGAAAGTGTCACTAACCTAGTCCCGTGATTATGGTTTTGATAAAATTCACATGGAAAAGAACACATACACCATAAAATCTACGTTTCATAAGGTTTCTCTTCGATTCATGAAAATGATGGTAAGTAAACGCTTCCACTAAGAAGATTTTAAATAGATAGCGGTTGTGAAATTTGCATTCTCATATAGTTAGTGGAGCGTGTGTGGTTAACCGGCACACTAACTAGTGAGAAGTGCAAAAGGTCTAGACAAACATGTGAGCTATCTAAGGAAAGGTGTATGCTTTTGATAAAGTCTTATCAAAGCAATCTAGTATCAGAAATATGAACTTTGGTAAGAAAGTCAATAAAGTATTGATTTCTAAAAGTCCAGTTGATTTCTGAGTACATGTCAAAGCTAGTGGGAGCATAAAGTGTTATGCTGATAATCATTATGCTAGTGGGAGCATGATGATTATGTTAAGTATTTCAAGTTAGCAATGTTAATTATAGAAAACAAAAGTTTCAATTTGCTTTGAAAAGTTGTTTGCTATAATTAAGGGAGCGGATTTTATACTTCATTCTAATTCTACCAGCTTAGATTGAGTTTTATTAGCTTTAGTCAAGGATATATATGAGTGTTATGTTGGAATTGTTCAACATAAGGAATTTCTATATATGTTGTGTTCTCAAAATTCGATTATGATTACGGTATACCTCTTCATAGTTCGAATTGGGAGAACATGGAAAGTAAAAATTTTATAGCATGAATCGTGTCTCATATGCTTCGGATATAGGATCGATTGAATGTACTATAATATTCATCCATTCTAAATTTTCCTAATGCTTATGGAATTAAGAAGGGAAAAGGGATTAGAACTGGATATGACTAAAATGATTAAGCAATTGTCGAGGACAGTTTGAGGTTTACCAAAGATTGGTTACTCATGGACAATTGGAAGTATAGAGTTAGGACCATATAGACATATATTGAAAAGAGGCAACTCTTGTTCAAAAGTGATGGTCAAATTGGGAATATGGAATTGTTTCCATAGGTGGAAGTTACTCTTTGAATCTGTGTAAGATTAGAGAACTTAATGCAAGAAGGAATATGGAATTGTTTCCATAGGTGGAAGTTACTCTTTGAATCTGTGTAAGATTAGAGAACTTAATGCAAGAAGGATGTTCAAAGGAATGTACTTTGAATTTGAGACTTCATTTCCATGGAATTGTTTTCCATTGGAATCCTTTGTAATGTCTGTTGCCAAGTCTTTGTGACTTCTGTGCATAGTCATTACAAGGGGATCATTGCATATAAGTTTAGAATCTAACAGATTACAGTAAATGGCAAGAATTTGGTATTCTTGCATTTACAACAAGGATTAGAATTGTGAAATGAGCATCATTGGAATATTGTCAGTTGATCTATTTCACAAAGAGAGGACCATATGTAAACATAGTATGCATACTTAGAGTATGGCATAATTGTTTAGAAAACCATAGTGTACATGCTTGGAGCATGGGACAACTAATGTTTTAATTCAAGCATAAAGTTGATTAATCGAAACATAAATAATGAGTAATCAATATGGTGCTTAAATAAAAGGTGTTTTATTTACACTCAAAGTGTTGGGGCCATATAAGATTAGTATTATTCTTGTGTTTCACTTTGCATGTTTTGACTTCCAGAATAATTATGTTATGGTATATATCTTATTATTCAAACCATCCACAGTCAGTCATATGTTGGAAGTAGATATGAATCAACACTGTCATGAATTTGGCTTGTATGATTTGTCTAAAGTGCTTTAGACAATGCAATGGTTGCTACAACATTCATGAGTACTCATAAGGGCTGAGTATTGGATTCAACCCACGCTCACTTGCATCACTTCATGGAATTTATCTCGAGTGATCGTGAGACGGTAATATCATATAAATCTTCAAACCTAGAGATATGAGTTGTTGACTATGAGTTGGTTATTCCTTGACTGTACGAAAATGCATTGGTAACTCGATGTTATAAAACGTGCCTTTGTGAATAATTCAACAAGTAGTTAGTACAAGCATATCAGTCGAAGTTTGTCTATTCCTTCTAGAAATAGAAGCGATATATGGGCCCCTCGATGATTTGGTTTTGACCTATGTACTGGGCCCGGTCAGAACCTAAGTGATGCGTTCAATTTAGTTCTATGTCGAAACAAATCAGAGATCGAGAAACAAATGTTGGACAATAAGTAAGACCATGTTCCATATGTTTGTCCGGCTGATATCATGAGAATAGAGGATTATATGATCACTTATCTTAAATGGCGTATCATCATCATCTCAGTTCCGAGAGACTCTGAAAGAGCTACGATTGCTAGTCGGATTTTGATGTCATATTTGCAAATATAGTTATTAGACTTATCCAAGTGGGAGACTATTGGATATAGTGTCTAAGTCCATAAGTTTATTTGGTATGTACTTGACCCAACCTGGCATGGTCCATTTGGGTTGCATGGCATTGCAATACTTGGATAGACAAAATGAGAGAAAGTACACTTGTGATTATTAATACATTATAAGTTCTAATATATTAATAATAGTATTATTTAATTAGTGTTGATCAAGTATTAATCTAGTATTAATTTGGTGATCAAAGTGAGACTAATTAAATATATAGGGTTGATTATGACAATCATCAATTCTTTTATGGTGGATTAATGATCCATGGTTTTTGGGTTTGGTTATAACCATATGGAGCTCCATGGATAGTCCATGGGAGTTACAAACTCATGGGTCATGAGAAATGAAGAGTCATGACAATTAGGATTTACATTTGTAACTCCTAATTATGACACACTATAAAAGAAACCCTATAGCATGCAAAATCGGCACTAAGAGTATTCTTGTGAGGGCATAGCCGATTTTGAAGTGTAGAAGTATTCTCTCTAGTTATTCCAAGGTTGTAGTGTTGTGTGAAGCATTTGAGGCACAACATTTGGGGTGCTAGGCTCACAAAGTCTTGAAGGAATCCAAGCAACAACAAGGTATGTATTTCTACTAGTTTTTATATTTTATGTAATCCCCATGCCATGCTAGTTAGGAAATAACCTTGAAAAAGAAACTTTCATGTATATAGAGAAAACATAGATTCAAGGTTATTAGGGTTGCATGTACACTCATGAAGTGTTAGAATGCTCAAAACCCCTCAAAAACTTCACCTGTTCATCAAGTGTGCTCGACTTGATACTCCTTGTCTTCGACCCTACACTCTTCAAGAAATCACTCAAGGTGAGTTCATACCCCTGCATTTTCCAGTTTTCTTTAGTTTTCAGGTGGGAATACACGTTAAAACACCAAAACATATTAAAAACTTAACTTGACAACTTACAACAGAAAAGTTGTGACCTATTTACGAACTGTTTTACCTAACTTAAACTTAATATTTTCAGAAATGTTTAATATCAAAATAGCTCAGGTTTATACCTTTAAAAATGACTACTTGCACTTCTCCATACGATGTTTCTACAATTTATGGTGATTTTTAGAAAACTGCCTATCACTGCAGCAACAAAATCAGATCATGTTGTGAAGATGAACATTTTCATACTGGTTTGAGACCACCAAAAATTATAGGAAAATTTATGAACACAGTAGACTCTTTTTCCGAACTCTCTGAGTTTACGGATTTAGTTTTTGACTTATAATGATTTTCCTATAAATATACTAAACAGTGACAGTTAAGGGTAAAACTGTCAAAACAAGTTTTCGAGTTATTCACACCTTGTAACATGTTGAGCAATGGTGTGTAGGACTTACACTTAGTATTTTCAACGTCATTTTAATTTAAATACAAAGTCATGCATACCAAGGTTTTATTAACTCATAAAACATTTTCGATAGACTATAATAGGTATAGTCTGAACATCTTGTTTAACAAGGAAACGGTAAAACAATTGATTTACAAAACATGTATTTCATTACAAACTACGTGAACTTGTTAATGAATAAATTTGTGAGACATTCACCTTCAAGGTACTCTTAAATACCACAGAAAGTCTTGTAGTTATAATCAGAATAACTTGAAGGGAGAGCGTGATAGTTGTGTATAGATCTATATTGGGTCTGACAAACCCGCACCTAAGCTTCTTGAAACAGCTAGACCGGCAGGTCTAGGGTGACAAGTGTCATAACGTTTCGATGCCTAAAGAACGTCGAGTACGAGGTCTTCGAGTTTTAGCATGGTTATAACAACTCACATGGGGAATTAACAAAACACATAGTTCATGGGGTTTAAGAATTCGAAAAAAAGGAGTCTTATTTAAATAGTAAAACCACACATAAGTATGAAGATTTACTTACATATACTAAGTCTTGGTTCAGTTAAGACTACAACAAACCTTTTAGAAAAATTGTATTTTCTGGAAAGAAACTTGTAACAAACTTCAAGGAACAACATCCATTTTTCATTCATAAATTGCTTATGAACTTACCAGCTTTAATGCTGATACTCTTTCAAAGACAACTTGTATTCTCAAGTATTCAGTAATACAGGTAACAACAAGATTTGTGAAGACAAGATGCTAAGGCGCAAATTTCTTTTGAACTATTTTGACATCATTTGTAATTTATTTGGAAACATGTATTTTTGCAACGATGTAACCTTTTAAATTATGAGATATGTGGTACACTAGTGATGTAGTGATATGGGTTATACTAGTTGGTTACTTGCTATATGGTATGTTAGTTGTTTTGTGATACTTGCATGAAAGACCTCAGGGGGTTCATGAGGCACTTGAGTGTAAGACCTTGGAGGGTTTCCAAGGCATCCTAAGTAAAGACCTCAAGGGGTCCCTATGCATTAGGGTATAAGACCTTGGAGGGTTTCCATGGCATCCCTAGTCAAGACCTCGGGGGGTTCCCGAGGCATTGGGCGAAGACCATGTGGGGGTTCCCATGGAACCCGGAGTAAGACCCTGGAGGTTTTCCAGGGCTTCCTTATATATTTATATTCATGGCTTATGTTTCTTATGTGATTTATTTGTCTTATGTGATGATGTGGATTATGTGGGGTATGCTCCAGGGAACTCACTAAGCATTAGCATAAAGTTTGTTGGTTGTTTCAGGTACTTCAGGATCTAAGGGCAAGAGCCCGACATGCACTCTCTAGCGTTTTGTTTGGGGAAACTCTGATTTTAAGAATAATGTGTCTGATGTTTTGTATTTGACAACAATTGTGACTGGAATTTTATAACTTATGGTAATGGAATTTGTTATTTAAAAATGAAAAAATTTATTGAGATTTTGGGCTGTTACAAGTTGGTATCAGAGCCTTGGATTGATGGATTCGGGCATATCCTCGGGTGTGTTAGAACTCAAACTGAGGAAATGGTAACATTGTTTTCTAAAATCAAAGTTAAAAACCTTTAAACCAATTTTCGTAAGAAAAAAGGAGAGTGCAATGCGCGTAATCGGCCAAGCTCAAGTAGGTATTTTTCCTTAGTATGTTAGCCATGCTATGTTGATATTCGGAATATGATAATCGTATGAATCTTGCTATGTGTATGTTTTCAAAATTGTATACGATTAGGGTCTTATAGCCTTTGAATAATTGATTTGGCCTTATTTCCTGTTCCTTGTCTGGTTGTGGTCTTAGGATAGAGTATGTTATGTGAAGGTCTATTTGACCTTGTTATGTGTATAACTTGCATGCATAGGACAACCTGTTATGATTGATTTGAGTTTTGGTTTGATGCAAGTGAGAAAAATATTAGGATAGCCTAGGATTTGATTTATGTGGTAGTCTGTGAGATAGGTTCTGTTTTGGGATGAATTAGAGTTATCAGGTAGAGCCTTCGGGAAGGTACAGGTAGGTGTGAAAGGTAGTAGTAGGCCAGTACTACTGAAATTACACAACATGTACCCGAACTAATGTTAGACCTAGAAGCTCTAAGGAGAACCGGTGTGGAAGGATTCCCTTTTTGAAACTCCTGGTCATTATGTCTTTTGATATTTGAGTGCAGTATGGTGATGACATGACATGAAGGAGGGGATGAGGATGGGGATCTGGATCAGGATCAGGGTCTGGGTCAGGCTATGCTACTGAGCCCATTAATGAGAGGTTGAACGAGCTTATCGACTCTGAGGTTACGAGGGGTATTCTTGACACTACCCCAGTGATATTCGGGATAGTCAAGGAGAGGATGATGGAGATCATGGAGGAGCGACGCAGGTCCTTTTGAGCCGAGATTGGAGCAGGCTAGGTCAGGGCCCAAACTCCCTCATTCCAGGAGTTCAAGGCGTGTAGGGCACCAGAGTTCTTTAGCGTCAGGGAACCTATAGTTAGTTGACGCTAGGTAGCAGACATGGAGAATGCCCAACGCACGAGCTCTTGCCCCGAGGCGGAAAAGGTGGGGTTTGCTTCGTGTATGTTGAGGGATCGAGTCACGGATTGGTGGGAGGAGGTGACCCCTCAGGTGGGGTCAGCCGGAGTCGTTGAGATGTCCTGGGAGGAGTTTGTTAGGCATTTTCAGTTGGATGTTGCACTATCCATCGAGGTGCAACGGATTATGAGGGATTTCCAGGAGTTGCAACAGACCACCGAGACTGTGGCAGAGATGATCGCCAAGTTTCAGGAATGAGAACTATTGATACCGCAGTACGCTACGGATGAGGACATAAGGAGGAAGAGGTACCATTCCATGATGAAGGATGATATATGCGAGTTTGTGAGCTTCTCGGGGTGCAGAACCATGAATGAGATGGTGGAGAAGGCCCGAGAACGGGAGATGGAGTTGGATTTCCACAGTAGGCGGAAGCTAGAGCAGGTTCTGACAGCTATAGGTCAGGCTAAAAAGCCTAATACCTCTGATTCTTCTAGTAGGGTCCAGCAGGTTCGTGGCCAGTGTGTAAAGTGCGGGAGGTCACATGGAGGTGTTTGTCGGGTGACGGGCACAGTACGTTATACCTGTGGTCAGCTCGTCCACATGAGCAGGGACCGCCCGAAGAAGGGCTTGATTTGTTTCAACTGCAACCAGACTAGCCATAAAAGGGCCGATTTTCCAAAGTTGTAGGGAGGAGGAGGAGCAGTGGCGGTGCATGTTCCTGCCACAATGAGGATCATTGATGGCCACCTTACCAAGGCGGATGCTCCTACGGAGAAGAGCCGTGCATTTCAGCTAACCACAGAAGAAGCTCGAGCCGCACTAGACGTCGTGGCTAGAATGTACTCTATTTTTCCTGTTTGGTATTATTTGTTATGCTTATATGTATATTTATGTGCACTTGTATAGGGACCTTTCTTGTCAACGGTATGTCAGGTCATGTTTATTTCGATTCACGAGCTATCCGATCATTCATATATTTTGCACATAGCAAGAAGTTCTGGGATGCTCCGGGGACTTTGGATTCCTCGTTGGAGGTTGAGATTGTTGATTACCGCACCATGATTGCTGCAAGGGTATATCAGGGATGTGTCCTAAATGTGTTTGGGGAGAGGTTCTGATACCGTTGCGAGGGTTGAAGGTAATCGTTGGAATGGACTGGTTGGCAGCCAACGGGGCCATGATAGACTGCGAGCACTAGCTGGTGAGAGTTCAAACCCCAAGTGTGGGAGAACTGGTTATTCATGGGGAGAGGGCTACGTAGGGAGCAACTCTCTGGTTGGCTACGAGGTCTAAGAGACTTCTTTATATGGGTTGTTCTGGATTTTTGGCATACATATCAAATACGATGGTAGAGCCCATGACAGATTTGGGTAGTGTACCAGTTGTCCGAGATTTTCGAGATGTCTTTCCCGAAGCATTGCCAGGGGTGCCTCCGGAGAGGCAAGTAGAGTTTCATATTGATTTGGTGTCGGGTGCCTCTCCGATAGCTAAGGCACCATACCGGCTAGCTCCACCCAAGATGCAGGAGGTTTCCACGCAGCTTCAAGTGCTGGTAGTCCGATGATTTATTCGTTAGAGCAGTTCCCCGTGTGCGTCGATTATCGGGAGCTGAACAAGCTAACTATGAAAAACTATTATCCGCTTCCAAGGTTCAATGATTTTTTTGATCAGCTGAAGGGTGCATCTTGATTTCCCAAGATCGATCTTCGTTCGGGGTACCATCAGATGAGAATTATGGATGAGGATATACGAAGACATCTTTCAGGACACGATACAGTCACTATGAGTTTGTGGTGATGCCATTCAGGCTCACCAATGCCCCAACAGTGTTCATGGACCTCATGAACAGGTTGTGTAGAACAATGTTGGATCGATCTGTGATCGTCTTTATCGATGATATCTTAGTCCACTCTAAGACCAAGGATCAACATGAGCAACATTTGAGGGAGGTATTGGAGACACTGAGGACGAAAAAGCTTTATGCCAAGTTCTTGAAGTGTGTTTTTTGGTTGCGTGAAGTACAGGTTTTGGGGCATATCATCAACCAAGAGGGTATTTTGGTTGATCTAGCCAAGATTGAGGTAGTGATGCGATGGGAAATACCGAAGAATGCATCTGAGATCCATTGGTTCTTGGGCCTAGCGGGGTATTACCAGTGATTTATTCATGATTTATCCAAGATTGCGGTACCTTTGACTCGGTTGACCAAGAAGAATGTGACATTTTGGTGGGGCCCAGATCAGCAGATGGTTTTAGATACATTGAGACAGAGGCTACGTGAGGCCGCTATTTTAGCACTACCCGATGGATTGGATGATTTGGTGGTGTATTGTGATGCATCTATCTCGGGGTTAGGGATAGTTTTGATGTAGAGTGGGCATGTTGTCATGTACTCCTTGAGGTAGCTAAAGCCTCACGAGGCGAATAACCCCACTCACGACTTGGAATTGGGGGAAGTTTTGTTTTCCCTCAAAATCTGGAGGCATTACTTGTACGGAGTTCGGTGTACCATATTTACTAACCAAAAAAGTTTGAAGTATTTGATGGATCAACGAAACCTCAACAAGCAACAGATAAGGTCAAGACCAAACATGAGCGGCCTCATTGCAAGGTGGTGTGTGGCCCTGCATGAAGCGGCAGATCGCCTGGTGTGTAGAGCGGTGCTTGACCTGTAGGAAGGTCAAGGCCGAACACCAGTGGCCTCATGGAAAGGTTCAACCACTACCTATTCCCATGTGGAAATGGGAAGAGATTACCATGGACTTCATGACGAAGTTACCGAGGACGGCGAGGGAAGTGGATTCTATTTGGGTCATTGTAGGCAGGTTGACGCAGAGTGCCCATTTTATTCCGGTCTCCGAGAGTAACTCTGTTGAAAAAACAATATGTATTTATGTGTGAGAGGTGGTGGTCAGGCACGGGGTGCCAGTGTCGGTGGTCTCTGACCGGGATTTCCGTTTTACATCCAAATTCTGGAGAAAGTTCCATGAGGAACAAGGAACCCAGTTACACTTCAACGCTGCTTACCATCCCTGGACAGACAGCCAGAGCGAGCGGATGATCCAGACGCTCGAGAATATGCTACGGGCATGCATACTGGATTTCAGAAGGAGTTGGGATACGTACCTCCCACTAGCAGAGTTTTCATATAACAATAGTTATCATGCTAGTATCAATCGACCCACGTTTGGGATGTTGTAAGGTCGAAGGTGTAGGACTCTTGTTTGCAGGGGCGAGGTAGGGAATCGAGTCATGGGGAGCACCGCGGTGGTGCTCAAGACTACCGAGTTGATTTAGTAGGTGCGCAACATGATACAGGTCGCACAAAGCCGTCAGAAGAGTTATGCTGACCAGCGCCGATCGGATCTCGAGTTTTAGGTGGTAGATTTTGTTTTACCGAAAGTATCACATTAGAAGGGTATCATTAGGTTTTGGAAGAGAGGAAAGCTGGGACCCCGATTTATTGGACCATTCAAAATTTCTGCCGGAGTCGGCCGGGTTGCTTATCTACTGGACCTTCTGGATGAGCTGAGTCAGATCCACAACACCTTCCACATGTCCTAGCTTCGGAAGTGTGTCACTCACGAGGCTGCAGTTATCTCTTTGGACGACATTCAAGTGGATGGGAGTGTGAACTACATTGAGAGACCTGTTGCAGTTTTAGATAGGAAGAATAAGGTTCTCCATAACAAGGAGCTAAAGCTGGTAAATGTACAATGGCAGCACCGAAAGGGCTCTGAATGGACATGGGAGCCTGTGGATGAGATACGAGAGAATTACCCAGATCTTTTTGCGTCGGCGGATTTCGATGATGAAGTCTAGTCCAAGTGGAGGAGAGTGTAACACTCAAAATTAGGTATTACCATTCGAACCCTTGAATTAATAAATAAAGCATAATGGTCCCTTAAGTACGTTCGGCGTACCCTAGGAGTACGCTTAGCGTACTAAGCATGGATGAATGCAGAGGGTCAGCACATACACACAGCGTACCAAAGGGTACATGGGGCGTGCGTGACGGACATGCAAAATGCTAATTTTCAGACTTAATACCTATTTAAGCATCCTTAACTCATTTGAGATTCACCCTAACCAACCTCCTTCACCCTCAAACGTCCATGAAACCCTAGAATCATTAGAGCGTGTGTTCTTCATGCTACCATCTTTTTGGTATCTTAGCTTCAAAGAAGAGGATGAAACAAACTTGAACGAGGAAGGGCTCTGGATCTTGCATTTAGAGCAGCTTAGGAAGCTTGAGGAGGTAAAAAGCTTTCTCCTTGGTCATCATTGTTATTTGTAGAGCTAGGGTTTTCTATATAGTCCCTTTTTGTGTTCATAGGTTGTCTTTTAAGAGTTTGAGCAACTCTAGAGCATAGGAAGAGTTAATATGAGATCCCTTGACTCATTCATACTATAAAAATGGAGTCTTGATGGGTGTTTTGACCCCATGTATGGATTACGACTCTTGGAAAGGTCCTAATGGGTTGTTGGGAGCATATGGAACATGCAAAGGCATAAAGTTGCCAACTTTATGCCTTAGAACATCTTAATGGACTCAGATCTAAACTTGGAAGTTGAAGTCCTAAGTATTAAGCGCTTAATAGTTATTCTTGCATGTCAGACTAGTACGCTACGCGTAGTAGCATGTACGCAACGCGTACTGATTAAGACGCTATTACGCTGAGCGTACTGGTGTGGTACGTCGGGTGTACACGTCCTAGTGGGTTTTGGGTTTTGTGTGGACTTGTAAGCCCTTTGGGCCATCTTCAGGCTTGGGCCTGGTCATATTTTATGTTGGTGGTCCGATTAATCTATTTTGGGTCATCGGTGTTTGATTGGGCCTTATTGGGCCATATGGGCCATTCATTGTTTTGGACATGGACTTTGGGCCCATTAGAAAGGGGAGACTTTTGGGCCATTGTGAAAGGACTTGGACTTAGGTAATTAGCTTCTGCAAGTAGATTGTGTTTAACCCTAATTTAAGGTTAATGGTATCATTATTCAATGCGGGTGGTTTCAGACTGTTAGACTAGCAGCTTTTAGGATTAGCAGACTAAGGTGAGTTTCCTGCTATATGGTATGCTAATTGTTTTTTAATACTTGCATGAAAGTCCTCGGGGGGTTCCTGAGGCACTTGGGTGTAAGACCTTGGAGGATTTCCAAGGCATCCTAAGTAAAGACCTCGGGGGTTCCCGAGGAATTAGGGTATAAGACCTTGGATGGTTTTCATGAAATCCCTAGTCAAGACATCGGGGGGTTCCTGAGGCATTGGGTGAAGACCATGTGGGGGTTCCCATGGCACCCGGAGTAAGACCCTAGATGGTTTCCAAGGAATCCTTATATGTTTATATTCATGGCTTATGTTGCTTATATGATTATGTGGGGTATGTTATGGGGAACTCACTAAGCATTAGCTTACAGTTTGTTGGTTGTTTAAGGTACTTCAGAATCTAAGGGCAAGGGCACGACATGCACTCTCTGGCATTTTGTTTGGGGACACTATCATTTTATGAATAATATATCTGATGTTTTGGATTTGAAAACAAGTGTGATTGTAATTTTATAACTAATGGAAATGGAATTCCTTATTTAAAAATGCAAAATTTTATTGAGATTTTGGGCTATTACACTACCACCCGCTGACCCTCGCAGTCAATCGTAGCCCCAAACCTACTCAGTTAATCCATCCTTATTATCATGAATACATCACCTGTAGGGATGAGAATCTGATCAATCAGATAGGGCACCCCAAAAATCTCCAATACATAACCCTAAAAAAACACTGGATGCAGAAATCCCATGTTAGTTGGCGATAGAAACCCACAACGGACACTCCAACAACCCAAGAGTCATATCAAAACTCATACTAAAAAACTGAGATACAAAGGACTGACTTTCACCTGAGTCGAATATCACAAGAGCAGGAAAGGAATTCACTAAGAAGGTACCTAGCATAATCATAAACATAAGCATATCATAAAATAACTGACAAAATAAAAAATCGAAACATACCAGTAACGACGTCTGGTGCCGCCCTGGCCTCCTATACTATGATCTGGAAAGCATGACCTCAATCCCTCGGGGGCTCCACCCTACCCTGGTGCCCATCTGTGATCCTTAAGCTAGCCAATGCTGGAGCCTGTGTCGGCCCCGCGATGAGAAAGGGACAATTTTCCTTAATATGGCTAACTTGCCCATAGTGATAATAGATCTTAGTGCTTGGTACTAGGATGTGCTGACAATAATCCTTGGCATAATGCCCCTCCTTGCCACATTTATGGCATCTAGATGAAGATCAACAAGCACCATCTCGAATCAGCGACCTTGAACCGCTTCGCCACAGGCTGCATCTACACTAGATCCTCCCTTAGCTCCATTTCCTAGATCTCTATCTCAATATCCCACCTCCTCGTGACCTCCTAAAGCTCCATAAGTGTACCATAACGTTGGGTGGACATGAACTGGAAGATATCCGTCTTAATCATGCTCAAGTACAAGGTCATCTGATCTTGCTCGGAAGCAGTAAACTGAGGATAGAAAAGGGCCCTCTTAGTAAACATCTTGGTGATCTCAGTCACCATATCAGTCCCCTACCTCATATCTGGATACTCCAGAGTCAAACTCTCCCTTTCAACCAATGGAACATACATCATGCAAAACATCTTAGAGAACCGCTCCCAACTCACAACAGCCCTTTGCTCGGGAGTGTAAGAGACGATCACAAATCTCCACCAATCTTTCTCCCCTGACCGGAGAAGGTTCAGGGCACACTTGACCTTCTAGTCAACAAGGCAAGAGCATGTGAAGAAACACCTCTCTACACCGGACAACTACCTCATCCCAATAATCGGGTCCTGAACTCCATCGAACACTAGGGGCTTCTTATTATTGAAGTCCCATTACTGGAAAAGCTCACCTCACAAATCTTTGCGGTAGCAACAGCCGTGGTAGCTGCAGCAAAAGCAGCCTCGGAAAGTGCAACATAAAAATCATCGAAAATCATAATCATGGCGGTCTTGATAGACCCAAACATCTCTGACATAGACCTTTGGACAGCAGAGTAGCCACCTCAGTGGCGATGATCTCCTAAATATGATCACTTTTCAAACCTCGCCTATCCTAGCCACCTGTTCCAGACCCGAGACCAGATCATCTCATAAGCACCATACTAAAAATAAACCAAAATATGTCAGAAATGCCACGATACACATAGTTATGAACATAATACGAGACTAAACCCTTAGGGTTTGTGTCTTCCTTGCTACGCGTATGGGTCATGTGCTTTCAGTAGTACGAGCCCATACTACCTTCCACGCCTACCCTTATTTTTCTCAAGGGTCATCAAAACCACCCTAAACTAATGCAACAACTAGGATATGCATACGTCCTATCCTCACTTTCGAGAGAGAAGCTAAACACTACTTATCCTATAGACAGTCGAATACTTGATTCTACCCTAAGCCCTTCATAAGACAAGAACAAGAAAAAAGGCTAAACCAAACATTCTCAGACTATAATCTTAGTTATGTACAACTATGATTCATACACTAATGAACTATAGTAATGATCTTAATTCCATGCAAGAAATAACTCTATGCTATCAGGCATCATATATGAGGGAGTTATATCATGCAATTCCTGAAGATCCCTAGCCTACCACTAGCATGATGTTCTACCATAAACATAATATAAAATAACAATGTGGGTAACTTGGGGTATACTTTCTTACTCCGACTGTTCGTATACACCACATCCTTCCTTGGTTATTTTTGAAACCAATTTTGAAAACCATTTTAAAAACTTTTGTAGCTCCCTAGTTTGAGTCAGGATTCAAACGAATGTTTGTCTAATTCCCTCAAACCAAGGCTCTGATAGCAACATGTAACGCATAAAAAATCATAAAAATTTAAATTTTCAAAAACAACCATTATCCCTAATTGTTTACAAAAAGGAACCATTGTTTCAAAAGTAAAGTCATATCAGAGTGTCCCAAAATCAATATCATGAAAATAGGAATATGTGCACGATCATGCCTTCACTTTCCCATGATCCTCTAAAGTACCTGAAATAATAAACGGAAAATTTTTAGCCAAAGCTTAGTGAGTTCCCCAAAAGTACCATCACACAACATAACAATCAAAGCATGCAAATATGAGCCTTCAGCCTGACTAGACCACCTCGCAGGGCCTACCGCCTATCTGGACTGCTCTACGGGCCTTCGACCTAACTGCACCGCCTCACAAGGCCTACAACGTTGAAGGTTTTTGAGCATTCTAACACTCCTAAGTGTACATACAACCCTAAATACCTTGTATCTATGTTTTCTCTATTATACATGCAAATATGAACATTCCAAGATATTCATCCTAACGAGCATAATAACATTGATTCATATGAATATCTCAAGTTAGAATTACATACCTCTTTGATGTAGAATGTCTTCATGAAGCTTGAGTGCCTAGTGCCGAAAGTGTGACACCTCAAATGGTTCACACAACACCAAATGCACATGGAATGACTTGAGAGAAATGGAACACTCCTTGAAATCGTCTAGCCCTCATATTCACGCACTAGTGCACGATTTCTTGAGCCATGGGATTCTTTTATATGGTGGCTATTAGGGTTACACCATGTAACTCATAAATTTACCCATTCCTTATGCTCCATGGATTATCCACGGGTCACCCCATGGATTTAGTCCAACATAAGGAATCTTGGATCACAAGCCCACATATATAAGAATGAATGAGTTACATAATCAACCCATATATTTAATTAGTCTCCTTTTGATCACTTAATTAATTCCAAATTAATTCTTGATCAATACTAATTAAATAACCTTATTAATATATTAGAACTTATAATATATTAACCAACCTTAATTGTTATTTCTCTCATTATAGTCTATCCAAGTGCATGATGCCATGCAACCCAAATGGACCATGCCCGGCCGGGTCAAGTCTTACCAATTATAGTTATGGACTTAGACATTAATCCAACAGTCTCCCACTTGGATAAGTCTAAAACTATTATTGTGTATGACTTCAAGAACCGACTGGCAATCGTAGCTCTCAAAAGCTTCTATCGAACTCTGACCTTGTCGATGAACTCTGACCTTTGTCAATGACTTGTCCATTAGATAAGGGATCATATATTCCTCCATTCTAGATATCATATGGACTGAGACATGGATTATAAATCATTCTCTCTGTCCATTTGTTGTTTCCCGATTTTCGATTCATGATGACTGACTGATTGAACAAATCAAATCAGTCCTGGCTTGGCCAAGCACTCACATGTATCATCATTAAATCATCGAGGGGCCCACAGATATCGCTTTTATCCCAAAGTTAAAAGGAATGGATAAACTTCGACTCATATGGATTGTTCTACTACTTGTTGAATCATACACAAAGGCACGTTTTATAACATCGAGTTACCGAATGCATTTTCGAGCAATCAATGTATAACCAACTCATAGTAACAACTCATATCTCTAGGTTTGAAGAATATAAGATATTATCGTCTCATGATCACTCGTGATAAAATCCATGAAGTGATTCCAATGAGCGTGGGTTTAATCTAATACTCAGAACTTATGAGCACTCATGAGTGTTGTAGCCCTTTGTCCAACATCTTAGACCTCTACAAGCCAACCCATGACAGTCTTGATTCATATCTACTTCCAACATGTGAGCGACCGTGGATGGTTTGAATAACTTAGTCATTCCGGATGAATAACCTAGTTTATTCTGGAAGTCAAAACATGCAAAATGAAACACAAGAATAATTGAATCTAATATGGTATCAAAACCTATGAACATAAATAAAACACCTTTTATTTATCACCATACGATTACACATTATTCATTGCATACTGTTTCATCTATCAACTTTATTCTTGAATTAAAACAATAGTTGTCCCATGCTCCGAGCATGTACACTATGTTTTCTAAACGCTAGTCATGCCATACACCAAGTATGCACACTATGTTTGTCTATGATCTTTACTTTGTGAAATAGATCAATTTAACATAACTCCAATGATCCTCTTTTCACAGTCCCAAATCCTTACTGCGAATGCAAGAATTCCAAATTCATGCCATTTACTCAAATCTGTTAGATTCTTAACTTATATGCATCGATCCTCTTGTAATCATTATACACAAAGTCACAAGGACTTGACAACAAACATTACAGAGCATTCCAAAGGAGATCAACTCCTTGGAAACAACCTTCTTGCATTAAGTTTCCTAATCTTACATAGATTGAATAATTTATATCTTTGAAACATTCCATATTCCATTTTAACTATCACTTCTGAACAAGAGTTGCCTCCTTACATATTATGTCAACATGGTCCTTCCAGAATTATCATTATACTTCCAACTGTCCTTGAGCAACCAATCTTTGGTAAACCTTAGATTGTCCTCGACAATTGCTTAATCATTTTAGTCATATCCAATTCTAGACCTTTTCCCTTCTTAATGCCCCAAGCATTTGGAAAATTTTAGAAAGGATGAATATAGCACATGTAATCGATCCTATATCCGAAGCATATGGGACACGATTCATGATGTCTCACATAAAGACTAAACCATTCTTTTGCTATAGTATTTCCATTTCAATTTACCAAGTTCTCATAATTTAGATTATGAAAAGGGATGCCGTAATCATAATCGAATTTGAGAACGAAAATAATAGACACATATACAGAATTTCCTTATGTTGAGCCATTCCAACATGAAATTCATTATATATATATATATATATATATATATATATATATATATATATATATATATATATATATATATATATATATATATATCCTTGACTAAATACGATTAAAACCTCAATCTAAGTGTTTAGATTTTAGATGAAGTATAATTTCCTCTCCCTTAGTTATAGCAAAACAACTTTTTCCCAATTGAAACCTTTTGTTTTCTATAATTAACATTGCTAACTTGCAACCTTTTATCATAATTATCATGCTCCCACTAACATGTTGATTATTAGCATAACACTTATTCTCTCACTAGCTTTGACATGTACTCAGAAATCAGCTGAACTTCTAGAAAAAAAAACAATACTTTATTGACTTTCTTACTAAAGTTCAGATTTCTGTAACTAGATTGCTTAGATAAAACTTTATCAATATCATACACCTCATCTTAGATAGCTCACAGGTGTATCTAAACAATTTTAAGAACTATGAAAAGGGATGCCATAATCATAGTCTCGATTGTTTAGACCTTTGCCACTTCTCACAAGTCCATGTTAGTGTGCCGATTAACCATACACGCTCCACTAACGACTTTGAGAATGCAAATATCACAATTCCTATCTAGTTAAAATCTATTTAGTGAAAGTTTTTCCTCACCGTCATTTTCATGAATCGGAGAGAAACCTTATGACACTTAGAATTAATGGTATATGTGTTCTTATCCATGTGAATTGTAAAAACCATAGGCACAAGACAAGGATAATGACAAATCCAAACTCATATGAACTGAACTCAATCTTAATTTCTTGCCATCTGGCAGCTTTAGGGCCTACCATTGCTTCCAAGTTGTTATGCAACCAATTGAGAACTCTAAGAACTCATATGCAAAGCCAACTTTAACTGAAATGGGCATAAAAATAGAAATATGTCAACACGATAGGTTATAAACCTCACATCGTGTGCTAGTGAAGAACTTCAGGTTTTATTCTTGATTAGTTCTTGAGATATTCAAGACCTTTAAGACTCCTACTGTCCTCTTGACATATAAGACTTTCTTGTCAGATATTCAAGAGATAGTGTGGATTCTAATCAAGACAAACACTTCACACAATTGGCCTTAGTTGGGCTTTGTTTTATCCAAAACATCACAACTTACCAATTTCAAATGTACAAGAGTAGAAAACTTTGACACTTACATTTGACAAGTGTTTTAAACCTTCTTTAAGACATGTCACTCAAGTTAGAATTTTATAGTATAACTCAACAAATTGTTTTTGGAACAAAGTATGAATCATCTTCTTGACTTAACCACTTCAACAATTCATAACTCCTCTTCTTAACTATCAGAATCCACTTAGAGGATGAATTGTGATAAGGTCTCAAAATCATTAAGATGGTCTTAAAACATGATACTAAAGTACTCTCCCATCTTTTCAGATTTGAGACACTTTTATCTTTCTGCCTAAGTTGATTCTTCTCATTCGCTCTGCCATACATTGGAACCTTTTCCAATGTCTCAAAATTACACTTAAGCTTGTAAGTATAACCATATTTACTAAGCTTTAGTAAATTATGACGAATAATCTTATCGATCTTTTGTGGTGGACTTGACCAATGCACAAGAATGTGTACTCGATCCCTTAGTCCTTCACTTGACTCACACATCCATGTGAACAAATAATTAGTCTTAATTTTCTAATTCTTGAAAGTTCTTATTCATCATACTATACAACTTGCATGATTCCAAGTTTCGGTCCAACTGAAACTTTGGGTGATGAGAATCTTTCCTTATTTGGTAAATTTAGACACTACCACAAATGAAAGAATCAAATTCATATTTCCACTCTTGGTATTAATGGAATCATATAGGCAACAATTTTTTTCCCTCAAATACCATTGTAAGGATATTTTTTAAAATAAATAAAATCAAAATTTTTCCTTTTATTTTAAAAACTTTGCAGAAAAACTATCCTTACAATGTAAAAGTGCATGAAAACTTTGTTGTTATCTATTCCTAAGCAATATATCATAACTCCTAAGAAGTAGCTCAAGAATCCGATCTTCAAACTATGCGATAGAAATCCATTTACGCGATCAGATTCAACATATTCTTCCTTTAAATTTCTACATTTTTCTTTGATTCTTAAAAACATCAACATGTGACCTAGTCGCATCATGTATCAAGAATCTCAGAATAGAAACTTAGCAGATTTAGATAGTGGACTTTACCTGAAGTAGAGTCAAACTTATTGAATTTAACATCCTTAGGTAAAATTGGCAGCTTCGTAACTAATGCCCTTTCCTTTGGCAATATAAACATATGGACCTTTTGGTAATGGTTCTTGGTACTATCACAGACTTAGCTTTTCTCTTTACCATTTGGTCAACCGAGTTGACTATGGATGACCCCTTTCCATTGGGAAGAGAATGTTTTTTTTGGATTTCTAGTGTCATCATTGTCAATATCTATAAACTTATAGGAAGTTCATCTTATCATACAGATAAGATCATTAAGGGTCTTGTCATAGTCTATTTCATAGGAGTCCCAAAGGAACTCACTATGTGACTTAGAAAGTGATTGAATCACCAACTTTCTCAAGACTTTGACACCCAACTCTCCCGGCTTGTCAACATGTGACTTCATCTCCAAGATGTGATCACACCTAGACCTTTCCTTGCCAATGGGGCTTGAGTGACCTTGAACTTGTGGGTTAGGGAGAATAATTGGAGGAGGTGGAGGAAGTAAAGTTCCATGAGATTTGGGAAGATCATAGATGTCTGAACTAGACATCTTTTGGGAGACATTCAAGATAGTTGATTTAAAGTCCTTAATATAACACCCAATATCAAATATTAATGCTAGGACCCTACAAACTATTTTATAACTTGGAAGAGGGATGCCGTAATCCAAGCTATAGAATATTTTAAGGTAGGTGAATGACGATTCACCAATTTCCACCATGAAAATGAAATAATGTAATTAGGTTTTACATGGATTTGAAACTCCTAGATCTTTTGAGATTCATTGAACTGTTCAATGGCATGTTTCAATCTTGAGTGTGCCCTTCAGGTTTTGTGACTGGGATTCAGAGGATCACAAAACAAGGTGTGAAGTAACCATACAAATATACTTGGTACCCTTAATATTTACCCCTTAATCGATGTGCCGGTTAACCACACGCGCTCCACCGATACTATGATAAATATTAAGTTACCCTTTGCCTACCTTGTTAAGTCCAAGTTAGTGTGCCGGTTAACCACACACGCTCCACTAACGGATTAAACAAAGTGCAAAGTGTAATTACATGGGTTAGCACCAAATTCACATTTTCCAAAGTAACTAAGATTGGGTATTAATAAGTGTTTAGTTACTTAGTATTTATCATTAATACTTTTAATGAAGGGAGAATTTCAGCCCTTGTCCTACCCGTTCGGCTAACGACCCTCCACTAGTCAAGGAAGCGGTGGGTGAGAGTGGACACCCATTAAACTGCCATTTTATAGGCAGTAACCTTATACCGCCCTTATAGACCGACTTCATGAATGAGGCCTACTAACTGTAAGACTGACTTTACTCTTATACATATATATAAATATTATTAACTTATAATATTATAAAGTATAAGGGTTGAATTTTATTTTTTAAAATTCTAAGGGCTAACTTGGAATTAAAGTATTCATAAGTGAAAACTTTTCAAATTCCAAACTTGAGGGCAAGTTTTGAAACTATTCAAAACTAATTAATTCCATAACTTATGTGTTTAAAGTATTCTTAATTAAAAAACTCTTCAAGTTCCATAACTTGAGGACAAGTTATGGATGACTTTAAACTAATAAAAGAATGTAACTTTTCTTTATTTTGAAACTTATGGAATTAATTAAGGTTACACATTTTATTACTTAATGAAGTGACTCTTGAACCTCCATAACTTGAGGACAAGTTATGGAGTCATAAAACCATTTAATGAGAACAAGACTCTTCATTTTGTAACCTTTTCCATCTTTTATGTGTTTTAAGAAACTTAAATGTGACCTTTCATGTAATTAGCATAACTCTTAAACTAATACAAAACATGAATCTATTGACAATTATCTTTGAAATTGGATTAGCTTGAACATTACCACATCAAAAACATGTTTATAAGTTCAAAAACAACTTATGGTAGTGTTCCCAATCCAATTCCAACCAAAAAACACGAAGATATGCTGTCTGGAGGCCAAACTCATCGAGTTCTTCATGGAACCCATCGAGTTCATGCTCTAATACATGAACTCATCGAGTTTTCTACCATAACTCATTGAGTTTTAGGCCCTGACAGATTCTTGGCTTTGAAAAATCTATTTTCATCAAGTATAAGAGAAAGCAAGCCTAGGTTCTGATACCTATGAAGGGTTCGGAGCATTCTAACACTCCTAAGTGTACATGCAACCCTAAATACCTTGGATCTATGTTTTCTCTATTATACATGCAAATATGAACATTCCAAGGTATTCATCCTAACTAGCATAATAACATTGATTCATATGAATATCTCAAGTTAGAATTACATACCTCTTTGATGTAGAATGTCTTCATGAAGCTTGAGTGCCTAGTGCCCCAAGTGTGACACCTCAAATGGTTCACAAAACACCAGATGCACATGGAATGACTTGAGAGAAATGGAACACTCCGTGAAATCGTCTAGCCCTCATATTCACACACTAGTGCACGATTTCTTGAGCCATGGGATTCTTTTATATGGTGGCTATTAGGGTCACACCATGTAACTCATAAATTTACCCATTCCTTATGCTCCATGGATTATCCATGGGTCACCCATGGATTTAGTACAACATAAGGAATCTTGGATCACAAGCCCACATATATAAGAATGAATGATTTACACAATCTATCCATATATTTAATTAGTCTCCTTTTGATCACTTAATTAATTCCAAATTAATTCTTGGTCAATACTAATTAAATAACCTTATTAATATATTAGAATTTATAATATATTAACCAACCTTAAGTGTTATTTCTCTCATTATAGTCTATCCAAATGCATGATGCCATGCAACCCAAATGGACCATGCCCGGTCGGGTCAAGTCTTACCAATTATAGTTATGGACTTAGACATTAGTCCAACAAACGTATACGCACCACCCCAAGTATCTTCACCTTCATCACAAAGCATGACCACCTCAATTCAACCACAATATGTCAACATATGTAATAGATAAATATAAACACACAACCAACAAATACAAATAATCATACAGATCTACTAATCAGTCATATACTAGCTTAGTGCTATCCTATAATCAGGATACATAATCTAGTGGGCCGATATAGATACCTTCGACCCACAAGTACAGTGAGGAAACCTCACCTCTTGATCCGAACAAAAGCTGAATAAATCTCTACTCAAAATACTGGCTCTACCCGACACTTATTATTCAAATTATTGCCCAACTTATTTAATATCAAAATACCCAAAATAGCCTTGGTCAAATTTGGTCAAACTCTAGTCAACGCCAAAAGTCAAAAAGACCACGGGGTTGACTCAGTTGAGTACCCTAGGCGTACTCAGCCAGTACGCGGGGCATACTCGGATGTTGACCAGGTGCGAGGGCTTGATCACGTACGCATAACGTACAACTTGGTACGCCCATCGTATGTAGTTGGATTATTTCCCAACTTATTAAGTGCTTAATAATTAAGCCCTTACATCCAAATTACGGATCTATGCCCCAAATGTCGTCCTTAACCAGAAAAGTTTCCAACTTTATTGTCTTGCATGAACATTAAGTGCTAAATACTAAAAACCCTAACCTCTTAATCCATTTAGGCAACCAAACTCATGCATGGGGAAGAACTAAGAGCCAAGATCATATTTTTATGCTTCTAGACCTCTCAAAATGTCTGAAAAGGACAACTTAAGTAGGCTAGAGTATGCCATACTCGTAAAGGTTAGGACTTGGGACGGAAATTCTTCATGAATCAAGAACTAACAAGATCTAAAGAAATGTAAGGCAGGTTCAGAACTTTGTACCTCCAAATAATTCCAAAAGATAATGCTATTCTGGATCTAAAGGGTCACACTCCTCCAAGATGATATTCCCTTCTTCCTCTCTCCTTCAAGATTACCAAAATACACATACAATGCTCAAGAAGGCTCTAAATGGATTAGGGTTTTCCTAGGAGACGAATGTGGGTTGGCGGCTGATGAGGGAATGACCCTTGTGGAGATAATGATGGTTATAAAGGGTCCAAACCCTAAAAATTAGGATTTGTGGTTCAGGCAAGTACGCCCAACGTACGCTATGTACGCCGAACGTATGTGAGCTCGGCCCCCAGATTACAAAAATGTCATGAAATGCAATTTATCTTCATAGTTAGGATTAAAATTGAAAATACCTCATCATCAGAATTTTACAATATTAAATTCATCCATAGGACTCCCATCGACAAAAACAAAAGATCTTGAGTTCTTGAACAAGCCTCTAATCCACAAAAGCCACCTATCTCCAAAATCCATGAAGGCCATAATTTGATCCAAGTAACCCCAACCTATCAAATCATAGGCTTTCTCAAAGTCAACTTTAGAAATAAGAAACTCTGATTAGTGTAATAAATGAAAAATTACATCCAACTGAAATAATCAGTTTATAAAAGAATTCATGCATAAAAATTGTCACATGGTTACATAAAATATCCTAGTTTTGCTTTAGAACTTGAACGAAAACCCATTTCGAACGGGCGCTCGATCACGTCCACAATCCGAAATAGTCTACTTAATTTTTTCATCGAAAATTGTTTTTCTAAAAAATAAACAAGCTCGGCATCGAGACTAGAAAACTTGTTACGTCTAGTTGTCATCTTGATAGTATGGAAATCTTGAAACTTCATAGCATAAAAATCATAAGATTCTTTTTTAACAACCAACGGATCTATGTAACCCAATCAAGATCTCACGAGTCATCATTTGGTGCCTTCCTTTTTTCAACATACCATGGAAGAATCCATAATTTCCATCTCTTTCAACCGCGTAATTGACCTTTGATTTCTGGGTGGCAACAAAAACATCAATTTTTCCACTTTGCAACCAATTCCCATTTCCATTTAGGCTATCCAGTGTAGGCAACGCCTCACTTGCATTTTTATTCGATTTACGAAGGAAACGACATTACGGGAGATAGTGGTGGTAACAGGAAGCAACGACAAACCTATAATTCGCAAAAACGGTGAAAAGGGGCGGTGTTTGTGCCATGGTAACGCCGTTTTCTTGGTGTCAGGTTGGAAAAACACCGGTAGGGCGTTGCCCACGCCGAATAGCGTTAATGTACCGATCCAATTGCCATTTCACGGAATGCGCATAAAAGTACGTGTAGATAACGTCAACGTAAACAATCATTTGTTACAAAACTGTTCAAAATCAACCACCAAGCCAATATAATACGTAGTAAATTTTAGCGGAACAAGTTTATTCCACTCTGTTCGAACATAATAAAACTTGCATGCAGACGAGATGTTGTGAGCACACCGCGTCCTACTTTCTTAAATAAGAACTTGCACTATTTGTATATAACAATGAGACATAAACGAACAATAAAAAGTTATGTAATATCTACCCTAATGAATAAAGATAATTTTGACAAATGTCATGTTCTCACTGAATTTGACAAATGTCATTTTCTAAGAATTTTTGAATTATTTATTTTCCACTTGTCATTTTTATATTTTTTTCATTTTTATTTAATTTTCACCTATTAAATGTCACCTCATACTAATTAATGTGAATTAATATATATAGTAAACTTTCCATTTGTGAACTCTTATTTCAATTAATATATCAATGAATTCCATTTATGAATTTATATTAATTAGTTTTATTAGTTTAGATTAATTAAGACAAAATATATAAATGGTCCTTGTAGTTTACTTTAAAAATTACTTAATTTTTACATATTCATATTCAACATGATTATTTAAAACATGATAATGATTTTTTATTATTATAGATTGAATTACTTATTCATCATTTAATTTATATTTATTTCAAAATTTTAATTTAGAAAATACTTAATGTCTATACCTTATATTTAACTTTTTTAATCAACCCGTGTAATATACGGGTCTCACACCTAGACTGATATAATATCTTAGGGTAAAATGTTATGTCATATCTTATATAATATTTTATATAGCTTATAAGACATAAACGAACAACAAAACCGGTCATGGGTCATATCCAATCCATTAATACTTTTATTATGCCTTATTTATTCGATGACTAAATTTTAATACGACAAAATGTATATCGTATATCGGGTGATACACGAGATATTGGATTCCAAACACATACTTAGATTAAATTATTCAACCGTCGTAAATGGTACATGAGCGGGAACATTTTGTAATTTCTAAACAAATATTCTGCACTTCTTTATAGATTTTATTATTGGGAGGAAGAAGACGGCAGATGGCAGTGGCTCTCGTGCTGTCTCGGCCGTCGTGAGGAGGAGGCAAGTGATAAGTGGTGGTTTCCGGGCACTTGAATATCGTAATATTCTCTGTGTTTGCTTTGACCACATTCCCATAATTATTAAACTACTCCAGCATGTGGGTAATTTAAACGATGTATTTAAAAATAAGGTTGAAGAGTTAATGATATATTTTTAATTGGAATATGATTATCCAATGTAGAAAACGATTTACTGAAAATTAATTTGTTATTTGATAGCCAAGTTTCAAATTTCATTTTTTAGAACCGCAAAGACTTATCAAAATAACTGCAACCAGCGGAAAACAACAAATATACATAATTATTAATTATATCAAAGATTCTTATATAGTGATTTTTAAAGTACTTTAAAAAAAATAAAAAGTAGCCAAAAAAAAGTTATTTAACGTTCAATTTGGCGGGTATGCTAACATATTAAGGCGAATTCAACTTCCATTCCTAATCGTTGGATCTTGCTTGTCCCTGTTAAATTGAAAATTTTCTCTTTGTGTGGCTTTGAATAAACTAAGTACCGGTATAATCTTAATAGTAGAGGGTTTGATGTATCGATAAATAGTTTTTCTTGCTTTTAATGCAAAGAGGCCATGCTACGAATACTAGACTAAGGTAAAGACATATGGGTTACACAAAAGCTAATATACTCTAATAACACGTATATAGTAAGATTTCCCCCCTGTAGTTTGATAGAGGCATGTGAACGTTAAAATTGGCTCAGAACTTGTGAAAATGTGAAGTGGAGAGTCCAATCATTAAGATGTTGGCACACTGAGAGGTTGAAGGGACATGAAGTACTTGAACAAGGTCTATAGTAAATTTTTCTTAGAAAAAGTGGATGTCAACCTCTATTTGTTTGGTATGATGATGTTGTGTCATGTTTGTAGACATATAAACGACACTGACGTTATCACAATACAAAATAGTGGCCTTGTTCATGGGTCACTAAAACCGTATATGACACCCTAACACTTGGGAGATCAAGATACAAGGTTTGTCCCTCATATATAAACAATAACGTGATGTAGAACTCTGAGTAGTTGGGCAACCCCACAAAGTTCACATCATAGTATAAGGTGAGGTCAGATGCAAGGGATACATGTAATTGTAGAACGTAAGTCAGAGTCTCACGTATGCAACAAAGCATGCACTTGAGAGTGTGTAGGTGACACTTTTTCAGATCATACATATAAGACAAATCTATCGAACTGCAAATCCATTGTCTGCTTTGGTGAAAGGTGGTACTTGAGGCTTAGCTAAGCTATGATACAATGATAAATCGGTAGCATGAGGTCCAGTGGAGTCTAACTTATGAACTAGTTTTGTTTGCATTTTTGGAGGGGTTGCAGTGACCATGTTTTCTCACTTAAGAACCACAATTGCATACTTCTATTGCAAATGGAAAAGGCCCAAACGAGATCTACTAGCCATAATAGTTCAGGGAACCTAGGTTGTTCATGGAAAACTCACGACTAAGCTAAGAGATAATCAATTGAAGAGGATTTCATTTTGGATGGAAGCGGACAGAAGAATGTTGAGGAGGTAGGTGCTCATGTGGAGCGCTTCAACCCAATATGTTAGTGGAATGTGTGAGTGGAACAAAAGAATGTGCAATGTTTTATCGATAGTGCGAGACACACGTTTCGAATTTCCCATTTTGTTTGGTAGTGTGAGGACACAAGAAATGAAACCGATTTTCATAGGACGAAAATAAGTTGTAGGAACGTTTGTTATCATATTCTCCCTTATTGTCAGATTATGGAAGAATTCTATAAAATTAACAACGACAAGGATTTTTTGTTTTAAAGGAAAAATCCAAAGATAACGAGTACAATTATCCAAAAAGATAACATAATATCGCAGATCCGAGCTAGTCAATTTAGATACAATAAACATCAAAAATGTGTTTTTGATGGAATAACATTTAGAAGGATTAATATTAACCAAGTTGTAGTATATGTTACAAGGGTTTCATACATATAAAGAATGCCGAAATCCGAGTTATAACGAAGAAGTTATGGCTCGTCAAAGTTTTACAGCAAAACTGGCACGACACCGGGAGACATAAATAGTGAATTTATGATAGAGGACATTTTAGCCTTAGTAATCTAAAAGAAAGTCGTAGAATATGTTAAACCGAGAGCCTCCATAAAAAGAACGCCCAACTCTAACTTCGTATGAGGAAGTTATGAATTTTCTAAGATTTGGCTTAGCAATGCACGACCCGAAACTCGAATTTTAGCTCGAGCGGTTTTTGGGCTACGCGACCCAAATGAGAGTTGAAGATCTCATTAATAGGAACTCAATGGTAAAAAGACAGACGAAAACAGAGTCCGTATGTAGAAGTTATGAATTTTACACGGACATGCAACAGTATAATCTCCTCGTACTGTTAAATTTAAGATCGATCGAGAATTGGCCGACGGTGTCAAAATGAAGGCTGTAGATATTATTTTTATCTACGCGTGGATTTAAAGAACGTTAAAAACAAAGCTCGTATGCGAAAGTTATGAATTTTTGAAAATCGGTTGATTTCCACCCAATGTGCAATGCCACGTGTCAGCACCTGGCTTAGACTTGGAGCCTAAGCTCACTCACGATGTGAACATCAAGAAATTCTTGACATGAATCTTCCTCCAGCACCTATAAATAAGAGGTGAAGCCGTCTTCATTCCTTACACCTCTCATCACTTCCCTCTATCTGTAGAACCTCTATCTAGCCCTGAAACCCCCAAAAAGCCTAGATAACCTCCCTAGCATGAGGCAGAGGCGCCGGAGTGCCCAACGGCTCTGAGAAGAAGAGCCATTTGGCTCGGGAACGCTGCTCTAGCGGAGCCCAGGTTTGAGAAAAACCCGCTGTAAGTGAGCTACGCCTACCTTATCTTTAGTATTGCTTATGTTTCAATATAGTAATGTTATTAGGACCTTATAATAAGTATTTGGGCTATTATTATGAGTTATATAAGAGTCGTTATACTATCTTTTAACCACTCATGGTATAGAGAATGTGGTTTGGAGGGTCGTTTGGGTTGATGGATTCAGAAGTGCTTTATGCCCAAATGATCTTGCCCTCCAGTGTTCCATGTCTGCCCCTGTTTGTACATAGTGGGCGAAGAGTATTGTTTAATGCTTATATAATACTAATAATAGCTAGACTATTAATTATTCTCGGTGAATCTTAAACTACACCCTGGTGGTAATGATACTAGGTTTTGTCGAAGGAAGTTGTTTTAAGAGTAACGAAGTGTTGTCCGAGTACAGAGTCACCACCTTACCAGGTGAATGCATAGTTACTTTCATCTTAAACATAGATATGAAGTATTTTATATAAACTACGTTCTATGTGTGCATATTATCTATATACTTGCTATCAATGTTGGATGAATGATTTTATACAACTTTTATATGATTTAAACTATATACGTATTTACATCTACATAATATGTTGGGTAAAACATAGGTACATGAAATATGAGTTGGACGATAAGTTGAGAGGTAATATAGACCAAGAGGTAAGGGTGAGAGGTGGACGAAGTGAGAAGCCTTTTTCCCAAATGCTGCCTCGTCATCTAGCAGAGTATGGATGACAACCACGGACTATTCTAGACAGTCCAGTGGAACACTTGCAGGCTTGCAACCTATATGTGTTGCGAACGATGTATTCACCAGTGTACTCTAAAAACCCATTGACCTGTATTTTCAGTGGACTCTCAAAAACGATACTGTCAATAAACGAGATAACTCTGGCAGATGTGCCTAAAGGACTCTACCGGAAGAAGCGCCTAATAGAGAACATCATAACCTCAGCAGATGTGCCTAAAGGACAATACCGACAGATGCGCCTCATAAGGAATGTCACAATTCTGGCAGCTGCGCCTAAGTGATAAAATTAGTAGCTGTGCTTGACAACTGTGTCATTGGCAACGATGAACTTCGTGCCGTTTCCTTAGGATGATCCTAAGGAATGAGTGAACGAGGAATAGTTTATTCTTAGGGTAGATCCTTAAGAGTAATGAAGATAATGGGGATGGGTAATTGGGTTGATTAATTGTTTGATGTTTGAACATAATAATTATATTATTGTGGGTTAAAAACCCTATGTACTCACCAGGTTTCCCAACCTGACCCACTCAGGCTTATTTGTATCACAAGTGTCGATATAAAGCTACTTTACACTGAGAGGTTTAAAAGAGATGTAGATCACTAGTGTAAATGAATGTATGTTCTGTTTATGCTTATGTTTCTATATTGACGATAACATCCCAAATGTTTTAAAATGAATAAAAATACATTTCTTCGGAAATGCTTTGATAATGTATTAATCATGTTTTTCTGGGAACAAATTCTGCAACATTTTTATTAAAAGAAGTACTCTGATTTTTATAAAGCATAAACAAAAAGCGGTCTTTTCTGGCTATGAAAATGGGGATGTCACATCCACTCACAGTAGAATCGGGAGATGTGCATATATGCGAACGAATTATAATAAAAACATGAGAAAAACTATATTATAAAAGAATGCATGAAAGTTTTATGTGCGTTTCGAGTTAACATGAATGAAAATTCAATGTAACTTAGTACTCTTACAAGAAATATATTTATTTGAAGATAATGAATTAAATACTTGTTCACAAGATGACCTAAGTGTCACACTCCCAAACTAGAACAACGTAAACGCCTGGGGGTGGATGGAGTGACTTAATGTTCAGTATCATAACAATTGAATATAAATGAACCATAGCATCACAAACATTCATACATTGAGAATGCAAGTTTACATTGTTTACATACTTCGTTTGCTCAAAAGTTAAGTACAAGTAATTGACAAGTAGAAATCATGATGTAGTGATGCCTGTCCTGAAAATGTTTTCGTAATCCCAGTTCTTAAGTGTTTTTGTATGAATAAAATCTGTAATGTTTCCTTGTAATTGATAGCGTAAATTTTTCATAAAATCTAATATTTTCTTAAATGTAAGCTTTAGTCTTAAACCCTAAGACCAAAAATGTAAGTTATATTGTACTGAGAAATAGTATGTAGTCTTATCTTTATATAAAACTAATGAAGTGTAAGTTAATCCGTAAACCAAGTCGTTTTGTTAATCCATATGAGAGTTATTATAACCATGCTTAATATGATTGATATGCCTGAACGACATTCTCCAGGCGTCGAAATTGGTAGACTTTTGTCACCCTAGACGTGCCGGTCTAACTGTAGCGAACAACTAGGGTGTGGGGTTTTCAATTATGTATAGATCTCTACACAACTATCTCGCTCTCCCTCAAGGAGACTCTGGTTATAATGCAGGACTTAAGGTGTACACTAGGTCGGTACGGTGAAGGAACGTCTCACAAGAGCATCAACAGATATACATGAACCATGACTCCTTTTTCTTGTAAAATGATCATACCTTTGAAACTAACTGGTTTTTCTGAAATGAAAGTGTAGTTTTATAACTCCCAAACCATACCAATTATAGTTTATCTTGTACAATTGTTGAGACTATTTATATAATCTTTTATACTTGTCTAGTGTTAAAATGTGAAAGTAACACTTGTTATCTTTGGGTTGAAACCCACCCAAAATAGTAAATGACTAAAATGTGACTATTTTTGCTAGAAAAACTATCTTTAATGAAAAGTTTCCAAAACTTTGTAGTCTTACAATCAAACTTTCTTGATCACTTTGGTAGCATAATATAAGTTATGTGTTTGGTTAACTTTGCATATCAAAACTATTTTATCACAAATATTGTATTAAAGTAGTGATAATTGTAGCTTGAGAAAACAATGGTTTATACTTTAACATCAAGAAGTAACAACAAGTATTTATGTTGCAGTAGATTTTAGCTTGTATCCCCCCCTCACGTAAATCATGAAAAAGCATGAAAATGTGGGGGTATGAACTCACCTTGAGTAGTTTTGGTGGGTGGAGTTGAAGAGATTTTGAGAAGATTCCAAGCCTAAACTCTTGATTGGAATGGATGAACTTCCTTGGAGATGGCTTTATCCTAAGGGTTTTCACACATTAAGTGTGTGTAAATGGAATGAACTAAACAAAAGAATGTAAAGGATGCTAAGAAATCTCGAATTTACTTACCAAACCTAGGAAAAATGCTTGAAGAAATAAGCCTCTTTAAGTCTTGAAACTTGACCTCTTGAGAGAAAATGGAGTTTTACAGTAAGCGGAATGGGATTTGTGGTATAGGAGGGGATGATTTTGTCCTTAATAAAAAAAGGAGATTGATAGGATATTTACTTGGTTATCTAGAGGTTAAAGCATGGTTATTTGGTGGGTAATATGTGGGGTATTGTGATTTTATTGGAAATGGGTGAGATTTCAAATCCTAAAGTCAGCATTCCTTGCTTTTTCCTTATCCTAGACTGCAAACCCTTTTAAAACACTCTTGTATGACAGAAATCACATGCGATTTCGGTCCTAGGCTTATCTTTAACTAGTTGATTACGATCCTAAGTCCTTCCCACGGTGTTTTTCTAACATCCCGACTCCAATGTATTTCTTTTATTGTTTATTTATTATTTATTATTGGGATTTCATGAGTGACTTGACAAGTTGTGAGCCTAAGTCGTCGAGTAGAGTCCGATTTGGTCACGTGGGTTTAATGATCGACTCGACAAGTTAGAGAGTTGACTCGCCGAGTTGGCACTGTGAGGTGAAACCCTAAATCTCTGGGGTTGGGGCCTATTTAAAAGAACTTATGACCTCATTTCCGCCTCACCAGCTGCTCAACTTCCCTGTGTGAAACCCTAAACGTTTGTAGTGAGCTAAGAGAGTTATAGAGCTAATCTTTGAGTATTCTAGTGCATCTTTTGAGGAGAAAAGGATATTATCCATCAAGGAACGAAGAGAAACTATTGGATCTAGTGCTATATCGACCAAAGCTTTTATGGTAGGTAAAAAGCCTACATCTTTCTCATCTTATTGGTTAGATCTCATGATTATGGAAGTTAGGGCTTTTACTACCTTTTATTCGGACATTGAGTGCATTGAGTCTATCAGGAGGTATAAACTTTAGATCTGGACCTTGTGAGGTCCATAGAGTCCAAAGGTCCCAACTTTATTCAGCCTTATAAGAATTATTGTGGTTAAAGACCCTTGTTTGAGTTGTATTGGCATTTTGGAGCAAAATATGCCATGCATGAACGTAAAGATCGAAGCTTTACGTAACATTCGAGCCTTGGGAGTCTAGATCTAGGGTGTGGAGTAGTAGATCTGCCTTAAAACGTCTGAATGAGAACTCAGACTGAAGGGACTCGCCGAGTCAACGAGCTGACTCAACGAGTCGGCTAGGGTTTTCCCTGATGAGTCTGGACATGGGTGACTCGACGAGTTGATGAGCAACTCGATGAGTTAAGTTGGGTTTTCACGACATTCTAAGGAACAACGGGGACTCAGCGAATCACATAGGTGCACTCGGCGAGTTGGATCAAGACAGGGTTTATGGGGGCCATGGAGGGGTAAAATGGTCTTTTACCCATCTCAAGAGTTATAAAGAGTTTAGCGTGAGTTATATGACATTTTGATCTTTATGAGTTAATTAGAGATGCTTATTACGTGTAGGCGGATATTATATTGTTCGAGGGGTATCCAATTTTCTTTGCTTACTTATGAGGTGAGTCTTCTCACTATACTTACTATGAGTGGTATCTTTGTGTGACCGGAGGATCTTCTGTGCTTATTTGAGTTACGTAATATTATGCATTTTGTCTGTGTGATATATATGCTATATTATGTGTTTTACTGAGATAGGACTAAAGGGTCCAAACCGAGTTGTGAGACCGGAGTGTCCAAACCGAGTTGTGAGACCGGAGGGTCGTCACTGAGACACACGGCTGGAGGGTCATCACAGAGACACACGACTGGAGGGTCCACACCGAGACACATGAGGTCGGAGGGTCCATGCCAAGTTTAAGCCATAAGAGGCTTATTATTTGTGTATGTGGTCTGTTGGGGAACTCACTAAGCTTTGTGCTTACCATGTTGTGTGATATGTGTTTCCGGTACTTCTTAGGATCGCGGGAAGGCACTGACATGTATGTACACACCTGTTCGAGACTTTGTTGAGGATTCTAGGACTTGACTTTTATTTGTGGATTTATGTTGACATTTGAGACACTTGTGGTTTTATGAAATATATTATGAGAGTTTTACGTGTTTTAAAAATGAAAATTTTGATTTGAAAATTTACAGTGTTACAAGTTGGTATCAGAGCCTTGGTTTGACGGATTCGGATGCACCTATGGGTATGTCTGAACTCAAACTGAGGATTTGAGAAAAAATTTCAAAAGAAATGATTTTTCTAAAACCAAGTAAGAGTTTCTAAGAGAAAAACCTGAAGGAGCAGTGTGTACAATCAGCCAGAGCCCGAAAGGTGGTTTCCCAAAATACCCTTAGTTGTTTACTTTATGAGATATTGATGAGATATTTATGTCATATTAGAAATGCATGCTAGAGAATATGCTAGGTATTTCATATGTTAGGGCTAGAGTTGCCTGATTTGTGATGCCTTAGCCTAGGAGACTGCTTTTTTTTTTTTAAGAAAGCAAGGAGATTATTTTTTCACTGGGCGATTCAGCGAGCGAAATCGCACTAATGTGATTCATTCGCCTACTATCCTATAGAGCAATTCAACCTCTTAGTAAGACTAGGGCTAGGAAAACTCATTCTATCTTGGGACAGGCAGGTGAAGCGTCTAGCTTGGGAGGGGGGGGGGGGGGGCGAATCCCTGAAAGGCCTTGGTGATTCTCCCATTTTGAAATATGAAGTTAAAAAACAATAAGTTTTCCAAACTTCACTTAAAGAGTCTCGTATCCATGCTGCCTCGACTTTAATTTAAACTCGATGTTTGTTAACTAACCGGGACACCCCAAACTCTTTCTTATCAAATCCCTTCCCCTTGTACACCCTTACCAGGCAGTTTGTTTTCATTATGTGTTCTTTACAGGAGGTTAGGAGTGAATTAAGCCAATGCGTACAAATAGATAGACTAGGCTCATCCTTTTATGTTGAGGTCACAAGTTTGTCTATGATTAATTGTCTACGTGGTGTTGAAGCTGGCTCATTCATGCTAGTCATCTTAGAGCTATGAGTCAGAACAATGTTCACCAAATCTTCCATAGTCATCTTGTTCCTATATCGAAAAAGCTTTAGAATATGAGTTTCCATTATTATATTAAAGTCTTTTGTCTCCTTCCCAAGGTAGCATTGCCGAGCGGGCGATCCCTGTCTTGTTTATCCTGCTAGCGTTTCCCCGTGGTGCTCAAATTCTATTTGTGACAGCTCCTTCGGCTCGGCTACTTTTTTTAAGGTAAGGTGGGATCTTTTCATTCTCAATAAAAACGCCTATCTATAAAGCGCTGAGTTGAAGAGGGAACAAGTCCCACAGAGAGATGAGAAGTGGGGGCAAGAGTGAAATTACAATCTCTACTGGAATGGAAGACCTCCCGTCCACTAACTACAAGACTGCCCCAAGTTAGCTTGAGGGTCAGCTAAATGACTCCCTTCCCTCTTCATATGATGAATTCGAACTCAACATATATTGAGATATGTTTTCTCAGGATAAAGCATAGGTGCCCATGTTCTTGATTATTACCATTCGTCCATCTAAGTTAAGAGAACCCCTTTTTGTTTGATATGATGACTTGAAAAGAATCAAGAGTTTGGACAAAACCATGGCCATGCAGGAGAGTTTCTACTTCTGCAAAGTTTGCATATTTGATCCCTAGAAGGGATCTCTGTTCAATTCCACATGACAACACTATTTCCATCTCCCATGACCCCACCATAATCCTAATTCCAAGAGTTTCCTTCCCTACTCCTTTAAATGTTATTCGAGGATAAAATTTCCACAAGATTGAGTTAGATATGTTTGAATTTCAATAAAAAAAAGTAATGAAATAAGACCTCATCATGTTCATCCTTACTAGCATCCCATAAAAAGCCACGAAGGAGGTGGACTTCAAACAAGTCAGCCTTTCTTATGAAGTGGCTATGGCTATTTCCAAAGGAAAATAAAAAGCCATGATGCTCATATTTGGATGCTAAGTACCTCTCCAATGGAGAAAATGGATTGACCAACCCACCTCTTAAATATCCTGCATCTAGAAAGGTATTATTTGATACAGAAAGACTTTCAGGCAGAACTTGGGCTAGACTTTGGTTGGGCAATGGTAAGCTGATTTGTTACTGGGATGATGTTTGGCCATGCCACTCTGCTCAGAGATGCATTCCATGATATATATCAATTCACAAGGTTCTCATGATCTCAAAGTGATAGACTACATTCAATATGAAGGAGAAAAAAGGATTTATCCCTCTATTCAACTACCCATCCAAGAGAATTTGGCTTCACTTTATTTTTTATTTTTTGATAGGGAGGATAATATCTTTTGGCAGCTCAATCCTCATGGTAATAATTACACCAATTCTGCCTAAAAATCTCTTCAGGTGATCAATAGGGCCCCTTTTTTAGTAGATGAGATTAGGATGAAAGGTATTATCTCAACGATGCTTTTAAAAATTTCATTTTATGTTATTTTCCCTAAGTATGTGCTGAGTTCGAAGTTGAGGGGCAGTCTTGGAGAGATAACTAGATAAGCATATGAGTAGCCTAATGAGAGAGTAGTCTGATATTAGTGAGAGATAGAGTAATTGTGAATTAGAATCCCAGGAGGAGGACTTGGGATGACTATAGGGTAGGTGTGGAAGGTAGTATTGGGCCTGTTCTACTAAAAGCACTAGATCTGTATGCAATCCAAGTAAGAATCCTTAGGGAGCTGAGGAGCATGTAGGGGTGGGAATCGAGTGTGAGTTTGCTCGAGTGGGTCTCTAATAATTTTTATGTTCTGTTTCAACTACATCATGGCGGGGACGCACCACAACCCCGAGAGTAGTGGAACCAGTGATGAAGAGATTCGCAGGATCATCCATGGGAACGTGGCCGCAACCATTCGATAGGCGATACTGGAGATATTTGGGTCTAATAAGACAACTCTAATTGAGACATTTGACGAGCGATACGCTGCTGTTATTGAGGTTGTTGCTGTTGCAGCCACAATGGTTATTGCTGCTGCCAGGCCACAACGAGGTGACTTGTTGTTGTTTCGGGAGTTCAGCAACACGAAGCCACCAAAGTTTGATGGGACACAAGATCTAATTGCTGCCATGAGATTGATCGCTGACATTGAGGGATGCTTTTATACTTGTTCATGCACAGAGCATCTGAGAGTCCGGTTCGCCCTGAACCTGCTTCACTTGGGATCAAAGGACTAGTGGAAGTTTGTTACAACTGATTTTACCCTTGAAGATCATGTTGCAGTTACTTGGGAGAGGTTCGCCAAGTTGTTTCGAGATGAGTATGTTCCTCAGGTGGAGAGGGAGTGTTTGGAAAAGGAATTTTTGTCTCTAAAGCAGAAGACATAGTCGGTGACTGAGATTACGAGGATGATCCATGAGAGGGCGTTGTTCTGCCCTGAGCACGTGTCCACTAATCAGGCGTGTGATTCGGTAGTTGAGCATCTTGAGGAGGGACATTCGGGAGTTTTTGGCGAACTCGTCTTATCAAACAATGGCTGAGTTGCAGACCAATTCCATGATGAAGGAGATTGAATTGGAGATTCAGTCCAGAGAAGAGGCAGATCGGCAGGGGAGAGATATGAGACTGACACAGCCGCAACTGGCGGCTAAGCGGGGTAAGCCCGTTGATTCGAGGACTGGAGGCCAGAAGGGATGCACTTGTCGCAAGTGCAGAAAGGTCCACGAGGGATCTTGTCGGTCGGGGATTTGCTACAAACATGGTATGGAGGGGCATATGGCGAGGGACTGCCCCAAAGGATTTTCTGTTTGCTTCCATTGCAACCAGACGGGCCATCGGAAGACCGAGGGCTCTCAGCTCATTCAAGGATCAGAACAGGGTTCTGCTCCTACTGCTATTCGTGCTACAGATGTCGGCCAGTGAAGGTGAGACACCGAGGGCTCATAGGAGAGTTTTTAGCTGACAGTGGAGGAGGTCCGCGCAACACCTGATGTTGTAGCTGGTACGTATTTCCCTCTTTCCTATTATTTTTAGATATGTTCATGATTATATATATATATATATATATATATATATATATATATAGGTACTTTTCTTATGAGTTATGTACCTGCTTTGGTGTTATTTGACTCGGTTGTGAGTCTGTCCTTCGTGTCCTTAGCGTTTAGTCTTCATATTAGTGTCGAGCGAGAGGTCTTGAGTCGACGTTTGTGAGTTTCTATAGCCGACAAACACGAGGTTTCTGCGACTGTGGTTTTTTGGGATATGTTTTGGAGATTTTTTGTGTGGAGTTTCCGATAGATCTGGTGCCGATAGCAGTGGGTGACGTTTGTGTCATTGTGGGCATGGACTGGTTGTGTCGATTTGGGGTTATGATCGACTTTGAGTGACCGATGGTGACCATACGAGACCCTAGTAGGGGAGTGCTTACCGTGTACGACAAGAGTACCAGGTCCGGATCCACTTTTTTCTCTACTGCCTGAGCAATACATAGTATACAATTGGGATGTATGGGTTTTTGGCGTATGTGGTGGATACGCGGATTACTACAGAGAGACCGCGTTCTGTCTTCGAGGTTCCGATAGTGTGCGAGTTCCCAAAAGTGTTTCCCAAAGAGTTGTCGGGAGTGCCTCCTAAGAGGTAGGTGGAGTTTTAGATTGATTTAGTTCCGGGACTGGCGCTTATCGCCAAAGCACCTTATCGCCTTGTGCTGCCTGAGATGCAATAGTTATCCTCTCAACTTCAGGAGCTGCTGGGGAAGGGTTTTATCAGACCGAGTAGCTCATCATGGGGAGCACCGATCCTTTTTGTCAAGAAGAAGGATGATTCACACCAGATGTGTATAGATTACCAGGAGTTGAACAAGCTAACGGTCAAGAACCGTTATCCACTTCCGAGGATCGACGATTTATTCAATCAGTTGCAAGGGGCATCTTAGTTTTCCAAGATTGATTTGAGATTTGGATATCACCAGGTGAGTGTGTGAGGGGAGGATATTCCAAAGACGGCCTTTAGAACTCGTTATGGGCATTACGAGTTTGTAGTGACGCCTTTCTGGCTCACCTACGCATCGACAGCGTTCACGGATCTCATAAACGGGGTGTGCAAGCCTATGTTGGATCGTCGATGATCATTTTCATCGATGATATCTTGGTGTATTTGAGGTCTATAGAGCAGCATGAGGAGCATCTGCGAGAGGTTCTTGGGGTTTTGAGGCTGGAGAGGCTTTATGCTAAATTCTCCAAGTGTAATTTTTTGTTATGAGAGGTCTAGTTCCTGGGACACCTTGTTAATCAGAATGGGATATTGGTTGATCCGGCCAAGCTTGAGGCAGTTATGCGATGGGGGGTGCCGAAATCTATTAGATTATATGTCTAAGCCCATAACTATTATTGGTATGTACTTGACACAAGAGTAGCATGGTCCATTTGGGTTGTGTAACGACCAGAAATTTCAACCAATTTAAATTTTTCAAAAACAACCCGATTCCATTAAAGTTTATTACAAAAAGGTTTTCAATACAATTTATTTTAAGTATTCCCAGAATCTCATCACAATAATAACACGAGGAGCGGTACGATCACGCCTTCGCCTTGCCACGGTCACCTGAAGAACCTTAAAAACATTAAACCACAACTGTAAGCCCGAAAGCTTAGTGAGATACCCCCAAAATACCAGCCACATATACCATACACGCATAATATGCCATAACATATCCGATCACAGAACAGCCATGCACTTCGGGTGTACTGTGGGACTGGTCCGCCGCACCGGCCAACAGTCCACCTGGTCCACCCTCCGAGTCTAGCCATATACCTCGAGTCTACAGTGTGATTGGTCCACCTGCACCGTGCCTTCAATCCACCTGGTCCACTCTCCGAATCTAACCACATACATCGAGTCTGCAGTGTGATTGGTCCGCCCGCACCGGGCCTTCAGTCCACCTGGTCGACTCTCTGAGTATACTCACACACAACTCACCGAGTCATCCCTTGACTCACCGATTCACGACTCAACCATAAAAGATTGGGACTCTTCGACAAGACTCGCCGAGTCCAAGAACAGACTCGTCGAGTCTAAGGCTATCTTCAACCTACTCGCCGAGTTGTTCTTCCAACTCGTCGAGTTCCAGGCCATCTTCATCCAACTCGCCGAGTTGTTCTTCCAACTTGTTGAGTCCCAGCCTATCTTCAAGCAACTCGTCGAGTCTACCCATGTGACTCGCCAAGTACCACCGGTCTGAATCTAAACAGAAGCATTCCAGGCCATGCAATTGATCCAAAACGTAGATCTAGCCTCCTACAACCCATCCATCACGTAAAGTGGCAAACTTTACGTGAATCCAAAGAGATCTAGGCCTTTTACACTTTAGGCTAGGGTTTGGGACATGATGGCTTCACTAAACACTCAAACACAGGGACTTTAATGCACTCTAAACCTTCTCCCTACCAGATCTAAGGTAGAAACCTCAGATCTATCCTTCAATCCCAAGATACCACAAGCCAAACCTCTCACCCATTCCAAAAAGAAGAATCTATATGAGTAACAGCCCAAGAACGAGATAATACCTCAAAAGAACGCCCCAATAGCAAGGAAACTCGAATCCAAGCAAATCCCCTTTCTCCAAGCCTCCTACCCTTCAAGATTTCCTCAACAATTGCTTCTCCAAGCTTCCAATTGCAACTTGATCCACTCACACATGAAGGTTAGGGTTTTTGGACTTAAGGAAGAGTAAAGAGGCTGGGGGAATGGAGGTTATGATCTTTATATAGGGCTCAACCCCGAGAGTTAGGGTTTTCTCCACTCAATGCCTACTCGCTGAGTCCAGTCGTTGACTCGCCGAGTCGGCCACTTAACATGCGACCCATTCGCGACCCTACTCGCCGAGTCCACCCATGGACTTGTTGAGTTCCCTTTTTCAATTTAATCTTTTAGCCCTTCAACTCTACTCTTGATATTTCGGGATGTTACAATTCTCCCCCACTTAAATTAGGCTTCGTCCTCGAAGCCTACGACAACTCATCTGCAAAAATACTCCCACAACATGCCACTTGGCCTTAACCGGACCAGGTTCTTAAAGGCATAACCATCGAAACTCGAACTCACTTTCTCTTTCCTGTGTCCTGACCACCGTCCCAAGCCGGCCACCGGTTTTACCCTCTGATAATTACACTCAACCATCGGGTACTACCTATGATGCAAGATTGCTCTAGATCACCACAATCCCTCGACCCATACGAGCTGGATATAACCATGAATCACCGGATTCCCAATCCGAATCCAACTATATCCACTCCGCGCTGACAGAAGGACACATTCTTCAGTCGCAGAGCAACTCCCACGATTTCTCTTCTTGCAATCACATGCACATGCTGAACCAGCTCTAGCACCCTCAAGTTGGGAAAACCCGATACACTGATGACATCTCCAAACATCCCCCAGGATGAACCACCACTACATACGCACTTCCCTGATCAGAATCACACTGAGAGCCCGAGACTCCCTCCCAGCATCCCTTCCGAGCCTCTTGGCTCTACACCCGCGAAATTCCTTCCGCGATCTCAGCTGACATCCCAAACCGGATGTGATTCCGTTCCACTGCCGCATACACGCTGCTCAAAGACCATACACGGATCACCCTAATCATAACTCTGCTCTGCCGCTTTCACTTCCGTGAACTTGCACTCCCTCTTGGAGTTACACTCCTCTCTCATTCCTTTACCAAGGAATCTACTTGGCCGCCTTGTCACTCCGACAAGTGCCACGGTGCTCGCCCAACGCTACACCATTCCTTCATAGCATAACCGCTATCCACCCAACACTCATGCTCTGACTCGGGTCGCAGGGACTCTCAAGCCCATGCATTATCTCAACTAGTCAAGATCACTACCCGGGGCCAGACCTTCAAATGCTATCACACCACAACATACACAATCCATATCCTCGAACCGATCCAACAATACCCGCAGAGTCTTCAGCATGACTGGACCGCCTCACCAGGCCTTCAGCCAATCTGGACCACTCTCAGAACCTTCAGCCAATCTGGACCGCTCTCAGTGCCTTCAGTTTAGCTGGACCGTTCTCCGAGCCTTCGGCCTGACTGGTACGCCTACCGGCCTTCATTCTATCCAGACCGCTCTACTAGCATTCATCATTCCAAGCTATTTCTCCGGGAAATCTTCCCATGCATACCGTTCTAGCCCTCTAGGGGTTCCGAACTCTATCTCCATCATACATGCTCGATCCCGGCCTGATCCCAGGCCCTCCACACTCAAATTCCCTAGGTCTGTATCCCGCCCCGCATGCCTGCCACTTACTCATGCCAGCCTACGCTCTTGGTTGACAGAACACTGCTGAATCCCAGACAACTCAACAATCTCACATACTGATCGATCACCCGGAGAATTTTCCAATTCACCCCCACTTAGGGCACTGACTATCAACCACCGGTCGCTATCACCGACCTCCCAAAACAACCCTGCACAACACCACACCTACACGCGGACTGATTTCCCACTAGCACTAGCAACCTTCACAAAATCACAATTCCACACTGATCCTCCTGCTCGAAAGAAACTCAATCTACAGCTAACCACTCCTCAGAAGGCAGATGTTGCCCGACATTCAGACCAACGCCAGATTCCCACTAACAACCCCATGAATGATAACCAACGAAATTCCCAACACTAACCCATAATCATACCATAACTCTCATAAACAACAAATATCACACCAAGAACCGCACAAAGATACTAGCACATAAAAAATACTCCACAATAATCATAAGATAACAAGACATCAAGGAAGAAACATACCCACAACTGCATCCGGCACTGCTCCGACCTCCGCTGCCGTAAGCTGAAAAGCACGACCCTGAGCCCTTGGAGGCTCCGCTCCACCCTGACCTCCACCCGTGATCCTCAAAGTGGCCGGTACTGGAGCCTGCACCGGTCCTGCAGCGAGCTGTAGACAGTTGACCCTCAAATGTCCAACCTGATGACAATGGTAACAAATCCTCAAATCCCGAACCGGCGCTGACTACCGACAATCCCTCACATAGTGCCCCTCCTTTCCGTAGTTGCAGCATGCACCACCGGACCTACAAAATCCGGTGTGACTCCTTCCACACTTCCCACAAGTGTGGCTACTCAGATCCCCCACTCTAGAGTCAACAGTCTTCGACCGTTTTGGCGCCGGCTGCAACTGCACTGGAGCCTGCCTCAACTCACGCATCTGCAACTCAATCTCTAACTCGCGCCGCCTGGCGGCCTCCTGTAACTCCAACAAGGTCTCGCACCTCTGCGTAGACATAAAATGTCTGATATCCCTCATGAGCATGCTTAGATATAGAGACATCTGAGCCTGCTCCAAAGCAAACTCAGGGCAGAACATCGCCCTCTCAGTGAACATCCTGGTGATCTCAGTCACCGACTCCGAATCCTGCTTCAGCTCAAGGAACTCCTGAACCAATCTCTCCCTCTCAACTCGCGGAACATAGCGAGTGCTGAACATCTCCCTAAACTGATCCCATGAAACCGCAGCCCTCTACGCATCAGAATATGACCCCATGGTCAATCTCCACCAATCCTTCGCCTCGAGCCTCAACAGGTTCAGAGCACACCTCACCCTCTGCTCAGCAGGGCATGAACATGTGAAGAAACACCCCTCCACGTCCGATAACCACCTCATAGCAACAATCGGGTCCTGAACTCCATCGAAGGTGGGAGGCTTCGTATTATCGAAGTTGTAGGGTTTCAAAGTACTCCATGGATGATGGCAATGGGCCCCTTTGATGAATTCTAGGTTAAAAGCCCAAGAATTGTCTTTTCCCTATAAATAGTCATGTATTATTCACAATTAGGGTTAAGAGTTAGGCAAAATGTAGCCGCCACGTTGTGAGGTTTCTTGTAGAGTTAGATTCTTATTTCTTAAGTGTAATTTGTTCCACACAATTCAATAAATCGAGTGATCATTCGACATAATCTTCATATTTGTGTTTGTTCTTATTTTCTGCATCTTGTTTGTCAAATCTCAATTAGGGTTTTAATCCCAACAAGTGGTATCAGAGCAGGTCTTTGAAGATCTATTGATTTTTGAAGTATCGGTTCTTGATTTGGTGATTTTCTGCACATATATTGAAGATTATTGGTGTTTTGGCGATACGGAATCAAAATTCTGTTCAAGTTACTGTTCATGGAAATTTATGCTGTTCATCTACTGTTCATCTGGTATTATTTCAATCAGATTCGTTCTTCTGTTCATATTAGATATGTTTGCTCGCTTAATCCAAAAAATCAATCGATTTTTTTTGTGGCCCAAAATCTTGGCCATTCCACTGTTCGTGAGCCACATATCCAATTTTATCTCAAGATCCTGTATGCGTCACTTGCAATTGATTTAATTCATTTAGTATTCGATTCTAAATCTACAATTGATGATTTTTTTAATCGTCTGAGGTTAATGGTTTCAACGTGTGAACATCAATTATCAAGAATCGATTTTTGTTTGTCTTAATCCAAGATCTTGTTTTTCATCAATTTTCTCGTTCCTGCTCTTATCGTCAATTTGATTTCATGATTATTAATTTGATTCATGTCGAACTTGGAAATTGCTGATGATCCTTGAGTGAAATCGATCTTTGGAGAATCGATTTTATGTTTGTCGAATGTAAATCTTGAAGTCCTATGAGGAACTGGTGGTGAACGAAGGAACTGCATTGTATCTCGATTTGAATGGTCAAACCCAAAAAGTCAAAATTGACTATAAATCGGGGTTAACTATGAAGGAATCACACTTACCCACAAATCTTCAACCTGCGAATGTTTGTTGATTGTGATTCACAGCGAATCAGTGGCTGGAGTCAGATTTGGAGCTTGTATTGCTCGTACACAAGGAAACTCTGATTCGCATCGGCAATTCAAAAGGTTAATTTGGGTTGGAAGGTTTTGCTGCTAACCACTCATTCTTCTCCTACGAACGTTCTCTGACTGTGGTATTGTGATTATCTTCTTCAATTGGAAGTCAAAATCAATATGAATGAACTTACCTACGAATGGTCTAGGAATCGGGACTGGGATTCTGGGTTGCAGTTATTTCCTAACGAAAGTCAAAATTAAGATTGGTTTCTGACTCGACTGTTTGTTGTTGATATATTCGGTGCTTATAATGCTCGCTTTCAGGGTCACACTGATTTTCATCGACATTGATTTGGGGTTCAATAAACCTGGACCGAACTTGGATTCGATTGCTTGTGCTCAAGACGAACATGGAACAAACTTGGGTTCGTTTGTTAGCCAGGAACGAAGGGGTTGGTAATTTCAAAGATTTGGATTTCAGTCGCGAGTTACTGTCCGTTCCAGTCGCATTCATCGGCATCTAAATGGGAAAGAAGGCTTAATGTTTCATTTTTGATCCCTTCAACTTCAAATATTTGACAATTCTGGTCCATGAATTTTTTGTGACTTGGCAATATTGGTCCATTTCTAGATTTTGTTACAAATAAAAGGGTATATTGATGCAGAATTTCCATTTCAGTCCCCTGACTTTCAGCAAATGACAGTTTCTGCCCTATATTCAGAAAAGTTTACAAATTTGAGGGCCGGTGAACAGTTTTGAATTCGTTAACGCACATATCTTTTTCGTGAACAGAAAAATAAAGATTCCATCAAGTCTTGGCGGCTCGGAAAGTTGTTTATCGTGATAACGTCAAATTTTCATGATTTTTTCGGATTTTATACTTCATTGTGTATATCTTTTTGTCGCGGGGGAGCTTAGTAAATTTTTATCCATTCAAGATCATTCTCATGACCATTTGAAGGCTTTATAATCATGTTTTTTATTATAAATCGGGGTAGAATTTGGTATGGCCATTCGAAATTGGATTTGTGACTTTTCAAAGTTGAAGATTTTTGATAAAGCTTATGGTAGAATTATGAAGGTAGCTTTTACAGCGGAAGTTCTTCATCGAGCTCTGCTAAAGCTTTTACAGAGAAGTATCCTTTACAGCGGAAGTTTTTCATCGAGCTCTGCTAAGGACTTGTTATATCTCCGACTTCTTGTATTTTCTCGATCAAGTGGCGTTACGAATCTTAAAGTTTGGGTTGTTACATGATATTTTTTGATGGGTTATATCATTAGCTTATTTGAAGATCATTGTGACTTGGAGGGGGAGCTCTTCAAAGACAAGAAGTGATTCGGTCTCTTTATTCTGAAATGGGTTTTTATGGCGGGTTTGGTTTTCATGAAGATTCTTTGGGATTACATTCGAAAATAAAGTTTAAAGACATTACTTCAGTGCTTGATTTATATATCCTAGAGCCCGTGTTTGAAGACTATTGAATAATCAAGATTCGTGGATTGCTTCATATATTCCTCGTTGCAGATCTTTTTATTTTCTAGATGCTTGTTTTGGAAGTTAAAGCATTGTCATCCATTCCATACTTTGAGGGGGAGATTGTAGGGTTTCAAAGCACTCCATGGATGATGGCAATGGGCCCCTTTGATGAATTCTAGGTTAAAAGCCCAAGACTTGTCTTTTCCCTATAAATAGTCATGTATTATTCATAATTAGGGTTAAGAGTTAGGCAAAATGTAGCCGCCACGTTGTGAGGTTTCTTGTAGAGTCAGGTTCTTATTTCTTAAGTGTAATTTGTTCCTCACAATTCAATAAATCGAGTGATCATTCGACATAATCTTCATATTTGTGTTTGTTCTTATTTTCCGCATCTTGTTAATCAAATCTCAATTAGGGTTTTAATCCCAACAGAAGTCCCGATACTGAAAGCCCCGACCAACTCCTCCCCCTGCCGCTGCTACAGCTGCTGTAGCCACCGCGGCAGCCGTCTCTGTGAGAGCTGCATAGCGCTCATCAAAATACTCAATCATGGCGGTCTTGATCGACCCAAATAGCTCCGACAACTCAGCCCGAAACAACTCAACAATCTCATCACGCAGGATATCACGAATCCTCGCATCTAACTCGCACGTGCTCATCTGACCGATAACCTCTGGCAGTACTAACCCGCCCGGGACTCCCTCTCCTACTCCCGATCCTGATCCGGATCCACTCCCAGCATGCCTCGAAATCTCCATACTGAAAAACACCACACAAAATCTCAGACTCTTCCCACTAACCCGGGAACCAACTCTCTCAACCCAACCCTAGAGGTCATGGTTTCCCTGATATGCGTATGGGTCCTTTGCTTTCAGTAGTACGGGCCCATACTACCTTCCACACCTACCCATATTTGTATGAAGTACTACCACAACACCCCAGTGAAAACATGCATAACAACGCTCAACCCTCACAACTAGAGGAACACTAGAAATCTCTCATAAGGAAACCCTAGGCTACAGGCATCACAAATCAGGCAACATTATCATGAAATCATGAAGATCCCTAGCCTAGCACTAGCATGCTGTTTTAACAAAGCTCAAAACACATATCATGTATGGTATTTTGGGGTTACTTACTGGCTCCGGCTGATCGTACCTCCGCGTCCTCCTTTACTCATTTTGAAAACCATTTTAAATACTCTTTTGAAAACTCTCCTCGATTTGAGATTGGAGTCATACGAATGTTCCTCCAATTCACTCAAACCAAGGCTCTGATACCAACTTGTAACGACTAGAAATTTCAACCAATTTAAAATTTTCAAAAACAACCCGATTCCATTAAAGTTTATTACAAAAAGGTTTTCAATACAATTTATTTTAAGTATTCCCAGAATCTCATCACAATTATAACACGAGGAGCGGTACGATCAGGCCTTCGCCTTGCCACGGTCACCTGAAGAACCTGAAAAACATTAAACCACAACTGTAAGCCCGAAAGCTTAGTGAGATACCCCCAAAATACCAACCACATATACCATACACACATAATATGCCATAACATATCCGATCACAGAACAACCATGCACTTCGGGTCTACTGTGGGACTGGTCCGCTGCACCGGCCAACAGTCCACCTGGTCCACCCTCCGAGTCTAGCCATATACCTCGAGTCTACAGTGTGATTGGTCCACCTGCACCGGGCCTTCAATCCACCTGGTCCACTCTCCGAATCTAACCACATACATCGAGTCTGCAGTGTGATTGGTCCGCCCGCACCGGGCCTTCAATCCACCTGGTCCACTCTCTGAGTCTACTCACACACAACTCACCAAGTCATCCCTTGACTCACCGATTCACGGCTCAACCAGAAAAGATTGGGACTCTTCGACAAGACTCGCCGAGTCCAAGAACAGACTCATCGAGTCTAAGGCTATCTTCAACCTACTCGCCGAGTTGTTCTTCCAACTCGTCGAGTTCTAGGCCATCTTCATCCAACTCCCCGAGTTGTTCTTCTAACTCGTTGAGTCCCAACCTATCTTCAAGCAACTCGTCGATTCTACCCATGTGACTCGCCGAGTACCACCGGTCTGAATCCATACAGAAGCATTCCAGGCCATGCAATTGATCCAAAACGTAGCTCTAGCCTCCTACAACCCATCCATCATGTAAAGTGGAAAACTTTACGTGAATCCAAAGAGATCTAGGCCTTTTACACTTTAGGCTAGGGTTTGGGACATGATGGCTTCACTAGACACTCAAACACAGGGACTTTAATGCACTTTAAACCTTCTCCCTACCAGATCTGAGGTAGCAACCTCAGATCTATCCTTCAATCCCAAGATACCACAAGCCAAACCTCTCACCCATTCCAAAAAGAAGAATCTATATGAGTAATAGCCCAAGAACGAGATAATACCTCAAAAGAACGCCCCAACAGCAAGGAAACTGGAATGCAAGCAAATCCCCTTTCTCCAAGCCTCCTACCCTTCAAGATTTCCTCAACAATTGCTTCTCCAAGCTTCCAAATGCAACTTGATCCACTCACACATGAAAGTTAGGGTGTCTGGACTTAAGGAAGAGTAAAGAGGCTGGGGGAATGGAGGTTATGATCTTTATATAGGGCTCAACCCCGAGAGTTAGGGTTTTCTCCACTCAGCGCCTACTCGCCGAGTCCAGCCGCTGACTCGCTGAGTCGGCCACTTAACACGCGACCCATTCGCGACCCTACTCACCGAGTCCACCCATGGACTCGCCGAGTTCCCTTTTTCAATTTACTCTTTTAGCCCTTCAACTCTACTCTTGATATTTCGGGATGTTACAGGTTGCATGGCATCAGAACAATTTGGATAGACTTTTGTGAGAATCGGATATTTATGATTTATTAATATATTATAATTTCAAATATATTAATATGAAATCATGTTATTTAATTAGTATTGATCAAGAATTAGTTTGGAATTAGTTGTATGATCAAAAGAGACTAATTAAATAAATGGGGATTGATTTGGTAAATCATTCATTCTTATCAAGTGGGCTTATGATCCATAGTTCTTCGTGTTGGGCTAAACCCATGTGGTGACCCATGGATAGTCCATGGAGTTTAAAACCCATGGATCATGAGGAATGTGGAAAGACATGAGTTACATGGTGTAACCCTAATATGAACACTATATAAGAAGCCTCATAGCTCATGAAATGTGACTTAGAGTCTTGGCAAGGAGGGCTAGCCGATTTCATGAAGTTTAGGTGTTCTTCTCTCAAGTTATTCCAGTTGTTGATGGTGTTGTGTGATTCCATTTGAGGTGCAACACTTGGGACACTAAGCTCCTAAATCTCTAATGCTTCAAACTACAAGAAAAGGTATGTTATCTAACTTCTTTTATTACCCATGTATAAACTTTTGTATGCTAGTTAGGGTAATACCTTGGAAAGTTCAAGCTTGCATGTATAATAGAGAAAACATAGATTGTTTGGTCATAATTTGTTGGTTTGGGATAGGCATCTATCTTTATCGGTCTGATAGGGTTTTGCTCATGCAATAGGTGTTTGCGGCTTGTGTTCACGGTTCTAAGGCGTTCACGGCCGTGAACATGTTCACGGGCGTGAACCCGTTTGCGATTGGTCATGTCCTATAAATATTGTGTCAGTGAGTCAGACGTATGTGTGTGTGCTGAGTGTACTTGACATTTACGGCTGAATAGAACGTGTGCATTGTTAGATCTTCTCTGCTTCTACTCCTTCTAATTCTTATTGTTATGGCATCTTGATTGTGTTTGATCACTGGTTGGTTCATGTTTGTGGGACTTTACAATTGTTATCAGAGCCAATCTAGTGTCAAAATCATTCAAGTAGTGTCTTGGCTGGAGTAATCTTCAATTACATGACTGTTTAAAGCATATTTACAGAGTTTATGCATTGGATCGAGAAGTTCAAAGAAAAAGGAATTACAATCAGCATCAAAATCATTTGTTCTCAATTGTTTCTGGGTGTTTACGATTTCATTGTTTGAAGTGTTTAAGGCAGTGAACTCTATGTACAACCGTGAACCATTCATCTTCATCGGCCGTGTTCTTCTTAGTTGACTGTGATCCATTCAATGGTAGTGAACCATTCATATACATTGACTGTGATCCATTCATTGGTAGTGAACCATTCATATACATTGACCGTGATCCATTGTTTAACCGTGAATCACTCGTTGACCGTGAACTGTTGTTGACCGTGAATCGACCGTGAACAGTAAACTGTGTACGGCTGTGAACCTTATACGACCGTAAACTCACTTGGTTATAGAACACTTTCTATTTTGTACTTTCATTGCAAGTTTTATTTGTTCAATCAATCAAGAAAAAACAAAAACAAATGAACTCTCAAAATTTAACAGCTCATTAGGAACTGGATTCTATTATGGGTACAACTATGTGCATTCTACGCCTATTATCTGTTGAGGGTTTCCCCGAATGGAAATATTCCGTGGAAAAGTACATAAAGATGAAGGACTTCAAGATTTGGAGAAGCATCTTGAAAGGACCAGTTTGAATCACCACAACACTTGACGATGGAACAGTCAGTCACAATGAGTTTGAAAACGACATTGATGAAGACTTTGAGAAAATTGAAGAAAAAAAGAGAAAGCATTCACCACATTTACCATGGCCCTATATTCAAAGATTGCTCAGGGTTTCAGAGAATACACTTCTGCAAAAGCTTTGTGGGAAGCACTGATTGAAGTAAACGAAGGAAACGAGGATGTGAAGCAGAGTCGTCAGGACATGCTAAGGCAGAAGTTTAATGTGTCCAATCATATTTTGGGAGAATACTTAGAAGCTCAACTGCGGAGGTTCATCACTCTCACTACTGAGATGAGCTCAGCTAGTATTTTGTTCACAAGGTCTGAAATCAATAAGAAGCTGTTGAACGCAATGCCAAAGTCATGGGTCATGAATGTCTCAGTAATCAAGAAGACGAAGGACCTCAACCGTCTGAGTCTTGCGGAAACCATGGTGATTATCAAAGCTTGCGACATTGATGACAAGCAGAGGGGGATCGATCATGTAAATTCATATTCCACTGCCATCCTTCAGAAGCAGTAGGGGAGCTACCACTAACAACCAAACGGCGAATCTGGCACTGGTGGCTAAGTCATTTGACTGGGAAGATCAGATTCAGGCGCTGAACATCTCAGGAACTAAAAATGCTCACCTTGCCTAGATCAATGATGTCCCAGAAGAAAAAGCGGAAGTGGACCCGGAAGAAGAAATGATGGAGGTGCGATTTTCCTTTATGGTACAGATTACCCAGAGTCTAAAACAATGAAATCTATTGTTCTCAAACTTGCATTAAAACTGTTAAATTTTTACGTGAGCAAATTGAATTGATAAAAAGGGAGAACGAGGACCTTAAATATGAGGGGTACAACCTTAGGAAAGGCCAAAAACCATTAAAAGTACAACTAGAGGCCAAGACTAAGGACTTTAGAAAATTGCAGGAAGATTATAGTAACAAGTATGAGAACTATAATTACATTAAGAAACAACTTGCTGTTTTAACTGATGAACTTGACACACTGAAGATCCGTTTTGAAAATGCCGATTTTAACTTCAAGAAATACGATGTGTCAAGTGAAAAAGTTGCAAAAATAATTGAAAAACAAATGAAGTGGAAGAAAAAAACGAGTAGATATAGGATATGAGAGTGTCCCTCCCCCATTCAATCAAAATTATATTGCTAAACCTTTGACTCAAAAGGAGATAGACCGAGAACCATTTATGGTGTATGGTAAACAAGCGGTATAGGTCACACAAAGTAGTGCTAAGAAATAGATACTAACATTTCTACTTCTCATGCAGATTCATCTCTAAGTCAAGGAAAGCAGGATTCTGGAGAGCATAGTGCTAATAATAATTCTGTTTTGAAAAATGATGTTTCTATTTCAGACAATATTGTTTTTCTTTCTAAAAGTGATGATTATGTTTCTAATTCTGATGCTTCAGATGTTGCTTGTGGTGATGTGTCTAATAATTTTGATGTTTCTGTTACTAGCACACAGACACACACACACTACACGTACACCTGTCACACAACCTGAATCATGCACTTGTACATGTGGAAGGAGTAAGAGATTTGATAAGAAAAATAAACCAAAAAAGGGCGGTACTAGTTTTTGCGACAAAAAGAAAACATGTTTTAACTGTGAATCTGGTGGTCATATAGCTCGCAATTGTCCTAATCGGGCATTTGTTCAATTTTTTGCACCAAGAAGAGAAAGTGAGTCACGACGTAGGTCTCTCACGAGAAAGTCCTCGAGATCTCGTCTTCGTGATGATGATTAGAATGTTCATAAGAACAAGAGAAGGGCTGAGCTTAAAACGAACAAACAAGTTTTCAATCAAACAACCACATGTGCTTTGATGAAATCGAATGCAGCCAAGCCAAGATCGATGTCGTCAAAGATAGTGTCTGGATCCCCGACTAATCCTAGTCGGAAATCCAAACAATCAAATCAAAAGAAAATTATTTCAAAATCACCTGTGAATATTTCCAAACCTAAATACCAATGGATACCCAACAATCAAAATATCCAATCATCTCAATCTTCTAGTAGTGCTTCTGGTAGTGAATTAAAATCAAAAACTGAAAAAGAAAAATTTGTTGTTAATGTCAAGGGAAAACCCAATGTTGTTACGGCCTGGGTTCCCAAATTTCATTAATCCTGCACATTATACAGGAACATCTGCGGGGGAATGTCGCCAGACCATGTTATGTCGACAATAGTTGTTCCCGACACATGACAAGAGACATTTCCCAGTTGCACGACATTCAAAACTTTAATGGGGGATTTTTTTTCCCTTTGCGGCAGGGGATGGAGGAAAGATCATGCAAAAAGTAATCGTCTCTAATGGAGTGTTTAGCTTTGAAAGCGTCAACTACGTGCACGAGTTGAAGCATTTCTTTTTGAGCATCTCTCAAATATGCGACAAGGGCTACTCTACCCACTTCATTGATAAAGAATGCCTTATCTTGAAACCTGGTATCGTCATCGCTGAAGAATGGATATTGGTGAAATCGAAAAGAGACAGGAACGCTTACATCGTCAACATGAATCATAATATCCCAGAACAAGTCACATGCCTCTTCTCTAAAGTCTCATAACATAATTTGATGGTATGGCATCATCGTCTTGGGCATGCAAACGCCAAGAGCCTTAATCGTCTTGAAAAAAAGGAGATCCTGCATGGCCTTCCAGTTAAATACTTTATAACTTTTGAAAAATGTGTGGCTTGTGCTCAGGGAAATATCATAGAATGCCCCATTTTCCAAAGGCGGTTAATTCAATCAGCAAGGTTCTCTAGTTATTGCACATGGATTTTTTTGGTCCTGTCAATGTCCTCAACATTAACAAAAACTCTTACTGCTTGGTTGTGATAGATGACTACTCGCGTTACACATGGGTCTTCTTCTTATCCATCAAGAGTTTGATTTCAAACTTGATCAAGAAGTTCGTGGTGGTGATTGAGAATCAGACTAATTAGAAGGTGAAAGCGCTTAGAACGGATAATGGTACAAAATTCAAGAACGTTTTTTTGGATCACTTTTGTGCAGAAAAAGGGATAGTGTGTCAGTATAATCTCGTTCGGACACCTCAACAAAATGGTGTTGCGGAATGGTGGAACCAAACACTAATGGACGCCGCAAGGAAGACGTTGTGTGATTCTAAACTACCAGTCTTCTTTTGGGCAGAGACGATCAACACCGTCTGCTACGTTCAGAATCGAGTGCTGATCAACAACGCTCAGATAAATACCCCATACGAAATTTTATACAACCACAAGCCATCAGTTTCTCACTTCCTTATATTTGAATGTCCTTGCACCCTTCTTCATCTTGAATCCAACCCAAAATTCAAGTCTAAAGCCAATTAATGGTACTTTGTGGGATATGCAGTACGTACAGCTTACTGTGTTTATAGCAAGAGGACAAAGTAGTGTTGGGTTAAGAGCATTATAACACTTCTAAGTGTATATGCAACCCTAAATACGTTGGATCTATGTTTTCTCTATTATACATGAAAATATGGATATTTCAAAGTATTACCCTATCTAGCATACAATATTTTGATACTTGGGTGATATAACAAGTTAGAATACATACATGTTGATGTAGCTTGACTCTATGAAGCTCGAGAACCTAGTGCCCCAAATGTGACACCTCAAATGGTTCACACAACATAATTAACACTTGGAATAACAATGAGAAGAGATACATGAGCTCTAGAAATCGGCTTGCCCTCTTGTGTATACACTAGTGCCAATTTCACCAACCAATGGGGTCTTTATATAGTGTGGCTATTAGGGTTACAACATGTAACTGATGACTTTACCCATTCCTTATGCTCCATGGGTTTTAACCTCCATGGAGTATCCATGGGTCACCACATGGGTTAAACCCAACATGAGGAATCATGGATCATCAGCCCACATATATAAGAATGAATGATTTACACAATCAATCCCCATATATTTAATTAGTCTCTTTTGATCACTAAATTAAGTTCAAATTAATTCTTGATCAATACTAATTAAAGAACATGATTTCGTATTAATATATTAGAACTTATAATACATTAATATGTCACCAATGTCCTCTCCTCACAAACGGTCTATCCAAATGTTCTGATGCTATGCAACCCAAATGGACCATGTCGAGTCGGGTCAAGTACATACCAATTATAGTTATGGACTTAGACACTAATCCAACATTCTCCCACTTGGATAAGTCTGAAACTATTATTGCGTATGACTTCAAAAACAAATTGGCAATCGTAGCTCTCAAAAGTCGTTGTCACACCCTGACCTTGTCCACGAACTCTCACCTTTGTCAATGACTTGTCAATTAGATAAGGGATCATATATTGCCCCATTCTAGATATCATATGGACTGAGACATGGACTAAAATCATTCTCTCTGTCCATTTTTTGTTTCTCAATTTCCGATTTATGACGACTGATTAATTGAACAAATCAAATTAGTCTTGGCTTGGCCAAGCTCTCACATGTATCATCATTAAAGCATCGAGGGGCCCACATATATCGCTTTTATCCTGAAGGTAAAAGGAATGGATAAAATTTGACTCATATGGCTTGTTCTACTACTTGCTGAATTGTACACACATGCACGTTTTATAACATCGAGTTACCAATGCGTTTTTCATGCAATCAATGTATAACCAACTCACAGTAACAACTCATACCTCTAGGTTTGAAGAATATAAGATATTATCATCTGATGATCACTTGTGATAAAATTCATCAAGTGATTCCAATGAGCGTGGGTTGAATTCACTACTCAGAACTTATGAGCACTCATGAGTGTTGCAACACCATTTTTTCCAACATCTTAGACCTCTACTAGTCAACTCATGACAATTTTAATTCTTATCTACTTCCAACATATGACCGACTGCGGATGGTTTGAATAAATTAGTCATTCAAGAAGAACGACCTAGTTATTCTGGAAGTCAAAACATGTAAAGTGAAACACAAGAATAATCGAATCCAATATGGTCTCAAAACTTATGAATATAAATAAAACACCTTTTATTTATCACCATATTGATTACCCATCATTCATTGCATACTGTTTCAAACTATCAACTTTATACTTTAATGAAAACAATAGTTGTCCCATGCTCCAATCATGTACACTATGTTTTTCTAAACACTAGTCATGCCTTACACCAAGTATGCACACTATGTTTTTCTATAATCTTTACTTTGTGAAATAGATCGATTGAACATAATTCCAATGATTCTCATTTTACAGTCCCAAACCCTTACCGCAAATGCAAGAATTCCAAATCCTGCCATTTACCTAAATTTGTTAGATTCTAAGCTTATATGCATTGGTCCTCTTGTAATGATTATGCACAAAGTCACAAAGACTTGTCAACAGACATTATAGAGTATTCCATTAGAGACCAAATCCATGGAAACGAAGTCTCAAATTCAAAGTTCATTGCCTTTGAACATTCTTCTTGCATTAAGTTTCCTAAGCTTACACAAATTTAATGTGTAACTTCCACCCACGGGAACAACTCCATATTCCCATTTTGACTATCACTCCTGAGCAAGAGTTGCCTCTTTCTAGAATATGTCAATATGGTCCTTCCAAAATTAGCACTATACTTTCAACTGTCCCTGAGCAACCAATCGTTGGTAAACCTTAGATTGTCCTTGACAATTGCTTAATCATTTTAGTCATTTCCAATTCTAGACCTTTTCCCTTCTTAATGCCCCAGGCATTTGGAAGATTTTAGAAAGGATGAATATTAGATCACATGAAATCGATCCTATATCTGAAGCATATGGGACACGATTCATGATGTCTCACATAAAGACATGATACTAGACCAGTCCTTTTTCTATAATATTTCTTTTTGCCAAGTTCTCTTAATTCAAATTAAGAAAAGGGATGTCGTAATCATAATCGAATTTTAGAATGCAAATAATGTAACCATATATAGAATTTCCTTATGTTGATCCATTCCAACACAAAATTCATATATATCATTGACTAAATTTGATTAAAATCTCACGATCTTAGCTTATAGATTTGAGATGAAGTATAATTTCCTCTCCCTTAATTATAGCAAAAAGCATTTTCCAAATTGAAACTATTTTTCTTTAATTAACATTTCTAACTCGCAACACTTATCATAATTATCATTCTCCCACTAACATGATTATTATTATCATAACACTTATGCTCCCACTAGCTTTGACATGTACTTAGAAATCAGTTGGACTTCTAGTAATCAATACTTTATTCATTTTCTTACCAAAGTACAGACTTCTGATACGAAATGCTTTGATAAAAACTTTATAAAAATCATACACCTTTCCTTGGGTAGCACAGATGTGTGTCTAAACAATTTCAAAACTATGAAAAAAGATGTCATAATCATATTCTCAATTGTTTAGACCTTTGCCATTCCTCACAAGTCCATGTTAGTGTGCCGGTTAACCACACACGCTCCACTAAAACCTTTGAGAATGCAAATATCATACCTGTTATCTAATTAAAATCTACATAGTGAAAGTGTTTCCTCACCATCATTTTCATGAATTGAAGAGAAACCTTATGACATTTAGTTTTTATGGTATATGTGTTCCTATCCATGTGAATTTGTCAAAACCATAATCACAGGACAAGGTTAGTGACAAATCCAAACTCTTATGGATTGAACTTATGCAATCTTAACTTCTTGCAACCAGGTAGCACAAGGGACTGCCATTTCTTCCAAGTGTTTATGGAACCCATTGAGAACTCTCAAAACTGATATGCAAAGCCAACTTTAACTGGATTGGGCACATAAATAGAAATATGTCAACACGACAGGTTATAAACATCATGTCATGTGCTAGTGTCCAACTACAGGTTTTTACTCTTGATTAGATCTTGAAATTCTTTTAGGATCATTATGACTCCCACTGTCCTCTTGACATATAAGTCTATCGTGCCGAATATTCAAGAGATATTGTTGATTCTTTATCAAGACCAACACTTCACACAATTGGCCTTAGTTGGTATTTGTTTTATCCAAAACATCACAACTTACAAATTTCAAATGTACAACAGTAGAAAGCATTTTACTCTTACATTTGACAAGTGTTATAAACCTTTCTTTAAGATATGTCACTCAAGTTACAATCTTGGAGTATGACTCTAAGAATTTTTTTGGAAGGAAGTATGACTCATCTTCTTAATTTAACCATTTCAGCAATTCAAGATTCCTCTTCTTAGTCATAAGAATGCACTAAGATGTCCTTAGAGGACCAATTGTGATATGGTTACTTAATCATTGAGATGATCACAAAACTTGACACTAAAGTACTCTCCGACCTATTCAGATTTGAGAAACTTTTTTCCATCTGCCTATTTTGATTCTTCTCATTCGTTCGGCCATACATCGAAAATTTTCCAATGTTTCAGAATTATACTTAAACTGGTAAGTATAACGATATTTACTAAACTTTAGTAAATCATGAAGAATAGTCTTATCCATCTTTTGTGGTGGACTTGACCAGTGCACAAGAATGTTTACTCGATCCCTTAGTCCTTCACTTGACTCACATATGCATGTGAAGAAGAAATTAGTCTTAATTTTCCAAAGATGAAAAATTCTCATTCATCATACCATATAACTTGCATGATTGCAACTTTCGGTCCAATTGAAACCTTGGGTGATGAGAATCTTTCCTTATTTGGTAAATGTAGATACTACCATAAATGAAAGAAACAAATCCATTTTCCAATGTTGCTATCAATGGAATCATATAAGCAACAATTTATTACACATGCCATTGTAAGAATACTTAGAATAAATGGAATCAAAACTTTTCCTGTTATTTTAAGCTTTGCGGAAACACTTATCCTTACAGTGCAAAAGCATATGAAAAACATGTTGTTATCTATTCCTAAGCAATAAATCATAACTCCTAAGCAACAGCTCAAAATTCTGATCACCGAACCATGCGATCAAAATCCATCTTCGTGATTAGAATCAACATATACTTCCTTTAAGTTTCTTCAGTTTTTCTTTGATTCTTCAAACATCAACATGTGACCCAGTCACATCATGTAATAAAAATATGAGAATAGAAACTTAACAGAGTTAGATACTAGACTTTACTTGAAGTAGAGTCAAACTTTGTGACTTGATTAACCTTTATGATCTTTCAGGTGAATAGGCAACTTCGCAATCAATTCCCCTTCCTTTGACAAGAGAAACATATGGACTCTTTGGGAATGGTACATTGGACTATCGCAGAGTTGCCTTTCTCTTTACCATTTGGGCAACCGAGTTGACTATGGTCAATCCCTTTCCTTGGGAAGAGAAAGCCTTTCCTAGATATCTAATGTAATCATTGTCAATGTCCATTGGGAAGTTGATCTCTTAATCAAATTTGATGTACCAAAGCTCTAAATCATTGCTGCTTTAGCAGCACCAAGCAAATAGATAAGATCATTAAGGGTCCTGTCATAGTATGTTTCATAGTAGTCCCAAAGGAACTCACTATGTGACTTAGAAAGTGATCGAACAACCAACTTTCTTAAGACTTTGACACCCAACTCACCCGGTTTGTAAATGTGTGACTTCATCTCCAAGATCTGAGCACACATAGACCTTGCATGCCAATAGGGCTAGAGTGACCTTGAACTTGTGGGTTAGGGAGAATAATTGGAGGAAGTGGAGGAAGCAAAGTTCCAAGAGATTTCGGAAGATCATGGATGACTGAACTAGACATCTTTTAGGAGATATTAAAGATAGTTGATCTAAAGTCCTTAATATAACACCCAATATGAAATATTAAGGCTAGGACCCAACACGATACTTTAATAACTTGGAAGAGGGCTGCCGTAATCCAAGCTATAAAACATTTCAAGGTAGGTGAATGACGATTCGCCAATTTCCACCATGAAAACTAAATAATTTAATTAGGGTTTACTTTGATTTGAAACTCCTAGATCTTTTGAAATTCATTGAACTGTTCAATGACATGTTTCAATCTCGATTGCTCCCTCTCAAATTTTGTGACTAAGATGCTGAGGATCACAAAACAAGGTGTGAATAACAATGCAAATATACTTGGTACCCTTAATAATTTACCCCTTAATGGATGTGTCTGTTAACCACACGTGCTCCACCGATAGTATGATAAACATTAAGTTACCCTTTTCCTACCTTGTTAAATCCAGCTAGTGTGTCGGTTAACCACACACGCTCCACAAACCAACTTAAGCAAAGTGCAAAGTGTAATTTCATGGCTTAGCACCAAATTCACATTTTCCTAAGATACTATGATTGGGAATGAATAAAAGTTTAGTTACTTAGTATTTCTCATTAATACTTTTAATGAAGGGAGAATTCTAGTCCTTATCCCACCTGTTCGGCTAACGACCCTCCACCAGTCAAGGAAAGGGTGGGTGAGAGTGGACACTCATTAAACTGCCATTTTATAGGAAGTAACCTTATACCCCCCCCCCCCCCCTTATAGACCGGCTTCGTGAATGAGGCCTACTAACGGTAAGACTGACTTGCTCTTATATATATATATATATATATATATATATATATATATATATATATATATATATTATTAACTTATAATATTATAAAGTATAAGGGTTGAATTTTAACTTTAAAATTCTAAGGGCTTAACTTGGAATTAAAGTATTCATAAGGGAAAACTTTTCGAATTCAAAAACTTGAGGGCAAGTTTTGAAACTATTGAAAACTATTCAATTCCATAACTTATGTGTTTAAAGTTGTTTTAATTCAAAAAACTCTTCAAGTTCCATAACTTGAGGACAAGTTATGGAAGATTTTAAACTATTAAAGAGTATGACTTTTCTTTATTCATAACCTATGGAAATATTTATGAGTTTTATAAATCTTAAATATGACCTTTCTTTAACTTGAGGACAAGTTACGAAAACACATTTTAGAACCAACTCTTAGATTAATTTGGATTGAAAACAACAATTTCACATAACTTTTCTATTAATCTAAGCAACTCTTAACAACAAGATAATTCAATCAAACTTTTACATCTAATTAGCCTAACCAATAAACTAATACAAAACATGAATCTATTGACAATTATCTTTGAAATTGGATTAGCATGAACATTACCACACCAAAACTAGGTTTATAAGTTGAAAAACAGCTTAGGGTAATGTTCCTAGTCCAATTCCAGCCAAAACGTTCGAAGCTATGCTGTCTAGGTGTCCAACGCGTCGAGTGCATGAACCAACTCAGCGAGTTGGATGAGTTTAGCCTTGGACTCATCGAGTTCCTTCATGGACTCGGCGAGTATGCTGAGCAGACAGCAACTAAATTTGAATTTTGAGCCAATTTTGCAAGTATAACTAGAAAACAAGCCTAGGCTTTGATACCACTGTTGAGTTATGAGCATTCTAACACTCCTAAGTGTACATGCAAACCTAAATTCCTTGGATCTATGTTTTCTCTATCATACTTGGGTAATATAACAAGTTAGAGTACACACATGTTGATGTAGCTTGACTCCATGAAGCTCGAGAGCCCAGTTCCCCAAGTGTGACACCTCAAATGGTTCACACAACATCATCAACACTCGGAATAACCATGAAAAGAGATACATGAACTCTAGAAATTGTCTTGCCCTCTTGTTTATATACTAGTGCCAATTTCACCAACCAATGGGGTCTTTATATAGTGTGGCTATTCGGGTTACAACATGTAACTCATGACTTTACTCATTCCTTATGCTCCATGGGTTTTAACCTCCTTGGAGTATCCATGGGTCACCACATAGGTTAAACTCAACATGAGGATTCATGGATCATCAGCCCACATATATAAGAATGAATGACTTACACAATCATTCCCCATATATTTAACTAGTCTCTTTTGATCACTAAATTAAGTCCAAATTAATTCTTGATCAATACTAATTAAATAACATGATTTCGTATTAATATATTAGAACTTATAATACATTAATATGTCACCAATGTCCTCTCCTCACAAACGGTCTATCCAAATGTTCTGATGCGATGCAACCCAAATGGACCATGCTGAGTCGGGTCAAGTACATACCAATTATAGTTATGGACTTAGACACTAATCCAACAAGTAGATCGTGGAATCTGTTGATGTTCGTTGGTTGGTGGAAAATGAGACAGATGCCAGAGTCAGTCCTGACTGGTTGTTTGTTTCTGCTTCTTTATTCAAATCATTTAGAGTGTTTTCAGATGATGTGTCAGGTTCCTGCTCTGGTTCGAAGGTTGTTCCTGAGGATGAAGAGGAAGAGGTTGGCTAAATTCCACCATCCGTGTCTTCTACATCTCCATCAGTGAATCAATTTGTTCCAAGTGCTCCTTCAGATTCCCCAACTAATAGAATCAATCATTATGCTGAAGCCATTCCACTCACTCCAGCTGAAAGAGACTTCATGACCATAGATACTTCCACTGCCACTCAAACTTTCAAAGAGCTTCTCTTTCCCGAACCAATTGCAAATGAGTATGTGGCTAGCTCATCTTACAATCCCAGATCATCTGAGGAGAATGATTCATCAAATGATGGATTCAAAAATATCAACAACCTTCTTGTCACGCTTAATGATATCAGCCACGAAATTCCTTCTCGACTGCAACGCGGTCATCCTATAGACAACGTTATTGCTGAACTAGACGACGGTGTTCGAATGAGAAGGTAGAATGGTGACGTAAATACATGTCTCTACTCTTGCTTCATCTCTCAGATAAAGCCAATGAATTTCGAAATGGCGCTGAATGAGCCTAGTTGGGTTGATGCAATCATGAAGAGCTAAATCAATTTGAGAAATTAGGGGTTTCGAAGCTGGTTGAACTGCCAAAGGGAAAGAAGTCACTGGATACCCGTTGGTTGTTTTGCAACAAACAGGATAATTGTGGGGTAATAGTGCGAAACAAAGCGCGTTTGGTTCTTTGTGGCTTTCGGAAAATCGAAGGACTTGACTACACTGAGGTGTATGCTCCTGTAGCTTGTCTTGAAGCTATCTATATCTTCCTGGCGTATGCATCCTACATGGGGTTCACTGTATATCAGATGGATGTTAAGACTGCCTTTCTTTTATGGAGATGTGAAAGAGGAGATTTACGTTGATCAGCCTCCCGGTTTTGTCAACTCAAAGTTTCTAAATTACGTCTACAAATTGGATAAGACTCTGTATGGGTTACATCAGGCTTCTTGGACCTGGTATGCATCCGTAATAGATCATTTGCTCAAACATAGTTACACCAGAGGCATGATCGATCAGACACTCTTTATAAAGCATGTTGATGGAGACATAATTCTTGTTTAGATCTATGTTGATGACATCATCTTCGGGTCAACAAGCAAGAAGCTCTGCAAGGAGTTTGAGCTGATTATGAAGAAGAGGTTCGAGATGAGTTCCCTGGGGGAAATAACGATATTTTTGGGTTTGCAAGTACGTCAAATCTCAACTGGAATTCTCTTGCACCAAGGAAAATACGTTAAAGACATGCTTGAGATGTCCAGGTTTAAAGATGCAAAAGCTGCCTTGATGCCGATGGCTGAACGACTCCTATTGTCTCCAGATCCTGAAGACGAATTCGTAGATCACACTGAGTATAGATCGATGATCGGATCCCTGATGTATCTAACTGCGAGCAGGTCGGACATCATGTTTGCAGTTTGTCAATGTCCACCATACCAAGCTAATCCTAAACTGTCTCATTTTATTACTGTCAAAAGAATCTTTAGGTATCTCAAAGGCAACCCAAAATTGGGTCTTTGGTATCCTGAAAATTCTGATTTTGATTTATATGCATTCGCTGACAGCAATTATGGAGGTTGTGAACTTGACAGGAAATCAACGACTGGGTGATGTTGATTTCTAGGTGACAGTCTAGTGTCATGGAAATGCAAGAAAAACAGACATTGTAAACCTCAACGGCGGAGGCAGAATATGTTGTTGCTTCTTCCTATTGCTCTCATGTCATTTGTATTTGTTGAGTCTATTAGATTGCGTCATGGGCTCGGTCCTTAGCCCAGTTTAAATGCCGGTATTGGGCCTGCCCAGCCGTGCATAATTTTGTATTAGGGTTTAGTATATAAGCTGCATGCATGCAGACTTAGAAGTAATCGCATTCATTGTTTTTGCTTCATATTTTCTGTAAACCCTAGCTCGCCTCTATAGTGGAAGTTCTTCATCGAGCTCTGCTGAGGCGTGACTCAGTTTGAATCATAAGCACGTATTTGATTCTTATTTGTGTTCGTTGTTATATTGTTCTTAAACTATTTGATTTCTTTTATCATACCTTTGAAAGATCTAATCGATCTTAGAGTTTTGAAGTCATCAATTGGTATCAGAGCAGGATGTTGTGTAATTCATACACACCTCTTCTGTCGAAGAAATTCATAGGGTTTTAATTCCGCATTGATTGATATTTATTGAGCCGTCACTCTTTATTGACGTATCTCATTAATTGTTGATCTAACCCTAACGAAATATTACAAGTTTGATCTTTTATAGGTTATCGATCAAAAGTATTTACAATGTCGATGGACGATTCACAAACCAATCCGATCAATATCTCCAACAGCATAGGCTCTACAACAAGAATACCAATCTTGTATACGCAAGACTATTAAGTTTGGACGCATCACTTTGAAGACTACGTGATTGGATCGAAGGACAATGGGTATCTAATATGGGAAGCAATTACTGCAGGCCCATTCGCTCACTCAAGGACATCAAAGATTGTTAAAACACAGAAAGAATACAATCAGCTTGTCAATGATGTCAAAGACATTCCTTGGGATGAAAAGGAGAAGTTTCAATGCAACATCAAAGCTCTGAGGATGATAATGTTTGCACTGCAATCGGATACGTTTCGTTTAGTGAGTTCTTATGCTACAGCTAAGGAGATTTGGGATAGATTGAAGGAATTATATTCCACAGACGAAGACTTGAAACACTCTATCCAAACTCTCTTGTTATCTCAGACTCTTCCCACTATCCCGGGAACCAACTCTCTCAACCCAACCCTAGAGGTCATGGTTTCCCTGATACGCGTATGGGTCCTGTGCTTTCAGTAGTATGGGCCCATACTACCTTCCACACCTACCCATATTTGTATGAAGTACTACCATAACACCCGAGTGAAAACATGCATAACAACGCTCAGCCCTCACAACTAGAAGAACACTGGAAATCTCTCATAAGGAAACCCTAGGCTACAGGCATCACAAATCAGGCAACATTATCATGAAATCCTGAAGATCCCTAGCCTAGCACTAGCATGCTGTTCTAACAAAGCTCAAAACACTTATCATGTATGGTATTTTGGGGTTACTTACTGGCTCCGGTACCTCCGCGTCCTCCTTTACTCATTTTGAAAACCATTTTAAATACTCTTTTGAAAACTCTCCTCGATTTGAGACTGGAGTCATACGAATGTTCCTCCAATTCACTCAAACCAAGGCTCTGATACAAACTTGTAACGACTAGAAATTTCAACCAATTTAAAATTTTCAAAAACAACCCGATTCCATTAAAGTTTATTACAAAAAGGTTTTCAATACAATTTATTTTAAGTATTCCGAGAATCTCATCACAATTATAACACGAGGAGCGGTACGATCAGGCCTTCGTCTTGCCACGGTCACCTGAGGAACCTGAAAAACATTAAACCACAACTGTAAGCCTGAAAGCTTAGTGAGATACCCCCAAAATACCAACCACATATACCATACACGCATAATATGCCATAACATATACGATCACAGAACAACCATGCACTTCGGGTCTATTGTGGGACTGCTCCGCCGCACCGGCCAACAGTCCACCTGGTCCACCCTCCGAGTCTAGCCATATACCTCGAGTCTACAGTGTGATTGGTCCACCTGCACCGGGTCTTCAATCCACCTGGTCCACTCTCCGAATCTAACCACATACATCGAGTCTGCAGTGTGATTGGTCCGCCCGCACCGGGCCTTCAATCCACCTGGTCCACTCTCTGAGTTTACTCACACACAACTCACCAAGTCATCCCTTGACTCACCGATTCACGGCTCAACCGGAAAAGATTGGGACTCTTCGACAAGACTCGCCGAGTCCAAGAACAGACTCGTCGAGTCTAAGGCTATCTTCAACATACTCACCGAGTTATTCTTCCAACTCGTCGAGTTCCAGGCCATTTTCATCCAACTCGTCGAGTCCCAACCTATCTTCAAGCAACTTGTCGAGTCTACCCATGTGACTCGCCAAGTACCACCAGTCTGAATCCATACATAAGCATTCCAATCCATGCAATTGATCCAAAACGTAGATCTAGCCTCCTACAACCCATCCATCACGTAAAGTGGCAAACTTTACATGAATCCAAAGAGATATAGGCCTTTTACACTTTAGGCTAGGGTTTGGGACATGATGGCTTCACTAAACACTCAAATACAGGGACTTTAATGCACTCTAAACCTTCTCCCTACTAGATCTGAGGTAGCAACCTCAGATGTATCCTTCAATCCCAAGATACCACAAGCCAAACCTCTCACCCATTCCAAAAAGAAGAATCTATATGAGTAACAGCCCAAGAACGAGATAATACCTCAAAAGAACGCCCCAACAGCAAGGAAACTCAAATCCAAGCAAAGCCCCTTGCTCTAAGCCTCCTACCCTTCAAGATTTCCTCAATAATTACTTCCCCAAGCTTCCAAATGCAACTTGATCCACTCACACACGAAGGTTAGGGTTTCTGGACTTAAGGAAGAGTAAAGAGGCTGGGGGAATGGAGGTTATGATCTTTATATAGGGCTCAACCCCAAGAATTAGGGTTTTCTCCACTCAGCGCCTACTCGCCGAGTCCAGCCGCTGACTCGCTGAGTAGGCCACTTAACACGCGACCCATTTGCGACCCTACTTGCCGAGTCCACCCATGGACTCACTGAGTTCCCTTTTTCAATTTACTCTTTTAGCCCTTCAACTCTACTCTTGATATTTCGGGATGTTACAGGTTGCATGGCATCAGAACAATTTGGATAGACTTTTGTGAGAATCGGATATTTATGATTTATTAATATATTATAAGTTCAAATATATTAATATGAAATCATGTTATTTAATTAGTATTGATCAAGAATTAGTTTGGAATTAGTTGTATGATCAAAAGAGACTAATTAAATAAATGGGGATTGATTTGGTAAATCATTCATTCTTATAAAGCGGGCTTATGATCCATAGTTCTTCGTGTTGGGCTAAACCCATGTGGTGACCCATGGATAGTCCATGGAGTTTAAAACCCATGGATCATGAGGAATGTGGAAAGACATGAGTTACATGGTGTAACCCTAATATGAACACTATATAAGAAGCCTCATAGCTCATGAAATGTGACTTAGAGTCTTGGCAAGGAGGGCTAGCCGATTTCATGAAGTTTAAGTGTTCTTCTCTCAAGTTATTCCAATTGTTGATGGTGTTGTGTGATTCCATTTGAGGTGCAACACTTGGGACACTAAGCTCCTAAATCTCTAATGCTTCAAACTACAAGAAAAGGTATGTTATCTAACTTGTTTTATTACCCATGTATAAACTTTTGTATGCTAGTTAGGGTAATCCCTTGGAAAGTTCAAGCTTGCATGTATAATAGAGAAAACATAGATTGTTTGGTCATAATTTGTTGGTTTGGGCTAGGCATCTATCTTTATCGGTCTGATAGGGGTTTGCTCATGCAATAGGTGTTTGCGGCTTGTGTTCACGGTTCTAAGGTGTTCACGGCCGTGAACATGTTCACGGGCGTGAACCCGTTTGCGATTGGTCATGTCCTATAAATAGTGTGTCAGTGAGTCAAACGTATGTGTGTGTCCTGAGTGTACTTGACATTTACGGCTGAATAGAACATGTGCATCGTTAGATCTTCTCTGCTTCTACTCCTTCTAATTCTTATTGTTATTGCATCTTGATTGTGTTTGATCACTGGTTGGTTCATGTTTGTGGGACTTTACGATTGGTATCAGAGCCAATCTAGTGTCAAAATCATTCAAGTAGTGTCTCGGCTAGAGTAATTTGTTGGGTTTTGAGCAATCTAACACTTCCTAAGTGTGCATGCAACCCTAATAAACCTTGGATCTATGTTTTCTTCTAAAATACATGCAACTAATAACTTCCAAGGTTTCTTCCTAACTAGCATAGCATAAGGATTATGAATCATAAAAGTAATAGTAGAAATACATACCTTTTGATGATGGTTGATTGTTTAGAGTTTGAGAGCCAAGCACCAACAGTATGAATGCCTCAAATGGAATCACAAATCACCACAAACACTTGGAAAACTTTGAGAGAGTAGTATACTTTCTTGTGGAATCGGCCACCACTAAGTCTCACACTCTTAGTGTCACATTTCTTGCATCATATGCTTCTTTATATAGTGTGCGTGGTTAGGGTGAAACACTAATAACCCATGTCTTTTCCTTTCCAAGGATCCATGGGTTAAAAGCTCCATGGATCATCCATGGACTTTCATATTAGCTTAGCCCATTAACAAATGAGTATTAGCCCACACTATATAAAATATAATAGCCCATAATTTAATCAGTCTTCTTTTTAATCTCTAAATTAATTCATAATTAATTTAAGACTAAAACTAATTAAATAACATGACTTCATATTAATATATTATAACTTATAATATATTAATAAATCGTAAGTATACAATTCTCATAAAATTATCCATAAATCGTTTGGGTGAAGTGCAACCCAAATGGACCATGCCGGGCCGGGTCGAGTATGTACCAAATAAGTTATGGACTTAGACACCTTATCCAACAGACTCCCACTTGGATAAGTCTAATAACTATATTTACGTATGTTACTTTAGGAACCAACCAGCAATCGTAGCTCTCGAAAACTCTGTTGAACTATGAAGCGCCATTTTAGATAAGTGATCGTATAATCCTCTATTCTCATGATATCAGCCGGACAAATACATGGAACAACGTCGTACTTATTGTCCAGCAGTTTGTTTCCCGATTTTCGATTTGTTTGACAAAGAAATTAATCGAACACATCAATTTAGTTCTGACCGGCCGGTACATAGGTCACAACAAAATCATCGAGGGGCCCAGATATCATTTCTATTTCTAGAAGGAACTGATAAACTTTGACTCATATGCTTGTTCTACTACTTGTTGAATTGTACACAAAGGAAAGTTTTATAACATCAAGTTACTGATGCGTTTACGTGCAATCAATGCACAACTAACTCATAGGTAACAACTCATATCTCTAGGTTTGAAGATTTATATGATATTACCGTCTCACGATCACTCGAGATAAATTCGATGAAGTGATACAAGTGAGCATGGGTTTATTCCAATACTCATAACTTATGAGCACTCATGAATGTTGTAGCAACCATTGCTATGACTAAACCCATTTAGCCATCTACAAACTCGATTCATGAAAGTCTTGATTCATACCTACAACCAACATATGAACGACTGTGGAGTGTTTAAATAACTTAGTCATTCAGAAAGAATAACCTAGCTATATTGGAAGTCAAAACATGCAAAGTGAAACACAATAATAATCGGATCCAATATGGTCTCAGAACCCTTTTGAATATAAATAGAACCACCTTTTATTTATCACCATATTGATTACACATTATTCATTGTATAATGTTTCAAACAATCAACTTAAGACTTGAATAAAAACAACAGTCGTCCCATGATCCTAGCATGTACACTTTGTTTTTCTAAACAATAGTTATGCCATACTCCAAGTATGCACACTATGTTTGTCTATGATCCTTACATTGTGATGTAGATCAATTGAACATGATTCCATTGATACTCATTTGACAATCCCAAATCCTTATTGTAAATGTGAGAATCCCCGATTCCTATCATTTACCAAAAATCTGTTAGATTTTAAACTTTTATGCAATGTTCCTTTTGTAATGATTATGCGCAAAGTCACCAAAACCTTGTCACCAGTCATTACAGAGTATTCCAAAGAAGGTCAACTTCTATGGAACGGAAGTCTCATATTCAAAGTACATTGCTTTGAACATCCTTCTTGCATTAAGGTTTTCTAATCTTACATAGATTGAATAACTTCCACCTATGGAGACATTTCCATAGTCCCATTTTGACTATCACTTCCGAAAAGGAGTTACTTCTTTTCAGAATATGTCAATATGGTCCTTTCCGACAACTTACATCATACTTCCAACTGTCCCTGGGCAACCAATCTTTGGCGAACCTCAGATTTGTCCTCGACAATTGCTTAATCACTTTAGTCATATCCAGTTCTAGACTTTTCCATTCTCAATGCCTTAAGCATTTGGAAAATTTAGAAAAGATGAATATTATAGCACACACAATCGATCCTATATCCGAAGCATATGGGACACGATTCATGATGTTTGACATAAAGACATGATACTAGACCAGTCTTTTGCTACAATATTTTTTATTTGCTATGTTTTCAAAATTTAACTATGAAGTGGGATGCCGTAGTCATAATTGAATTTTGAGAACGCAATATATATAGAATTTCCTTAAGTCGAACCATTCAGACATAAAATTCGTATATATGTCCTTGACTAAAGATGATTAAAATCTCAATCTAAGCTTCTAGAATTGAAATGAAGTATAATTTCCTCTCCCTTAATTATAGCAAAACGACTTTTTCAACCCCTGCAACTTCATGAATTGAAACTTTTGTTTTTCTATAATTAACATTGCTAGCTTGCAATACTAAACGTAATAATCATGCTCCCACTAACATGATGATTATCAGCATAACACTTATGCTCCCACTAGGTCTGACATATTTCCAGAAATCTGCTGGACTTCTGAAATTTAGATTCATACACCCTTTCTTAGATAACTCACATGTGTGTCTAAGCAATTTCAAGAACTATGAAAAGGGATGCCGTAATCATAGTCTCAATTTCTTAGACCTTTTCCATTTCTCACAAGTCCATGTTAGTGTGCCGGTTAACCACACACGCTCCACTAACGACTTTTGAAAATGCATATAACACAATTGATATCTACGTAAAATCTACTTAGTGAAAGCGTTTCCTCACCATCATTTTCATGAATCGGAGAGAAACCTTATGACACTTAGATTTTATAATGTTTGAGTTCTTATCCATGCGAATTTGTCAAAACCATAATCACAAGATAAGGTTACCGATAAATTCAGCCTTACATGGATTAAACTTGTTCAGTCTTAGTTTCTTGTCACCTTGGTAGCACAAGGCCCACCAATGCTTCCAAGTTGAACTCTGATAACTCACATGCAAATTCAACTTATTTGAAGTAGGTACAGAAACAAGAATTATGTCAACACGATAGGTTGCAAACCTTAAGTTGTGTGCTAGTGATAAATTACAGGTTTTACTCTTGATTAAATCTTGAAACTCTTTCAGGATCTTTAAGGCTCCCACTGTCCCCTTGACATATAAGTTTCCCCAGTCAAGAACCATTCCTTGACAAAACAAATATTCAAGGGATAGTGCGGATTCTTATCAAGACTAACACTTCACACAATTGGTCTTAGTTGGTCTTTGTCTCATCCAAGACATCACAACTTACCAATCTCAAATGTACAAGGGTAGAAAACGTTTTACTCTTACATTTGACTAGTGTTAATAAACCTTACATTATGTCACTCAAGGTTACAATCTTGGAGTATGACTCTAAGAATTGTTTTGGAACGAATTATGACTCATCTTCTCGATCTTAACCAATCCAACAATTCATGACCTCTCTTCTTAGCCATAACAATGCACTAAGACGTCCTTAGAGTATGAATTTGTGACATGGTTTCATAATCATTAAGATGATAATGAAATACGATACTAAAGTACTCTCCCATCCTTTCAGATTTGAGAAACTTTTACCTTTCTTCCTAATTTGATTATTCTCATTTGTTTTGTCATACATTGTAACCTTTCCAATGTTACAGAATTATACTTAACCTTATAAGTATAATCATATTTACTAATCTTTAGTAAATCATGACAAATGAATCTTTGTGGTGGACCTTGACCAGCGCACACCCAGTGTACCTAATTCCTTAGTCCTTCAATTGACTCACATATACATGTGATCAAAGAATTAGTCTTAATTTTCAAAGATGAAAATTCTCATTCATCATACAATACAACTTGTATGATTCCAAGTTTTTGTCCAATTGAAACTTGGGTGATGAAAAACTTTCTTCATTTGGTAAATTCAGACACTACCACAAATGAAAGAATCAAATCCACTTTCCAATATTGCTATTACTGGAAACATATAAGCAAGAATTTTCCAGAGATGCCATTGTAAGGATATTTTTAAAATAAATAAAATTAAAACCCTTTTTTTTCTTTTATTTTAAAACTTTGCGGAAAAACTTATCCTTACAATCCTAATGAAAATCTTGTTGTTATCTATTCATAAGCAATATATTATAACTCTTAAGCAACAACTCAAAATTCTGATTGTCGAACCGTGCGATCGAAACCCACCTTCGCAATCAGAATCAATATATACTTACTTTAAGCTTCCTATCTTTTCTTTGATTCTTAAAAACATCAACATGTGACCCATTCACATTATGTAATAAGAATCTCCAAATAGAAACTTAATAGAGTTAGACAGTGGACTTTACCCGAAGTAGAGTCAAACCTCTTGACTTGATCAACCTTATGACCTCTCAGGTGAATTTGGCAGCTTCGCAATCAGTGTACCTCCCTTTGGCAATAAAACATATAGACCCTTTGGTAATGGCACATGAGACTATCTCAGACTTAGTCTTTCTCTTTACCATTTGGTCAACCGAGTTGACTATGGCCGATCCCTTTCCATTGGGAAGAGAAATCCTTTTCTAGATATCCAATGCTACCATTGTCAATGTCCATGTAGACTTGGGAAGTTGTTCTTTTAATCAAATTTGCTTTACTGGTGTTCCAAATCATTTCTGATTCCACAACACCAAGCAAATAGATAACATCATTAAGGGTCATGTCATAGTCCGTCTCATAGTAGTCCCAAAGAGACTTACTATGTTACTAAGAAAGTGATTGAACATCCAACTTTCACAGGACTTTGACACCCAACTCTCCCGGCTTGTCAATATGTGACTTTATCTCCAAGATGTGAGCACACATAGACTATGCTTGCCAATAGGGATTGAGTGACTTTAAACTTTTCAAGAACTTGTGGGTGAGGGAGAATAATTGGAGGAGGTGGAGGAAGTGAAGCATGATGTTGAGGGACACCATCTTCAAGAGATTTGGGAAGATCATAGTTGTATGAACCAGACATCTATAATGGGAGAAAATCAAGTTAGTTGATTCAAAGTCCTTAATATAACACCCAATATGAAATATTAAGGCTAGGACCCAACACAATATTTTATAATTTGGAAGAGGGATGTCGTAATCCAAGCTCGAGTGTGCCCCTCAAATTTTGTGACTGGGTTGCCGAGGATCACAAAACAAGGTGTGAATAACCATAACAATTCACTTGGTACCCTTAATATTATCACCCAATCAAGGTGCCGGTTAACCACACACGCTCCATTGATCTATGGCAAACATTAAGTCACCCTTCGTGATCCTTACTAGTCCAAGTTAGCATGCCGGTTAACCACACACGCTCCACCAACGACTTGGTAAGGTACAAAGTGTGAATTCCATGGGCTAGCACTAAATTCACATTTTTCCTAAAGTAACTAAGATTGGGAATTAAATAAAAAATATTTAGTTACTTTATAATATTCATTATACTTTTAATTAGAATATAAAGTCATTGTCCTACCCGTTCGGCTAACGACCCTCCATCGATCAAGCAAGCGGTGGGTGAGAGTGGACACCCATTAAGTCGCCATTTTATAGGCAACAACCTTATACCCACATTATAGACCGGCTTCGTGAATGAGGCCTACTAACGGTAAAACGACTTGTTCTTATACATATATATAATAATTAACCATTAATCTTATAATAGTATAAGGGTAGAATTTTAACTTTTAAAACTTCTAGGGTATGGAATTAAAGTTTGTGTGAGACTTTACAAATTCCAAAACTTGAGGGCAAGTTTTGAACAATTCATAAACTTTTGGATATTCATAACTTATGAGTTTTAATTAAGTGTTTAATACTATTAATGAAGAGTCTCTTGGAAATCCATAACTTGAGGACAAGTTATGGAGTCCATAAAAGCATTTATTAAAAAACTTTTCAAGAAAATGTAACTTATGACTTCTTAAAAAAACATTTAGAAAAAAACTTTTGGAATTCCATAACTTGAGGACAAATTATGAATTCCATTAAAACACATTAAGATCAAGAATTAACTAACAAACAATTTGCAAATAATTCCTATGATCTAACAAAACTCATATGAACATGAACATCCACATCAACAAGTTCAAGAATCATATGAACACATATAAACTTGACATTTTGATTACAACTTTGAAATTGGTCCACCATCATCATTACCACATCAAAAACAGGTTTTATAAGATCAAAACAGTTTAAGGTAATGATTCTAGACCAATTCCAACACCAAAACTCGAAAATTTGCACTCAGGCCTGCCAACTCGTCGAGTGCATGAACTGACTCGGCGAGTTGGTTGAATATACACATGGACTCGGCGAGTACCATGAATGGACTCGGCAAGTCTGCTGTGCAGAATGTAGTTTTTCGACATTTTTTAGCAATTTGCATCAAGTATTCAAGAAAACAAGCCTAGGCTCTAATACCGCTGTTGGGTTTTGAGCAATGTAACACCTCCTAAGTGTGCATGCAACCCTAATAAACCTTGGATCTATATTTTCTTCTAAAATACATGCAAATAATAACTTCCAAGGTTTCTTCCTAACTAGCATAGCATAAGGATTATGAATCATAAAAGTAATAGTAGAAATACATACCTTTTGATGATGGTTGATTGTTTGGAGTTTGAGAGCCAAGCACCAATAGTGTGAATGCCTCAAATGGAATCACAAATCACCACAAACACTTGGAAAACGTTGAGAGAGTAGTATACTTTCTTGTGGAATCGGCCACCACTAAGTCTCACACTCCTAGTGTCACATTTCTTGCATCATATGCTTCAATTACGTGACTGTTTAAAGCTTATTTACGGAGTTTATGCATTGGATCGAGAAGTTCAAAGAAAAAGGAATCACAATCAGCATCAAAATCATTTGTTCTCAATTGTTTCTGGGTGTTTACGATTTCATTGTTTGAAGTGTTTAAGGCAGTGAACTCTATGTATGACCGTGAACCATTCATCTTCATCGGCCGTGTTCTTCTTAGTTGACTGTGATCCATTCATTGGTAGTGAACCATTCATATACATTCACTGTGATCCATTCATTGGTAGTGAACCATTCATATACATTGACCGTGATCCATTATTTAACCGTGAATCACTCGTTGACCGTGAATCGACCATGAACAGTAAACTGTGTACGACTGTGAACCTTATACGGCCGTAAACTCACTTGGTTATAGAACACTTTCTATTTTGTACTTTCATTGCAAGTTTTATTTGTTCAATCAATCAAGAAAAAACAAAAACAAATGAACTCTCAAACTTTAACAGCTCATCAGGAACTGGATTCTATTATGGGTACAACTACGTGCATTCCACGCCTGTTATCTGCTGAGGGTTTCCCCGAATGGAAATATTCCATGGAAAAGTACATAAAGATGAAGGACTTCAAGATTTGGAGAAGCATCTTGAAAGGACCAGTTTGAATAACCACAACACTTGAAGATGGAATAGTTAGTCACAAGGAGTTTGAAAACGACACCGATGAAGACTTTGAGAAAAATGAAGAAAAAAAGAGAAAGCATTCACGACATTTACCATGGCCCTATATTCAAAGATTGCTCAAGGTTTCAGAGAATACACTTCTGCAAAAACTTTGTGGGAAGCACTGATTGAAGTATACGAAGGAAACGAGGATGTGAAGCAGAGTTGTCAGCACATGCTAAGGCAGAAGTTTAATGTGTCCAATCATATTTTGGGAGAATCCTTAGAAGCTTAATTGCGGAGGTTCATCACTCTCACTACTGAGATGAGCTCAGCTAGTATTTTGGTCACAAGGTCTGAAATCAACAAGAAGCTGCTGAACGCAATGCCAAAGTCATGCGTCATCAATGTCTCAGTAATCAAGAAGACGAAGGACCTCAACCGTCTGAGTCTTGCGGAAACGATGGTGATTATCAAAGCTTGCGACATTGATGACAAGCAGAGGGGGATCAATCATGTAAATTCATATTCCACTGCCATCCTTCAGAAGCAGTAGGGGAGCTACCACTAACAACCAAACGGAGAATCTGGCACTGGTGGCTAAGTCATTTAACTGGGAAGATCAGAGTCAGGCGATGAACATCTCAAGACCTAAAAATGCTCACCTTGCCTAGATCAATGATGTCCCAGAAGAAAAAGCGGAAGTGGACCCGGAAGAAGAAATGATGGAGGTGCGATTTGCCTTTATGGTACAGATTACCCAGAGTCTAAAAAGAAGGAGGTCAATGAAATCTCTTGTTCTCAAACTTGCATTAAAATTGTTAAATTTTTATGTGAGCAAATTGAATTGATAAAAAGGGAGAACGAGGACCTTAAATTTGAGGGGTACAACCTTAGGAAAGGCTAAAAACAATTAAAAGTACAACTAGAGGCCAAGACTAAGGACATTAGAAAATTGCAGGAAGATTATAGTAACAAGTGTGAGAACTATAGTTACATTAACAAACAACTTGCTGCTGTAACTGAAGAACTTGACACACTGAAGATCCGTTTTGAAAATGCCGATTTTAACTTAAAGAAATACGATGTGTCAAGTGAAAAAGTTGCAAAAATAATTGAAAAACAAATGAAGTGGAAGAAAAAAACGAGTAGATATAGGATATGAGAGTGTCCCTCCCCCATTCAATCAAAATTATATTGCTAAACCTTTGACTCAGAAGGAGATAGACCGAGAACCATTTATGGTGTATGGTAAACAAGCGGTATAGGTCACAGAAAGTAGTGCTAGGAAATAGATACTAACATTTCTACTTCTCATGCAGATTCATCTCTAAGTCAAGGAAAGCAAGATTCTGGAGAGCATAGTGCTAATAATAATTCTGTTTTGAAAAATGATGTTTCTATTTCAGACAATATTGTTTTTCTTTCTAAAAATGATGATTTGATTGTTGATGATTATGTTTCTAATTCTGATGCTTCATATGTTGCTTGTGGTGATGTGTCTAATAATTCTGATGTTTCTGTTACTAGCACACACACACACTACACCTACACCTGTCACACAACCTGAATCATGCACTTGTACATGTGGAAGGAGTAAGAGATTTGATAAGAAAAATAAACCAAAAAAGGGCGGTACTAGTTTTTGCGACAAAAAGAAAACATGTTTTAACTATGAATCTGGTGGTCATATAGCTCGCAATTGTCCTAATCGGGCATTTGTTCAATTTCATGCACCAAGAAGAGAAAATGAGTCACGAGGTAGGTCTCTCACGAGAAAGTCCTCGAGATCTCGTCTTCGTGATGATGATTAGAATGTTCATAAGGACAAGAGAAGGGCTGAACTTAAAACGAATAAACATGTTTTCAATCAAACAACCACAGGTGCTTTGATGAAATCGAATGCGGCCAAGCCAAGATCGATGTCGTCAAAGACAGTGTCTGGATCCCCGACTAATCCTAGTCGGAAATCCAAACACTCAAAACAAAATAAAATTATTTCAAAATCACCTGTGAATATTTCTAAACCTAAATACCAATGGATACCCAACAATCAAAATATCCAATCATCTCAATCTTCTAGTAGTGCTTCTGGTAGTGAATTAAAATCAAAAATTGAAAAAGAAAAATTTGTTGTTAATGTCATGGGAAAACCCAATGTTGTTATGACCTGGGTTCTGAAATCTCATTAATCCTGCACATTATGTAGGAACATCTGCGGGGGAATGTCGCCAGACCGTGTTATGTCGACAACAGTTGTTCCCGACACATAACAAGAGACATTTCCCAGTTGCACGACATTCAAAACTTTAATGGGGGATTTTTTTTCCTTTGCGGCAGGGGATGGAGGAAAGATCATGCAAAAAGTAATCGTCTCTAATGGAGTGTTTAGCTTTGAAAATGTCAACTATGTGCACGAGTTGAAGCATTTCTTTTTGAGCGTCTCTCAAATATGCGACAAGGGCTACTCTACCCACTTCATTGATAAAGAATGCCTTATCTTGAAACCTGGTATCATCATCGCTGAAGAATGGATATTGGTGAAATCCAAAAGAGACAGGAACGCTTACATCGTCAACATAAATCATAATATCCCAGAACAAGTCACATGCCTCTTCTCTAAAGTCTCATAACATAATTTGATGGTTTGGCATCATCGTCTTGGGCATGCAAACGCCAAGAGCCTCAATCGTCTTGCAAAGAAGGAGATCGTGCGTGGCCTTCCAGTTAAATACTTTATAACTTTTGAAAAATGTGTGGCTTGTGCTCAGGGAAATATCATAGAATGCTCCATTTTCCAAAGGCGGTTAATTCAATCAGCAAGGTTCTCCAGTTATTGCACATGGAGTTTTTTGGTCCTATCAATGTCCTCAACATTAACAAAAACTCTTACTGCTTGGTTGTGATAGATTACTACTCGCGTTACACATGGGTCTTCTTCTTATCCATCAAGAGTCGGATTTCAAACTTGATCAAGAAGTTCATTGTGATGATTGAGAATCAGACTAATGAGAAGGTGAAAGCGCTTAGAACGGATAATGGTACAAAATTCAAGAACGTTGTTTTGGATCACTTTTGTGCAGAAAAAGGGATAGTGTGTCAGTACACTCTCGTTCGGACACCTCAACAAAATGGTGTTGTGGAATGGTGGAACCAAACATTAATGGACGCCGCAAGGACGACGTTGTGTGATTCTAAACTACCAGTCTTCTTTTGGGCAAAGACGATCAACACTGTCTGCTACGTTCAGAATCGAGTGCTGATCAACAACGCTCAGATAAAGACCCCATACGAAATTCTATACAACCACAAGCCATCAGTTGCTCACTTCCTTATATTTGAATGTGCTTGCACCCTTCTTCATCTTGAATCTAACCCCAAATTCAAGTCTAAAGCCAATTAATGGTACTTTGTGGGATATGCAGTACGTACAGCTTACTGTGTTTATAACAAGAGGACAAAGTAGTGTTGGGTTATGAGCATTATAACACTTCTAAGTGTATATGCAACCCTAAATACCTTGGATCTATGTTTTCTCTATTATAGATGCAAATATGGATATTTCAAAGTATTACCCTATCTAGCATACAATATTTTGATACTTGGGTGATATAACAAGTTAGAATACATACATGTTGGTGTAGCTTGACTCTATGAAGCTCGAGAACCTAGTGCCCCAAGTGTGACACCTCAAATGGTTCACACAACATAATCAACACTTGGAATAACAATGAGAAGAGATACATGAGCTCTAGAAATCGGCTTGGCCTCTTGTGTATACACTAGTGCCAATTTCAACAACCAATGGGGTCTTTATATAGTGTGGCTATTAGGGTTACAACATGTAACTGATGACTTTACCCATTCCTTATGCTCCATGGGTTTTAACCTCCATGGAGTATCCATGGGTCACCACATGGGTTAAACCCAACATGAGGAATCATGGATCATCAGCCCACATATATAAGAATGAATGATTTACACAATCAATCCCCATATATTTAATTAGTCTCTTTTGATCACTAAATTAAGTCCAAATTAATTCTTGATCAATACTAATTAAATAACATGATTTCATATTAATATATTAGAACTTATAATATATTAATATGTCACCAACGTCCTCTCGTCACAAACGGTCTATCCAAAAGTTCCGATGCTATGCAACCCAAATGGACCATGCCGAGTCGGGTCAAGTACATACAAATTATAGTTATGGACTTAGACACTAATCCAAAAGTCTCCCACTTGGATAAGTCTGAAATTATTATTGCGTATGACTTCTAAAACGAACTGGCAATCGTAGCTCTCAAAAGCCGCTATCAAACCCTGACCTTGTCGACGAAGTCTGACCTTTGTCAATGACTTTTCCATTAGATAAGGCATCATATATTGCCCCATTCTAGATATCATATGGACCGAGACATGGACAAAAATCATTCTCTCTGTCCATTTTTTGTTTCTCAATTTCCGATTTATGACGACTGATTAATTGAACAAATCAAATTAGTCCTGGCTTGGCCAAGCACTCACATGTATCATCATTAAAGCATCAAGGGGCCCACATATATCGCTTTTATCCCGAAGGTAAAATGAATGGATAAAATTTGACTCATATGGCTTGTTCTACTACTTGTTGAATCGTATACACATGCACCTTTTATAACATCGAGTTACCAATGCGTTTTTCATGCAATCAATGTATAACCAACTCATAGTAACAACTCATACCTATAGGTTTGAAGAATATAGGATATTATCATCGGATGATCACTTGTGATAAAATCCACGAAGTGATTCCAATGAGCGTGGGATGAATTCACTACTCAGAACTTATGAGCACTCATGAGTGTTGTAGCAACATTTTTTCCAACATCTTAGACCTCTACAAGTCAACTCATGACAATTTTAATTCATATCTACTTCCAACATATGACCGACTGCGGATGGTTTGAATAACTTAGTCATTCAAGAAGAACGACCTAGTTATTCTGGAAGTCAAAACATGTAAAGTGAAACACAAGAATAATCGAATCCAATATGGTCTCAAAATTTATGAATATAAATAAAACACCTTTTTTTTATCACCATATTGATTATCCATCATTCATTGCATACTGTTTCATACTATCAACTTTATACTTTAATGAAAAAAATAGTTGTCCCATGCTCCAATCATGTACATTATGTTTTTCTAAACACTAGCCATGCCATACACCAAGTATGCACACTATGTTTTTCTATAATCTTTACTTTGTGAAATAGATCGATTGAACATAATTCCAATGATTCTCATTTCACAGTCCCAAACACTAGTCATGCCATACACCAAGTATGCACACTATGTTTTTCTATAATCTTTACTTTGTGAAATAGATCGATTGAACATAATTCCAATGATTCTCATTTCACAGTCCCAAACCCTTACCGCAAATGCAAGAATTCCAAATCCTGCCATTTACCTAAATCTGTTAGATTCTAAGCTTATATTAGTTGGTCCTCTTGTAATGATTATGCACAAAGTCACAAAGACATGTCAACAGACACTATAGAGTATTCCATTAGAGACCAACTCCATGGAAACGAAGTCTCAAATTCAAAGTTCATTGCCTTCGAACATTCTTCTTGCATTAAGTTACCTAAGCTTACACAAATTTAATGAGTAACTTCCACCTACGGGAACAACTCCATATTCCCATTTTGACTATCACTCCTGAGCAAGAGTTGCCTCTTTCTAGAATATGTCAATATGGTCCTTCCAAAATTAGCACTATACTTCCAACTGTACCTGAGCAACCAATCTTTGGTAAACCTTAGATTGTCCTCGACAATTGCTTAATCATTTTAGTCATTTCCAATTCTAGACCTTTTCCCTTCTTAATGCCCCAGGCATTTGGAAGATTTTAGAAAGGATGAATATTAGAGCACATGCAATCGATCCTATATTCGAAGCATATGGGACACGATTCATGATGTCTCACATAAAGAGATGATACTAGACTAGTCATTTTGCTACAATATTTCTTTTTGCCAAGTTCTCTTAATTCAGATTAAGAAAAAGGATGCCGTAATCATAATCGAATTTTAGAATGCAAATAATGTACCCATATATAGAATTTCCTTATTTTGAGCCATTCTAACACAAAATTCATATATATCATTGATTAAATTTGATTAAAATCTCACGATCTTAGCTTATAGATTTGAGATGCAGTATAATTTCCTCTCCCTTAATTATAGCAAAAAACATTTTCCCAATTGAAACTATTTTTCTATAATTAACATTTCTAACTCGCAACACTTATCATAATTATCATTCTCCTACTAACATGATTATTATAATCATAACACTTATGCTCCCACTAGCTTTGACATGTACTTAGAAATCAGTTGGACTTCTAGTAATCAATACTTTATTCACTTTCTTACCAAAGTACAGACTTCTGATACGAAATGCTTTGACAAAAACTTTAACAAAATCATACACCTTTCCTTAGATAGCACACATGTGTGTCTAAACAATTTCAAAACTATGAAAAAAGATGTCATAATCATATTCTCAATTGTTTAGACCTTTGCCATTCCTCACAAGTCCATGTTAGTGTGCCGGTTAACCACACACGCTCCACTAACGACTTTGAGAATGCAAATATCATACCTGTTATCTAATTAAAATCTACATAGTGAAAGTGTTTCCTCACCATCATTTTCATGAATTGAAGAGAAACCTTATGACATTTAGTTTTTATGATGTATGTGTTCCTATCCATGTGAATTTGTCAAAACCATAATCACAGGACAAGGTTAGTGACAAATCCAAACTCTTATGGATTGAACTTATGCAATCTTAACTTCTTGCAACCAGGTAGCACAAGGGACTGCCATTTCTTCCAAGTGTTTATGGAACCCATTGAGAACTCTCAGAACTGATATGCAAAGCCAACTTTAACTGGATTGGGCACAGAAATAGAAATATGTCAACACGACAGGTTATAAACATCATGTCATGTGCTAGTGTCCAATTACAGGTTTTTACTCTTGATTAGATCTTGAAATTCTTTTAGGATCATTATGACTCCCACTGTCCTCTTGACATATAAGTCTATCGTGTCGAATATTCAAGATATATGTTGATTCTTTATCAAGACCAACACTTCACACAATTGGCCTTAGTTGGTATTTGTTTTATCCAAAACATCACAACTTACAAATTTCAAATGTACAAGAGTAGAAAGCATTTTACTCTTACATTTGACAAGTGTTATAAACCTTTCTTTAAGATATGTCACTCAAGTTACAATCTTGGAGTATGACTCTAAGAATTGTTTTGGAAGGAAGTATGACTCATCTTCTTAATTTAACCATTTCAACAATTCAAGATTCCTCTTCTTAGTCATAAGAATGCACTAAGATGTCCTTAGAGGACCAATTGTGATATGGTTTCTTAATCATTGAGATGATCACAAAACTTGACACTAAAGTACTCTCCGATCTTTTTAGATTTGAGAAACTTTTTTCTATCTGCCTATTTTGATTCTTCTCATTCGTTCGGCCATACATCGAAAATTTTCCAATGTTTCAGAATTATACTTAAACTGGTAAGTATAATGTTATTTACTAAACTTTAGTAAATCATGACGAATAGTTTTATCCATCTTTTGTGGTGGACTTGACCAGTGCACAAGACTGTGTACTCGATCGCTTAGTCCTTCACTTGACTCACATATGCATGTGAACAACAAATTAGTCTTAATTTTCCAAAGATGAAAAATTCTCATTCATCATACCATATAACTTGCATGATTGCAAGTTTCGGTCCAATTGAAACCTTGGGTGATGAGAATCTTTCCTTATTTGGTAAATTTAGATACTACCATAAATGAAAGAAACAAATCCATTTTCCAATGTTGCTATCAATGGAATCATATAAGCAACAATTTATCACACATGCCATTGTAAGGATACTTAGAATAAATGGAATCAAAACTTTTCCTTTTATTTTAAGCTTTGCGGAAACACTTATCCTTACAGTGAAAAAGCATATGAAAAACATGTTGTTATCTATTCGTAACCAACATATCATAACTCTTAAGCAACAGCTCAAAATTCTGATCACCGAACCATGCGATCAAAATCCATCTTCGTGATCAGAATCAACATATACTTCCTTTAAGTTTCTTCAGTTTTTCTTTGATTCTTCAAACATCAACATGTGACCCAGTCACATCATGTAATAATAATATGAGAATAGAAACTTAACAGAGTTAGACACTAGACTTTACTTGAAGTAGAGTCAAACTTTGTGACTTGATTAACCTTTATGATCTTTCAGGTGAATAGGCAACTTCGCAATCAATTCCCCTTCCTTTGACAAGAGAAACATATGGACTCTTTGGGAATGGTACATTGGACTATCGCAGAGTTGCCTTTCTCTTTACCATTTGGGCAACCGAGTTGACTATGGTCAATCCCTTTCCTTGGGAAGAGAAAGCCTTTCCTAGATATCCAATGTAATCATTGTCAATGTCCATTGGGAAGTTGATCTCTTAATCAAATTTGATGTACCAAAGCTCTAAATCATTGTTGCTTTAGCAGCACCAAGCAAATAGATAAGATCATTAAGGGTCCTGTCATAGTCTGTTTCATAGTAGTCCCAAAGGAACTCACTATGTGACTTAGAAAGTGATCGAACAACCAACTTTCTTAAGACTTTGACACCCAACTCACCCGGTTTGTAAATGTGTGACTTCATCTCCAAGATGTGAGCACACATAGACCTTGCATGCCAATAGGGCTAGAGTGACCTTGAACTTGTAGGTTAGGGAGAATAATTGGAGGAAGTGGAGGAAGCAAAGTTCCAAGAGATTTCGGAAGATCATGGATGTCTGAACTAGACATCTTTTAGGAGATATTCAAGATAGTTGATCTAAAGTCCTTAATATAACACCCAATATGAAATATTAAGGCTAGGACCCAACACGATACTTTAATAACTTGGAAGAGGGATGCCGTAATCCAAGCTATAAAACATTTCAAGGTAGGTCAATGACGATTCACCAATTTCCACCATGAAAACGAAATAATTTAATTAGGGTTTACTTTGATTTGAAACTCCTAGATCTTTTGAAATTCATTGAACTGTTCAATGACATGTTTCAATCTCGATTATTCCTCTCAAATTTTGTGACTAAGATGCTGAGGATCACAAAACAAGGTGTGAATAACAATGCAAATATACTTGGTACCCTTAATAATTTACCCCTTAATGGATGTGTCTGTTAACCACACGTGCTCCACCGATAGTATGATAAACATTAAGTTACCCTTTTCCTACCTTGTTAAATCCAGCTAGTGTGCCGGTTAACCACACGCGCTCCACAAACCAACTTAAGCAAAGTGCAAAGTGTAATTTCATGGCTTAGCACCAAATTCAAATTTTCCTAAGCAACTATGATTGGGAATGAATAAAAGTTTAGTTACTTAGTATTTCTCATTAATACTTTTAATAAGGGAGAATTCTAGTCCTTGTCCCACCTGTTCGGCTAACGACCCTCCACCAGTCAAGGAAAGGGTGGGTGAGAGTGGACACTCATTAAACTGCCATTTTATAGGAAGTAACCTTATACCCCCCCCCCCCTTATAGACCGGCTTCGTGAATGAGGCCTACTAACGGTAAGACTGACTTGCTCTTATACATATATATATATATATATATATATATATATATATATATATATATATATATATATATTATTAACTTATAATATTATAAAGTATAAGGGTTGAATTTTAACTTTTAAAATTCTAAGGGCTTAACTTGGAATTAAAGTATTCATAAGGGAAAACTTTTCAAATTCGAAAACTTGAGGGCAAGTTTTGAAACTATTGAAAACTATTCAATTCCATAACTTATGTGTTTAAAGTTGTTTTAATTCAAAAAACTCTTCAAGTTCCATAACTTGAGGACAAGTTATGGAAGATTTTAAACTATTAAAGAGTATGACTTTTCTTTATTCATAACCTATGGAAATATTTATGAGTTTTATAAATCTTAAATATGACTTTTCTTTAACTTGAGGACAAGTTACGAAAACACATTTTAGAACCAACTCTTAGATTAATTTGGATTGAAAACAACAATTTCACATAACTTTTCTATTAATCTAAGCAACTCATAAGAACAAGATAATTCAATCAAACTTTTACATCTAACTAGCCTAACCAATAAACTAATACAAAACATGAATCTACTGACAATTATCTTTGAAATTAGATTAGCATGAACATTACCACACCAAAACTAGGTTTATAAGTTGAAAAACAGCTTAGGGTAATGTTCCTAGTCCAATTCCAGCCAAAACGTTCGAAGCTATGCTGTCTAGGGGTCCAACGCGTCGAGTGCTTGAACCAACTCAACGAGTTGGATGAGTTTAGCCTTAGACTCATCGAGTTCCTTCATGGACTCGGCGAGTATGCTGAGCAGACAACAATTAAATATGATTTTTGAGCCAATTTTGCAAGTATAACAAGAAAACAAGCCTAGGCTTTGATACCACTGTTGAGTTATGAGCATTCTAACACTCCTAAGTGTACATGCAACCCTAAATACCTTGGATCTATGCTTTCTCTATCATACTTGGGTAATATAACAAGTTAGAATACACACCTGTTGATGTAGCTTGACTCCATGAAGCTCGAGAGCCCAGTTCCCCAAGTGTGACACCTCAAATGGTTCACACAACATCATCAACACTCGGAATAACCATGAAAAGAGATACATGAACTCTAGAAATTGTCTTGCCCTCTTGTTTATGTTATAGTGCCAATTTCACCAACCAATGGGGTCTTTATATAGTGTGGCTATTCGGGTTACAACATGTAACTCATGACTTTACTCATTCCTTATGCTCCATGGGTTTTAACCTCCTTGGAGTATCCATGGGTCACCACATACGTTAAACTCAACATGAGGATTCATGGATCATCAGCCCACATATATAAGAATGAATGATTTACACAATCATTCCCCATATATTTAACTTGTCTCTTTTGATCACTAAATTAAGTCCAAATTAATTCTTGATCAATACTAATTAAATAACATGATTTCATATTAATATATTAGAATTTATAATATATTAATATGTCACAAATGTCCTCTCCTCACAAATGGTCCATCCAAATGTTCCGATGCCATGCAACCCAAATGGACCATGCCGAGTCGGGTCAAATACATATCAATTGTAGTTATGGACTTAAACACTAATCCAATAAGTAGATCGTGGAATCTTTTGATGTTCGTTGGTTGGTGGAAAATGAGACAGATGTCAGCGTCGGTCCTGACTGGTTGTTTCGTTCTGCTTCTTTATCCAAATCATTTAGAGTGTTTTCAGATGATGTGTCAGGTTCCAGCTCCGGTTCGAAGGTTGTTCCTGAGGATGAAGAGGAAGAGGTTCGCTAAATTCCACCATCAGTGTCTTCTATAACTCCATCAGTGAATCAATTTGTTCCAAGTGCTCCTTCAGATTCCCCAACTCATAGAATCAATCATTATGCTGAAGCCATTCCACTCACTCCAGCTGAAAGAGACTTCATGACCATAGATACTTCCACTGCCACTCAAAATCTCAAAGAGCTTCTCTTTCCCGAACCAATTGCAAATGAGTATGTGGCTAGCTCCTCTTACAATCCCATATCATCTGAGGAGAATGATTCATCAAATGATGGATTCAAAAATATCAACAACCTTCATGTCACGCTTAATGATATCAGCCACGAAATTCCTTCTCGACTGCAACGCGGTCATCCTATAGACAACGTTATTGCTGAACTAGACGATGGTGTTCGAATAAGAAGGTAGAATGGTGACGTAAATACATGTCTCTACTCTTGCTTCATCTCTCAGATAAAGCCAATGAATTTCGAAATGGCGCTGAATGAGCCTAGTTGGGTTGATGCAATCATGAAGAGCTGAATCAATTCGAGAAATTAGGGGTTTCGAAGCTGGTTGAACTGCTAAAAGGAAAGAAGTCACTGGATACGCGTTGGTTGTTTTGCAACAATTAGGATAATTGTGGGGTAATAGTGAGAAACAAATCACGTTTGGTTCTTTGTGGCTTTCGGCAAATCGAAGGACTTGACTACACTGAGGTGTATGCTCCTGTCGCTTGTCTTGAAGCTATCTATATCTTCCTGGCGTATGCATCCTACATGGGGTTCACTGTATATCAGATGGATGTTTAGACTGCCTTTCTTTTATGGAGATGTGAAAGAAGAGATTTACGTTGATCAGCCTCCCGATTTCGTCAACTCAAAGTTTCTAAATTACGTCTACAAATTGGATAAGACTCTGTATGGGTTACATCAGGCTTCTCGGACCTGGTATGCAACCGTAATAGATCATTTGCTCAAACATGGTTACACCAGAGGCATGATCGATCAGACACTCTTTATAAAGCATGTTGATGGAGACATAATTCTTGTTCAGATCTATGTTGATGACATCATCTTCGGGTCAACAAGCAAGAAGCTCTGCAAGGAGTTTGAGATGATTATGAAGAAGAGGTTCAAGAAGAGTTCCCTAGGGGAAATGACGATATTTTTGGGTTTGCAAGTACGTCAAACCTCAACTGGAATTCTCCTGCACCAAGGAAAATATGTTAAAGACATGCTTCAGATGTCCAGGTTTAAAGATGCAAAAGCTGCCTTGATGCCGATAGCTGAACGGCTCCTATTGTCTCCAGATCCTGAAGGCGAATCCGTAGATCACACTGAGTATAGATCGATGATCGGATCCCTGATGTATCTAACTGCGAGCAGGTCGGAAATCATGTTTGCAGTTTGTCAATGTCCACCATACCAGGCTAATCCTAAACTCTCTCATTTTATTACTGTCAAAAGAATCTTTAGGTATCTCAAAGGCAGCCCAAAATTAGGTCTTTGGTATCCTGAAAATTCTGATTTTGATTTATATGCATTCGCTGACAGCAATTATGGAGGTTGTGAACTTGACAAGAAATCAACATCTGGGGGATGTTGATTTCTAGGTGACAGTCTAGTTTCATGGAAATGCAAGAAAAACAGACACTGTAAACCTCAACGGCGGAGGCAGAATACGTTGTTGCTTCTTCCTATTGCTCTCATGTCATTTGTATTTGTTGAGTCTATTAGATTGCGTCATGGGCTCGGTCCTTAGCCCAGTTTGAATGTCGGTATTGGGCCTGCCCAGCCGTGCATAATTTTGTATTAGGGTTTAGTATATAAGCTGCATGCATGCAGACTTAGAAGTAATCGCATTCATTGTTTTTGCTTCATATTTTTTGTAAACCCTAGCTCGCCTCTACAGTGGAAGTTCTTCATCGAGCTCTGCTGAGGCGTGACTCAGTTTGAATCATAAGCACGTATTTGATTCTGATTTGTGTTCATTGTTATATTGTTCTTAAACTGTTTGATTTCTTTTATCGTACCTTTGAAAGATCTAATCGATCTTAGAGTTTTGAACTCATCAATTGGTATCAGAGTAGGATATTGTGTAATTCATACACACCTCGTATGTCGAAGAAATTCATCAGGTTTTAATTCCGCATTGATTGATATTTATTGAGTCGTCACTCTTTATTGACGTATCTCATTAATTGTTGATCTAACCCTAACGAAATATTACAAGTCTGATCTTTTACAGGTTATCGACCAAAAGTATTTACAATGTCCATGGACGATTCACAAAGCAATCCGATCAATATCTCCAACAACATAGGCTCTACAACAAGAATACCAATCTTCTATACGCAAGACTATGAAAGTTGGACGCATCACTTTGAAGACTACGTGATTGGATCGGAGGACAATGGGTATCTAATATGGGAAGCAATTACTGCAGGCCCGTTCGCTCACTCAAGGACATCAAAGATTGTTAAAACACAAAAAGAATACAATCAGCTTGTCAATGATGTCAAAGACATTCCTCAAGATGAAAAGGAGAAGTTTCAATGCAACATCAAAGCTCTGAGGATGATAATGTTTGCACTGTAATCGGATACGTTTCGTTTAGTGAGTTCTTGTGCTGCAGCTAAGGAGATCTCGGATAGATTGAAGGAATTATATTCCACAGACGAAGACATGGAACACTCTATCCAAACTCTCTTGTTATCTGAGTTTGCTGACTTTAACCAGAAGCCTGAAGAAAAACTTGTTCAAAGTTTCGATCGTTTCAATCATCTTTTAAGTAAGATGATAAAGCATGGAATTGAATGAAAGGTTATTGAACAAAAAGTCACTTTCATGAGCGGCCTCAGAACTGAATGGATGGCTGTTGTGTCAACAGTCAAAGCTCATGAACAGTTCAAGTCTTATTCTCTGGCAAAACTGGTGGGTATTTTAAAATCCCATGAGAATGCTTTATCAAAGGAAACAAATGTGGTTTCGAGTCTGGGTTCTTTAGCTCTTGTCTCCAAAGGAAAGAGTTTGGTTGAAGAAGAAGAGGAATTAGATCTTGCAGATTTTGATCTAACCGGCGAAGAATACGCCATGATGGTGTCAAATCCTAGAAAATTCATTAAGAAGAAATTCCCAGCCAATAAGAACCGAAACTGGCAGGGTAGTTACAGCACCAAAAGGATCAAGGAGGAACCGAAGATGGGGTCAAAGTCTAAAGAGTCAAAGAAGGATGCTAAAGTTGGGGGAGACTCAGGATTCGACTGCCATTACTGTGGAGGCAAAAATCATTTTGCTAAAGACTGTATGCTGAGAAAGAAAGAAGAAAAGACAAACGAAGAAGATGAGGAAGCGCGCCTCCTGAGAAGATTGGAGGAAATAAAGAAAAGAAAGTCTGCTGTTAATAACTCTACCATGAATGCTTTGATTGTGCAAGGTACAAACAATAGTGATGAGTTTGGTGGTGTGGAGGTCTGGTCCATAGATTCTGAGGATGATGAAGTCAGGAAGCCTACTCATGGAAAGGCTATACTGGCGAAAGCAGAACATGCAACGGGGAGATGCTTTGTAGTGACCGAGGGTGTGTCCCAAATGAGAGGATACACAACTGATGGGGGAGTTAAAGAAGAAAGAGAGCGAGAGGACAGATGTTTTGCTGCCAAGGCTTAGTGCTCAGATCAACGAATGTGATGAGTTGATCAAAAAGGTACAAAATATTCTTCCTTCTCTAAAAATAACTACTAATAATTATGAAAAGGAATTAAATAATTTAAAGTAAAAATTCTCAAGCATAAGTAGCAGTCTCACCCAAACCCGTGTCACAAATTCTAACCTAACTGATCAAATCAGCAGGATTTCTTCAAAGAGTGAGGAACGAAGGATGTGGATTGAGCAGAAGGAAAAGGAGTTAATTAGATCTAAAGATGATTCTATTTATTTGTAGAGAGAGAATCTTAAACTTCTTAAATAGCGAAATGTTTTTTGTTTAATTGCTACGAGACTTTATTTTAACATCACACAGTTGCATCTTGATTGTGAAATAGGGAAAAAGATACATCGTATGATTTTACCTTCCCTTTAATTAAAGGAGGATGAAATCGACGCTGAAGCCTACAACTGTGAAAGTGCTGTATCTTCTGATGAAGTGTCTCCAACGTATAAAATAGGTCTAGACAAAATTGAATCGTACATAAAGTCCAAGGACCACAAAGACATGCTCAAAAATTTGTTAGACGAAAATGATAGATTGAAATTGAGAGCCGAAACTATACAAAAATTTGACTCCTTGAATGCCACTTTAAGTTCAGAAAACAAAATTAACGTTGAAAATACATCTGAACTTAATGAGGAGGATGATATGAGTGAAATTTATGTAGAATATTTGGTAGACTGTTCTGAATTAGCCAAAAACGAACTTAAGTCCCATAAGAACCTAATTTCTGAAAACTCTTTTGAGTTTGCTTGTTCCTCTACCAACAAATCCAAAGTCCTCAAAGCTAAAGCTGTTGTATACCAAAAGGTTCAGACTACCCCAAATCAAGTCTACACTGTACCGGGAGTCCCTCCACAACAAACTGCAGAGTTAACTGCTATGGTAGAAGAAGACAATGCTGGGGGATGTGATGAATTCTTCTGGTCGGCCCCAATAGAGAACGTAGATGAGACAAAGGCTCTTTCTCTGAAAACCTCATGGAGAGTGAAAGGTAGATACATACCTGAACCACTAAATGAGCCTACAAAGTACAATGTGCCGAGCACAAGTGGAACTAAACCACCTTTGGACGAACCAATGCCAACCACAAGTGATACATCTTCAACAAAAAGTGATTGTTGCGCTCATGCTTCGAAAAGAAAGGCTAACATTCATAGAAATCCAAAATAGGTGGCTGATCGAAAGCATCAAAGAAATCTAAGATATAAGAAGAATCTCTCAAAAAGAAAACGATTTTGGAATTCTCAAAATCCTGATTTTGTAAGGATTGAAAGGAAGTATAAATCAGAAGAAAACTCAAGGAACCAGAAAAGCAGTTTCAGTTCCCATCCCAATACCAACCGAAAGGAAGGTTTCGGTCCTTCAACCAACATGAACTGAAAGGGTAGTTTCGTGTTGGATTAGATGTCTAAGCCCATAACTAATATTGGTATGTACTTGACCCGAGAGTAGCATGGTCCATTTGGGTTGCATATCATCAGGACAATTTGTTAGGATGTACTTTTGAGAGAAGGTTATTTATGGTTTATTAATATATTATAAGTTATAATATATTAATATGAAATCATATGTTTTAATTAGTAACGATAAAGAATTAATTTGGAATTAATTTAGTGATCAAAGAAGACTAATTAAATCTGTGGGGACTAATTATGATAATTAGTTATATTTATATGTGTTGGGCTTATGATCCATGTTGGACCAAGTTTATGCATGTGTTAAGTATTTTAGTGTTGCGTCTTGGGCCTTTTGGTTTTGTAATCGGGTTGGGCTTGTCCATCCGTAGTTATCTAGCATAGTTTCCTTTTATCTAGATATGTTGTTAGGGTTTTAATATAAATATATGCATGCATGTATGCGTATAAGATAGAATAGTCGATTACGTTGATTCTTGTAACCCTATAATACCTCTACATATTGAAGTTCTTTATCGAGCTCTTCTGGGGTATCTTTGCAATAATTATTCGACATATTCAGTGCAATACTTGTGTTCTTCATTACGTTCTTATTTATATTTTGCTTAGAATCATACGATCCTGATAGAACATTGTTCTAACAATTGGTATCAGAGCAGGAGATTGTGTGATCAATACACTTTACTTCTGTATTCACAAATCTTTAGGGTTTCCGCTTTTATCGAAGTCGTCGTCTTCTTAACGACGACTACTCAGTTTTTGATAAAACCCTAATCTCAAGTTTACAGGTAAGATTCTAGTAGCCCACCATGTCTTACGACGATACGCATACAAACCCAATTAACATCTCAAACAGCATCGGTTCTACAACTAGAGTTCCCATACTCTACACTCAAGACTAAGAAGTATGGGCTCATCACTTTGAAGATTACAAGGTTGGATCTGAAGATAATGGCTATCTCATCTGGGAAGCTATCATTCTTGGACCATTTGTGCATTCAGAAACAAACATGATCATTAAGACACAGAAGGATTACAACAAGTTGGTGACAGATGTTTAGAAGATGTCACAAGATGAGAAGGACAAGATCCTGTGTAATGTTAAAGCCATGCGAATGATAAGATTCGCCTTACAATCTGACACTTTTCGGCTTGTAGGCTCATGCTCAAATGCTAAGGAGATCTGGGATAGGTTGAAGGAACTTTACTCAACTGATGAAGATCTGGAACACTCCATTCAAACTCTATTGCTGTCAGAATTTGGAGTTTTTGAACAGAAACCTAAAGAGAAGCTCATTCAGACCTTTGATCGGTCCAATCATCTCTTAAGTAAGATGATCAAGCATGGAATTAAGAGGAAGCTGATCGAGCAGAAAGTTACATTCATGAACGGGCTCAGACCAGAATGGATGGCTGTGGTTTCCACTGTGAAGGCGCATGAACAGTTCAAATCCTACTCACTGGCGAAACTAGTTGGGATACTAAAGTCACATGAAAGTGTTGTAACTAAGGAGGTGAAAGTGGTCTCTGGCATGGGATCGCTGGCTCTTGTCTCTAAAGGAAAAAGTTTTGTTGAGGAAGAAGAAGAGTCAGACATGTCAGAATGTGATCTTACAAGTGAGGAGTATGCTTTAATGATAACAAATCCAAAGAAATTCGCAAGAAGAAAATTTCCCACCAATAAGAATCGAAATTGGCAGGGAAGTTATAGTTCTGAGAAAATAAAAGATGAACCGAAGGTCTCTTCTCAAAAGGTGGAAGAGAAAAAGGAAAACAAGCTTGCAGGAGACTCTGGATACGACTGCAACTATTGTCACGGCAAGAACCACTTTGCCAAAGATTGCATGTTAAGAAAGATGGCTGAGAAGAGAGAGGGTGAAGATGATGAAGCGTATTACATGCGTAAACTAGAAGAAGTCAAGAAGAAAAAGGCTTCCAACAGCTCGATGAATGCACTAATTGTACAAGAAAATGCAGGGGAAGATGAGTTCGGTGGTGTAGAAGTCTGGTCAACAGACTCTGAAGACGAAGAGGTTAGAAGACCCGCTCATGGAAAGGCTCTTGTGGCAAAGAATGAAGGTTCTGGTGGAAAATGCTTTATCGTCACTAATGGTCCATCAACCGAAAGTGCAGACACAGAACCGAACCTGACAGAAAACAAGTGTTTTGCAGCCAAGCCGGTGAGTGAGAAGATCAACGACTGCGATCGATTGATCAAAAAGGTACATTCTATCCTTGAATCTCTTAAAATTCCCAAAACTGAATATCTAGAAGAATTAAATGAACTAAACTCTAAGTTTTCCAACCTAAGTAGTAGCCTCATGCAAACCCGCTTAGCAAACTCTAACCTAACTGACCAACTCGGCAGGGTGTCTTCAAAAAGTGAGGAGAGGAGGATCTAGATTGAGCAGAAGGAAGCATAGTTAGTTAGGGCTAAGGATGAGAGTATTTATTTGCAAAGAGACAATTTAAAATTGTTAAAACAAAGAAATCTTTTCTGTTTAATTGCTAAGCGTCTTTATACTAATATTGCTCAATTACATCTAAATTGTGAAATTGGAAAGAAAATATATAAAATGATATTGACCTTCCTTGAATTTAAGGAAGATGAGGTTATAGCAGAGTGTGAATCAGAAGTATCCTCTGAAGAAACATCCATGTCGTATAGGCTAGGTTTAGATAAGATAGAAACTTTCATCGATTCTAAGGAACATAAAAGTATGTTAAAAGATATCTTAGATGAAAATGGTAGGTTAAAGATTAAAACCGAAACTATACGAACATTCGATGAGTCAAATGCCAAAATTGTTAAAGATAATAAAATAAACTTAGATAATTAATCTGAATTTGATGCGGAGAATGAAATGAGTGAAATCTCAGTAGAGGACGTTGCTGATTGTTCTAAGTTTGTGAAAAATGAAATCCAGAGCGAAAAACCTCTTATTTTAGAAAATTCGGTTGAGTTTGCTCGTCTGTTAAAGGAACAAAAACCGAAATTCAAAGAAAAAGCCTTGGTCTATCAAAAGGTACAGACCGTGCCAAATCAGGTTTATGCTGTGACTGGAGTCACTCAAAGACAAACAACAAAATTGAGGATAATAATTGATGAGGATAACGCTGAGGGATGTGAAGACTATTTCTGGTCTGCTCCCATTGATAATGCAGATGAAACCGTGGGATTGTCTAAGACAACCACATGGAGAGTCAAAGGACGATACATACCAGAACCCATCAATAAACCTTCCAGTTTCGATATTCCCAACACAAGCAGAACTAAAGATGTTCCTGAAGAACCGTTAGTTGAACCTGATGTTCGAATCGAGAGGAAAGAACCGAAAGGTCCACTCAAGAGACAGGAAGCTCCGGAATGTCAAACTAAGGAAAGTACCGAAACCAAAATGGAAGATAAGACAACCGCAACTCAGAAGGAGAAACCACAGGCCAGCTTCAATGTTCACAAATCTCAGAAGGAGCTAGCTGAACAAAAAAGACTCAGAAATCAAAGATATGCCTCGAATCTGAATGAATGGAAAAGGCATTGGAATTCTCAAAATCCTAACTATGAGCCTTCTAGGAAAGAATCCATGGATAAAGGAAAGGAAAAGTCAAAGGAAAATTTCAGTCCAAATTCCTATTATTCCAAATCCCAAAAGCGAAAGTCATGTCTCGGTTGTCAACCCAGTTTCGGTCATCAACCCAGTTTCGGTCCTCGACCCAAGTTCGGTCCTAAACCCAGATTCGGCTCTCGATGCAGATTCGGTCCTAAAACCAGTTTCGGTCCCAATTCTAGACATGGATCCTCCAGATCCCAAGATGAAACAAATTCCTTAAAGGACATCAAAGGAAAAGGAAAGTTGTTATCGGACTCTGAGAATGAAAATAAGAGATCCTCCACTAAACCTAGAAATCCAACGTAAAACACTCAACCATCTAAAGAAACACCAAAAGATACATTAAGATTTAAAGAAGATAAAACAAAAATCAAGGTATTTACCATCAAAAGAAAAGATCAAACGACTCTTGTTAAACGAACTTATTTAGTTGATGCTTCTATTGTTATTCTTTTCTCTGTGAAAAACTCACCAGGACCCAAGAAACTTTGGGTTCCTAAATCTGCTTAAATTTGCAGGTAATCAGTGACGAGCAGTTTGACGACGAATGGTATATAGACAGTGGTTGCTCGCGTCACATGACAGCGAGAAAGGAGGAATTAAGGGAATTTCGGTCTCTAAAGGATGGTGGATCGGTGAACTTTGGAAAAAATTCCTATGGAACAATCAAAGGATATGGGATGATAACTAATGGAGACTTCTCCATCAGAAAGGTGGCTTATGTGGAGGGATTGCAGCACAACCTCATCAGTGTATCACAATTAGTTGTGGACACAGGCTTGAAGGTATCATTTGATGATGAAGGATCTGAGATGATAGAAAAACAAACCAAGAAAGTTTTGCTGAAATCTGCACGAAAAGGAGAAATGCATCCTCTGAATCTTAATCCTATTCGGGGGACACCAGCTATCTGTCTGCTTTCAAAGGCAAACACTGATGAAAGTTGGCTTTGGCATCGACGTCTATCTGACCTGAACTTCTAAGATATCAATAAATTAGTGAGTGGTGATCACGTTCGAGGTCTTCCTTTTCTCAAGTTTGATAAGGAGCATTTGTGTGCAGCATGTGAGATAGGTAAGCAGAGAAGAAAAAGCCACCCAACACGCATTAATACTAAGATAGTGGAAGCACTTGAGCTATTACATATCGAATTGTGTGGACCTTCTGCTATAGAGAGTATCGGTGGAAGCAAGTATATTCTGGTTATTATATATGATTTTTCACGCTTCACGTGGGTTTTCTTTCTTAAACAGAAATCAGATGCAACTCCCAAGCTGAAGATGTTCATCAAGCAAGTGGAAGTTCAATTAAAGAAGACAGTGAGAAACATCAAAAGTGACAATGGGCTGGAATTCAAAAACAAGGATTTCGAAGACTTTCTGGCTGATAAGGGGATAACACACAATTTTTCGGCCCCTTATACACCACAACAAAACGGGATTGTTGAAAGACGAAACCGATCATTGTGTGAAGCAGCAAGAACCATGCTCAGTTATGCCTCTCTACCTCTATACTTTTGGGCTGATGCCATTGCTGCTGCCTGTTATACTCAGAATCGGTCCTTGCTCAACAAGAGATTGTCGATAACTCCTTATGAGATCTTAAACTATCGGAAACCAAACGTCAAGTTTTTCCACATTTTCGGTTCCAGGTGCTCTATCTTTGATTCTAAAGAAAACCGAAATAAGTTTGATGTTAAAGCCGATGAGGGGATCTTTCTGGGTTACTCTCTGTCATTAAAAGCATACCGGGTGTTGAACAAGCGTTCTAAAAGAATAGAAGAAACTTATTATGTCACCTTTAACGACAATTACATGAAGAAAGTTCAAAGAACAGAAGATGCTTCAGGAGACATCTTTTCGGAATCTGGACAGGTCTCGGTTCCAATATCCAACCTGTTTGATGAATACATTCGTTTATTTGATGAACCAAAAAAGGCAATACATTCGGAGGCAACAACAGTAGACAAAAAAGTAGATAATTTGAAGAAAGTCATAGACGAAGCTACCAAATCAATGGAAAATGAAACACCTACTCCTAAACCATCACCCAGTACCTCAAACACCGATTCAACGTTCCAGGGGAACAACTCTACCACTTTCAGACCATCTGAAGTTCCTGTTGAGGGGGAGAATCCCAATTCCGCCCCAATATCTACTAGTTCAACTGATACTCAAACAACTGAACCGAAATTAACAGGTGATCGTCCAATCGAGGGGGAGATACCCACTGCCGATTCTGCTGAAAACAAAGACTTCACTTCGCCAGTCGAGGGGGGGAAGGAGAAAACAAGTGACAGTTCTACTGACGAAGGTGAAAGGGATCAGTCAGATGCTGAAGTTGAAGTTGAAGCAGAACTAAATCTAGAATATGATCCAAGCTATCCTCCGCTAACAAAATGGACAAAAGACCATCCCAAAGAGCAAATTATTGGTGAATCCTCCGAAAGTGTTCTTACTAGGTCTCAACTGAAGTCGAAACAAACAACATTATTCTCTAAAGTGGAATTTTGTAGGTTTAACTCGTTTATCTCCAAAATAGAGCCGAAAATCGTAAATGTTGCACTTGATCATTCTGATTGGGTTCAAGCAATGCAGGATGAGCTCAATGAATTCGAACGAAATAGAGTTTGGAGATTGATTCCTACACCGAAAGATGCCTCTGTTGTCGGCTTGAAATGGGTGCTTAGGAATAAGCTGGACAAAGAAGGGAATGTCATTCGTAACAAGGCTCGGTTGGTTGTAAAAGGCTATTGTCAAGAAGAAGGGATTGATTATGAAGAAAATTTTGCTCCTATGGCAAGGTTAGAGTATGTTCGAATTTTTCTAGCATATGCCGCTCACAAGAACTTCGAAGTTTTCCAAATGGATGTCAATTATGCATTCTTGAATGGAGAGTTAGAAGAAACTGTCTATATTGAGCAACCACCTGGTTTTGTGAATGAAAAGTACCCGGATCATTGCTATGTGCTGGATAAAGAGGTCTATGGGCTAAAGCAAGCACTAAGAGCCTGGTATGAAACGCTTACTCGCTTTCTAAAATTGTCAAAGTTTAAACAAGGTTCGGTTGACCCAACCTTCTTTCGAAAGAAGGAAGGCGAACATTTGATGATTGTTCAGATTTATGTCGATGATATCATCTTCGGTTCCACGAATCCAATCTTAACCGTTGAATTCAGAAAGTTGATGGAGACTAAATTTGAAATGAGCACAATGGGTCCAATTAACTTTTTCCTCGGTTTGAATATTAGACAGGGACCAGAAGGTATCTTTATAAACCAGGAAGCATACACCAAAAATCTGCTGACTAAATTTGGAATGAAGGGTGATTCAAAAGTAAAGGTTCCTATGGCATTCGGCACCAAGCGAACTCCATCCCTAGAGAAACCGGCTGTGGACATAACTCTTTATCGACAAATGATAGGATCCCTTATGTATCTAATAGCTAGTAGACCAGATATCATGTTTTCTGTTTGTTATTGTGCCAGGTTTCAAGCTAATCCAAGAGAACCCCACATGCTTGTTGTGAAGAATATTTTTCGATATCTAAAGAAGACTTCATCTCTCGGTCTCTGGTATCCTGTAAGATCTGGATTCTTCATACAAGCCTTTTCAGATGCTGATCTTGGAGGATGTGGACTGGACAGGAAAAGCACTACCGGAGGATGTCAATTCCTTGACGGAAAACATGTCAGTTTGCAATCAAAGAAACAAACTTGTGTTTCTTTATCCACAGCAGAAGCAGAATACATTGCTGCCGCATCATCTACCTCTCAGGTTGTTTGGATTCAAAGTCAGTTAAGAGATTATGGGCTAAGTATGAAAAAGATCCCTCTTTATTGTGACTCTGAAAGTGCAATCCGGATTTGTCATAATCGAGTGCAACATTCGAAAACCAAGCGCATTGCACTCAGGTATCATTTCATCAAGGATCATGTAGAAGACGGGAACGTAGAAGTACATTTTGTTCGTTCTGCTGATCAACTGGCAGACATCTTTACTAAAGCCTTACCAGAAACAACCTTCAATAAAATCTTACAAGGTTTGGGTATGATGGAAGGAGATTCGGTACCGAATCCTCAAATCTCTCTTTAAAATTAAGATAACCGAAATAGACAGACCGCTTGGTCTATCTCTGCTCTAGATTTTTGGGGAACCGACACGGACAGACCGCTCTGTCTATTTTGGCTCCGTAATTCTCCGGAACAGAGGAAAATTGCATGATCGATCTATTTTGCTTCTCTCATTAATAAGATAAGGTTTCGGTTGTATATTTTGTAAGTCTTTCTGTTTTTATTCTTTTTCAGAAAAATTTCAAAAATCCAAAAATATTTTATCTTTCTGTTTTTATTCTTTTTCAGAAAAATTTCAAAAATCCAAAAATATTTTATCTTTCTGTTTTTATTCTTTTTCAGAAAAATTTCAAAAATCCAAAAATATTTTATCTTTCTGTTTTTATTCTTTTTCAGAAAAATTTCAAAAATCCAAAAATATTTTATCTTTTTGTTTTTATTCTTTTTCAGAAAAATTTCACAAATCCAAAAATATTTTATTTGTGTCAATTGCTTGTTTGTTTTGTTTGGTGTCTATCATTAATAGGTAAACACAAGTATAATCGTCGATAGCTCTAAAGCAGGTATGTTTTAACTTTCACACAACCTAGTTAAGGGTCCCTAGAAGCATGCTGTTGTATGTTGTCTTAAGCCTCTATGATCTTGAGTAAGCCTTAATGATTCGATCGATACCCATCGTTTCTTCCAAATCAGGCTATTTTACCTCACTCGGTCTAGAGCTACCTTACTCTTCTCATATGAGTTATGAGTTTCTCTCCTCTGTAACGCTTATCTAGCAGAAGGTACATCCGGTTCCTAAACCACCTCCTCATATTCTCCATCTACCTTCGGTTCACTAACGTAACCCTTGAGACTCTCGGTCTTTACCACTGAGGTTTATGGTTACACAACATCTGTGTTTATGATCTTGGATACGATTACCACGTTCTAAGTGAAACCCAAAATCCGACACCAAAAACGAATTGACGGTGAGTGATATACTCAAGCATTTACTGGTTACCTAAGGAAATCTCTTTTTATTTTGCGTGATCTTTTATGAAATTGTCTACAGCCAAGACATTTCTTCCCAAAGAGGTCTAGTTTTTTTTTTTTTTTTTTTTTTTTTTTTTTTTGAGATTTCTGCTTCCTATAAGTCATTAACATAATAATAAATCCCACCTACCTGTTCAATAGATCACATAGGTCTCACAGGTACCTCTACCAACAATCGGTTTTATGTTAAAACTCAATGTTCGGTTGGAGGACAGTCACCCAATACCTATGATCAAAAGAAGCCTTTCAATGTTTATTAACAAATAGTTGATCGTATTTTTCGGGAAACCATACAAGCACTTCAAGTCTTTCTTGACTTTGAAGGAAGTGATTATTGCCCGGAATCCTCTGCTTTCTGTCTTCTAGAAAGACATCACTCATGTCAAATACACACTTGCTTTATTTCTTTATCTTTCACACTCTTATGCACGAAAATTAATATTTTCCAACATTCTTATTGCTGTTTGGTATCAATTTTGGTTATCGGTTGCGACCAAACAAAGGGATATATGGAATTTCAAACGGTATGAAGATAAGATTTTGGCGTGTACATTTGCTCCATTTCAACACCCACGCGTGCTGACGTTTTCCTGGGATTAACCACACTGTCAAATCGCGCTTTTTAAGGCGACATTTTAGCAACCTCATCATCATGTTTTTCTCTCTCCAGGCAACGGTATAAATAGGGGAGATCGGTTTATTTGTCATTTACCAATCACGAATTATCTCACTCCTCCACGTTCGTACTGTTCATCTTCTTCTTCGTTTATCAATGGCGACTTCATCTTCTACACATGATCAAACTGCAACATCCTCCTTGCTTGCCATCAAATCCAAGCAAAACATCATTATCGAAATGAATCCATTCCTATATGACTCATATATGCTACATGTTGTGGAATGTATAAAGTATTCCCCCCTATTGTTGGCCCTAACCTAGGTTGAAGCGGTTCCAATGTCGCTGCTATCTCAAGTCTACTCATCGGCGACTTATGACAAGAACAAAGATCGCATCTACTTCACCATTCACGACAAGAAATCCTCGATCTCTAAGGCGAAGTTTTGTTCCATTCTAGGGCTTGTAGTTGATTCTTCGATCATCTCGCCTGATTTCGTCACTACCACACAACTATTCACGATGATGTATGAGATGGGATACACAGATGTGCTTACAACGATTGCAAAGGTCAAGAAATCGTGTTTACCATCGCAATCGAATGGATTACTGACATTGCTAATCAAGGGATTGGCGGAAAGATGTGGTGGTTCAGACACAACAAGCAAAGGTTTTCTTACCATTCTTTATGGTTTATACAACGGGATCAACCTACATTATGGCACTATAATCTGGTCCCAAGTAGTGCAGAGTTTAAACACAATGAACCGTCATTCAGAGATCTCTTGTGGTCGTTTTTGGACCCTGATTACAAAGAAGGCCATGGATTCTTTGGAGATACCTGTCATGAAGGATGCTCTTCTTGCCTCTATTGCCTCATTCCATACAAAGAAGATCATCATATCCGATCCAAGTTAGTTTCATCACTATGGATTGATTCCGGAATCCATGTACAGGTGTGTTTCGGCACAAAGCAATGTGATGGCCGAATACCGTAAACGCTCTCCTATTGGTCCAAGGGTTCTGTCTGAAGAATAACAAGCCGCACTGGATGCCTTGGATCAGCCTGCTAACAGAGGCAAACGGGTAATAAAGAAAGAGAAAGAAGAAACTAAGGAGGGTAAGCCAAAATCTTCAAAGCGAAAGTCTGGTGAAGGGGATTCTTCTCAATCAAAACCGAAGAAGATAAAGAAGATGGCTAACAGACCCAAGGGGAACTTTTCTCCTGGATCTGATACGGTTGAAGATCAAGATGCAGAAGCGGAGAATCCTCAGGTTTCAACCAGAGAGCCAACACCTCAAAGATCTCCAACCCCACCTCCATCTCCTAAAAGTACCAAAATCCCAACTCCACCAGCCTCTCCTAAAACTACTAAAATTTCCACTCCACCTCCATCACCAAAACAGAAAGCTCCACTTTCTGCTCCCACCGATATACCACCCATTCTTACTGAACTAACTTCTCTACCCCCTTCAACCATCATTACCTCTGTTCCTGTCTCAACTATACCTATCTCAACTCCTCTTATAACCGAATCCATCACTACCACCATTCCCAAACACCCAGTGGAAGTCAATGTATCTGATACAGGGGCTACTACTGTGATTGATACTTCTGTTCTCAATATACCACTATCCCCAACCCCATCCTCTACCTCTGGTGCTACTCTTGGTGGAGATGATGAGGACTATGACTCGCTGTATTACAGTCCTTATAGAATTCCAACAGATAATGATTCTGATGCTCCTGTCACCAGTCAACATATACAGGGCATCAATGAAAAGTTGGATCGACTGCTTGCTGATAGCAAAGCTTATGGTAGTGTTGTTTTAAAAGCCTTCTTGGAGACTGCCATTCAGCAATACACCGATGCTATTGAGAAATCCACATAAGCAGTTGATAACTCAGCCACTTCTTGTTCAAAGGCCACAAAGGAGGTTACTGAGGTTGTTCACACAACTCAGATTTTCCTTGATTATCTGAAAGCTCATACTGACACAAATGCGGCCAAATATCAAGTTTCGGTGGACTCCTTCTCTAAAACTCTTCAGGATGAAACCACAAAATTTGAAGCCCTTCGTACTGATCTCAAAACAGAATCCACATATTTTCTCCAATCTCTGGATTCTCGTTTTGCTTCTCTTTCTGCAGAAAGTACGTTGAAGGAGGACCTGATAAAACACCAAGCTACAATTGATCTCCAAAAAGTTCAACTAGCCCAGGAAGAAAAAGAGATCTCTTTGTTAAAGACTCAAATGGCAGTTTATCAAAGTTGTGCTGGTGATGTGAAAAATATCTTGACTACTCTTCTTGAAGCTCATGATCCCTTCATGACCTTAACCATCCGGAAGCATCTCCAGTCCAAACTCCTTCCTGCAATTACAATTCTCAGTGAGATGAAGGGTGTCTCGGAGAAGGTCTTTCTTCCGAAACAAGGGGAGAAGAGAGTGCAGATCTGAAAGACAAAACAGAACTGAAGGATAATTTAGCTTCGGTTTCTGGAAAGAAAGTTCAAGCCGATAGTGATAGTGATACTGAAGAGACTATCGCTGAAGCCCTTAAAAGAAAGAAGAGGGACAAAGAGCTTGATGAAACGATGAAGGTGGCACAAGAGGCAAAGAATAAGGAAGAGGAGGATGTCTTGCAATGCAAGAAGACTCTGTTTCCAGAATGGGACAGAGATACACTCATCAATCAGGCGATTGAGTTTCCTTCTATGTACTGGTTGGAACCGATTGCTTCGTTTGAATGTGACAATTCAAAGGACTCGCAGTTCGACATGCCAATCACAAGAAAAGCATTTACCTTTCATTGTTTCGATGTCACTGTTGAGGTTCCGAATCCGAATCCGAAGGTTGACAGAGAGTTAGTAGATTTTTATTTGAAGAATGGTCAAACACAGTACTTGACTTGGAGTGCACAGAAAATTACAAAAGTCAAGGTACTGAAACCGTCACCTGCTGGGAGATTTGTGAATGTAAACTTCAAGATCAACTGTGGTATAGCAAATACAGAATACTTTATTTCTCTGGCAGATCTTCCCAACCTTAATCCACATGATTGGATTCTGCTATACAACATTCTGCTCTCAAATCAAAGGGAGTATGAGCCGATTCTAAAACATCTAAAAAGAATGTTGGCCTCCTATGTCCATGAGCTTGCCACTATGGATCAGGAGATAGCAAAGGTGATTAACAAGAAACTGTCTGTCAAACCAACGTCTAAGCCCAGTGATGTGAATCAGATGATGTTGGGGCATATTGATTTGTCACACCTCAAAACCAAGAACGGCGGAAACGTTCTGGGGCGGAGGACGCCATGAATAGTATCACAACACAGTAAATGTAAATAAGCAAACAACATCATCCATTGCATTAAATAAATAATTTTAATACAGTTGTGTCCTATACAGTTATAGACACCAAAAATGATGAAACACAAAATAATATGAGATGAGTCTTGACTGCACTCCATCTTCTCAAAAGCTGGCATCGGTACCTGTCTACTGATGACCTGAGAATACAAGTTATTTTGAAAGAGTTTATCAGCATAAAGCTGGTGAGTTCATAAGTATTTTAGTGTCAATGTTTCTTGTAAAAAACGTTTGAACCTGTCTCAATGTATAAGTTTGTAAAAATGTAAGCAAATGTTTGAAAGTATTTGTAAAAGTTTGAATCTCTCAGAAAATCCTATATTTTCTATAAAAGTAACCTTCTACCAAGGCTAGACTGTTTTGTAAACCTGTCTGTTGTAAAAGTATGTAATTACCCAAGTATAACTATCATTTGTCAAAAATATAGTTTGTACATAAATGCTTAAGTGATGTTATCACTAAACTATGTAATGGGTAAATCATTGTAGTACTGTAGCTTTGTATATTAAGACTACTGATGTACTAATTATTACTACCTTAAACCGGATTTATATTAAGGTTTATTGTGATATATTGCACCATGCTATCGACTAGAAATCAACGACATAATGAATGGTCGTAATAAAGAAATGACGTTTGGCACCCGCAGACCTGTAGGTCCGGCTGTAGCTAGCAGCAAGGTGTAGGATAGTCAATCCAGTATAGATCTATACGCAAACTCATGCCCTCTCTCCAAGAGGATTCTGGCTACAACTCGGGACATGACATTTAAGGCATGCACCGATACAGTGGATCACAATTGATATCGTATTCATGTATATGTATTGTTTCTCGTATATCTGTATATGTATTGTTTCTAGTATATCTGTATATGTATTGTTTCTTGTATCTCTGTATATGTATTGTTTCTCGTATATCTGTATATGTATTGTTTCTAGTATATCTGTATATGTATTGTTTCTAGTATATCTATATATGTATTGATCCTGCGTTACCCCGATGGTAACCAGCTAATGATGTACTGATGAGTATGACTATGGAAGTACTTTTATGTCTATACATGTATATATGATATATAAGTAATATGGAAATGACCTTCGGAAGGTCACCCGAAATCCCACCAGACCACATCCAAATCGAGGAAAAGGAAATAGGGCGGATGGAATTCCTAAGCCTTTTGAACATTATTTATATACCTATACATATATGGGCATGCAATTGGATATATAAAAGCATAAATAAGTTTTCATAAAACATTCGAAGCATAATTATAATTTCAAGGGAAGATTGGCCTGATGTCGATCTATAGAACATTTTGAAGGCATAAGTTGATAAAACAGTTTAAGTATAAGAAGCATTTGTTTGAATCACATTCTATAAGTAAGTTTGGATAGTAAAACAGTTTGTAAAACATTTCAATAGTAAAGCAGTTTGAAAAACAGTTTGAACAGTGGTGAAAATCGTTGTTTTCCTAGTTATTAATCACATGTGATTAATCACAATCACATGTGATTGAAGCAATAACTTATAAGTATTTGACTTGTATTCCCCCCCCATAAAGTGTTATAAAACATTTAAAATCGTTTCAAAGGTTGATTCAAGAGGTATGAACTCACTTGTGGTGAGTCGTTTGAATTGTAGTGTCGGCTACCGTGCTAGGTGACAAACGGAGACTGGTTTACACGCACGAGCCTAGTTATCATATAATAAGCATATATATAACTAATTAGACAAATAATAACTTAGTAAATAAGTTAATACACATAGGAAACATTTAAACACTTTTATGAGTGTTTATGGTCCAAATGGTTGCATCTAAGTTGCTACGGGACAAGGCAAAAGGGTTTGAAACATCAAATAGCCTTGTATAGGAGTTCACCACCCAACAAACCCCACACTTTGGAGTTTACGGCCGTAAACTCATAGGTTTATGGCCGTGAACTCCTCAAAGGGTTGTTTTGGGTGTTGTGTGGTGTTATCTTGCATCTAGAACACTCCTAGCTTTGTTGCAATAATACATGAAGTAGTTTTAAGGCTCTAGAACACTCCATAAGGGAGTTTACGGCCTAAAGTCCTTCATCCTAGAGTTTACGGCCGTAAACTCTTGGATTTTAATTGATTTGAAGCACTTAAACAACAAGGATTGCTTTCATGAATTTATCTAAGGCTTATGGGGACAAGAGGCACACTTTGGTGCCTTCACTTGGAGTTTACGGCCCAAGACATGTTCCTTGGCCGTAAACTCCTTTCAAGGAGTGGTTTTTATGTGTTATACTCTCCATTCTAGTCCCAAGGTTTCAAGGTAAATTGTCTAAACGCTTAAGGGTTGCTTGGAATGATTTTTGTCCCACAAAAAGGGGTTTACGGCCCAAGAGGAGTTCTTGGCCGTAAACTCCTACTAACTTGTGATTTTGATGAGCTTTTGGTGTTCTAAACAAGCACAAGTACTAGTAGTTAAAGTCCTTAAGCATTTGGGGAAAGTTTTAGGGCATTTAAGCCCTTGAAAAGGGGTTTACGGCCCAAGGGAGTTCCTTGGCCGTAAAATCCTAGAACTTATGTTTCTTGGATGTTTCTTGGCCTACAAAGATCATACCCTATCTCCTAAACAAGTCTTCTAACAATGAATCGGGACTAGGAAGCATTTATGTTCCATTTTGGAGTTTACTCCCCAAGAACGTTCTTGGGCGGCAAACTCACGGATCTTGATATCTAGACATGTAATCTGTGTTAATGAGCATCTAACAAGTATTGAAACACACTTAGAAAAGTAAACTCACAATATGGGATGAAAACCGAAGATCCGTCAGAGAGAATATGGCTTTTCTCTATTTGGAATTGTGAATAATGAATTAATTTAATTCAGAAAACTATTTAAAGTCCTGGAATATTTTGGCAGAAAATATTTTTATTCCTGATATTGGACTGTAACATGATGAAACTTGAAATGCCCAAGTTTCACAATACCAGGAGTATCCACTCTCCTGATATCATCTAAAACATAAACCCTAATGTACACAAATTTGTTCAGAAAAGTTTGAAAATCACTGAAACTGAACTAGCTTCTATTGAATAGATGAGGTTTATACAATTGGAAATTTCAGGTTGTCACATCATCCCCCTGTTAGAGGAAATTTCGTCCCGAAATTAGAATTTAATCAAATAAAAGTTACAAAAATTAAGCGAAAAGATGAGGGTATTTCAACTTCATCTGATCCTCGCGTTCCCAAGTGAATTCCGGTCCTCGCTTGGCGTTCCAGCGAACCTTCACGATAGGGATACGACTTTGTTTCGTCTGCTTGACCTCACGGTCCATGACCTCTACAGGTTCTTCCACGAAGTTGAGGCTCTCGTTGATCTCGATCTCGTCGAGTGGGATTACGAGAGTCTCGTCGGACAGACACTTTTTCAAGTTAGATACGTGGAATGTAGAATGTACGTTACGCAGTGTGTCGAGTAGATCAAGTTTGTAAGCTACGGGGCCGACTCTGGCAAGAATCTCGAAAGGCCCTATGTACCTCGGATTAAGCTTCCCACGCTTGCCGAATCGTATCAAGCCTTTCCAGGGTGAGACTTTGAGAAGGACTCGGTCTCCCACCTGAAATTCCAAAGGTTTTCTTCGTTTGTCGGCGTAGCTCTTCTATCGGTCTCTAGAGGCTTTCAATCGTTCACGGATCTGAACAATTTTCTCTGTCGTTTCCCGAATGATTTCCGGGCCAGTGAGAGTACTGTCGGAAGCTTGCCCTCTTGCTAATTGGGTATCACCAACCTCAGCCCAACACAGAGGGGATCTGCACTTGCGGCCGTAGAGAGCTTCGAATGGAGCAGCCTTGATGCTCGTGTGATAACTGTTATTATAGGAAAATTCGACAAGGGGTAAATGAGTATCCCATGCCTTCCCAAAATCAATCACACAGGTTCGCAACATGTCTTCCAATGTTTGAATGGTTCTCTCACTCTGTCCGTCGGTCTGTGGATGGTAGGCTGTGCTCATGTCCAGCCTTGTTCCTAGGGAATGTTGTAGGGATTGCCAAAATCTTGAGGTGAATCTACTATCTCTATCGGAGATAATGGAAATAGGTACACCATGCAACCGTACAATTTCCCTAATGTATGTTCTTGTAAGTTTCTCCATCTTGTCGGTTTCTTTGATAGGCAATAAGTGTGCAGACTTGGTCAATCTATCAACGATGACCCATATGGTGTCAAGTCCACCCGTTGTCTTGGGTAACTTGGTTATAAAATCCATAGTGATCCGCTCCCACTTCCATTCCGGGATCTCTGGTTGTTGCAGTAAACCAGAGGGCTTCTGGTACTCGACCTTAACCTTCGCGCAAGTAAGGCATTTACTCACGAAGGTAGCAATCTCTGCTTTCATATTAGGCCACCAGTATAGCTTTTTAAGATCCAGATACATCTTATCTGAACCTGGGTGGACGGAATACCGAGTGTTGTGCGCCTCGGTCATGACCAAGTCTCGGAAACCACCGTGTTTCGGTGTCCAGATCCGGTTCATGAAATATAAAGCTCCGTCACCCTTGGCTTCGAAGTTCTTGTCCATTCCCCTAAGGGATTCACTCGACACATTTTCACGTTTCACGGCCTCAAGTTGAGTCGCCTGAATTTGCTTAGTCAAGTGTGAATGGATGGTTATGGATAATGACTTGACCTTGCGACCAGAATATTCTTTCCGACTTAGGGCGTCTACTACTACGTTGGCTTTACCCGGATGATAACGAATATCGCATTCGTAGTCACTGAGTAGTTCGGCCCACCGTCGTTGTCTCATGTTGAGCTCCTTCTGATCGAAAATGTGTTGTAAACTCTTATGGTCGGTAAAGATAGTGCTCTTCGTTCCATACAAGTAATGTCTCCAGATCTTCAGGGCAAACACTACTGCTCCTAGCTCAAGATCGTGGGTCGTGTAGTTAACCTCATGTGTCTTCAGCTGTCTCGAGGCGTAGGCGATGACTTTACCTCGCTGCATCAGAACGCATCCGAGTCCTTGATTGGATGCATCGCAATAGACTAGGAAGTCTTCTATTCCTTCAGGAAGGGATAGTATTGGTGCGCTGCACAAGGCTCATTTGAGCGTTTGGAACGCTCTTTCTTGTTTCTCTTCCCAGTCAAAGGCCACGCCTTTCTGGGTCAGGGTCGTAAGAGGCTTTGCTATTCGTGAGAAGTTCTGAATGAACCTGCGGTAGTAGCCAGCGAGACCTAGAAATTGGCGAATTTCTGTAGGTGTCTTTGGTGCTGACCAGTTCTCAATGGCTTTTATTTTGGATGGGTCCACGTGGATTCCTTCCTCGCTTACCACGTGTCCTAAGAATTCGACTCTTCGGATCTAAAATTCACATTTGAAGAACTTCGCATAAAGTTTCTCTTTCTGCAATGTCTCTAGAACTTGTCGTAGGTGATCACTATGCTCCTTCTTACTTCTGGAGTAGATCAGAATGTCGTCAATGAAAACGATGACGAACTGATCTAAGTAAGGTCGGCATACTCTATTCATCAGATCCACGAAGACTACGGGCGCATTGGTCAATCCGAATGGCATCACCACGAACTCAAAGTGTCCGTAACGAGTTCGGAAGGCTGTCTTTGGCACATCCTCCTCTAACACTCGTAACTGGTGATATCCGGATCTCAGATCAATTTTGGAAAAATAGCTCGCCCCTTGCTGTTGGTCGAATAGATCATCTATGCGCGGCAGAGGGTAACGATTTTTGATCGTCAATTTGTTGAGTTCTCTGTAGTCAATGCACATAGGGAATGATCCGTCTTTCTTCTTAACGAACAAGACCGGTGCTCCCCAAGGTCTTATAAAGCCCTTGTTGAGCAGTTCGTTAAGTTGACCAGAGAGTTCTTGCATCTCGGCTGGTGCTAAACGGTAGGGCGACTTGGCTACTGGGGTAGCTCCTGGGACTAAGTCGATTCTGAACTCTACTTGTCGTTGCGGAGGTAACCCAGGTATTTCTTCTGGGAAAATGTCGGGAAAGTCGCTCACTATTGGGAGGTTCTTTAGTTCTTTCGTTTCTAGGTTCATGTCGACGACGTGAGCAAGGAATGCGTGGTATTCTTTGCGCAGATATTTCTGTGCTTGAATACTAGATATAATGCGAAGACTCGCACCTGGTTTGTCGCCGTAGACTATAAGAGTTTCGTTAGACAGGAGGTTTAGTCGGACTGCTTTCTCGTAGCACATGATGTCGGCGCGATGAAGACTTAACCAATCCATGCCGATAATAACGTCGAAACTTTTTATTGAGACCGGCATAAGGTCGATTGGGAATGAATGGTTATCTAAGGTTAGAAGACAACCTAAGTATATGCTATTAGTACTTTCAGTTTTCCCATTGGCCATTTCTACTATGAATTGTTCATTAAGTGCATGTGGTTGTTGCTTAAGCATGCAAGCAAATTTGTGGTTTACGAAGCTTCGCTCCGCTCCACTATCGAACAGAATGCATGCATAGGAGTTATCAAGGAGGAACGTACCAGTCACCACTGTCAGGTCAGTGACTGCTTCCCCGTGGCCTATTGCTAGTACCCTCCCTGCTCCTCCAGTATTCCTCGCCTTAGGGCAGTCCCTTTTAAAGTGGCATGTTTCGCCACATCCATAGCAAGTTGGGCTCGCGCCTGAGCCAGGAACTTGGGAGATCGGTTGCGCCGGGAACTTACAGAATCGGACGGTGTGTCCTTTTCTGTGGCAGTTGTTACACTGCATTTCACGGCAGGCGCCGTTGTGGTGGAAGTTTCATTTGTTGCACTTCGGCAAACTTCCAGCATACTGCTTCCCCGGAGCAGTAACAGCAGTAGGGGCTACCGCAGCATGTACTGCTACGATTTGCTGTTTCTTTGAAGCACGCTGCTTCTTCTTCTCGTCCCAGAACTTCCGCTTGTTGCCAGCGGGTTTAGAGGGTTCTGGGATGGCTAGGGTGGTTGTAGTTGCAGGGGTCTTGACTCCATGGTCAATAAGTCTTTGTGCCAATCGCTTGGCACTGTCGAAAGTAGCAGGGTTGGATGCTAAGACGTTCCCTTGGTATGGAGGCACTAGCCCCCATACATACCGCTCAATCTTTTTCCCTTCAGTGGGAACCATGTTGGGGCATAGGGCCACCAGTTCGCTAAAGCGGGCAGTGTAAGCGATCACGTTGGTGCCCTTCATGGTCAGATTCCAGAGTTCATGTTCTAACTTCTGGACTTCGCCCCTCGGGCAGTATTCCTCCGTCATGAGGTCCTTCATCGTTTCCCAGCCCATGGCGTTAGCCACGACGAGAGTCAGGGCTTTGACGTGGCCGTTCCACCACATTAGGGCTTTATCCTCGAAGGTGCACGCGGCATATTTCACTTTAAATGCAGCCGGGCACGAACATATTTCGAAGACTGATTCAGTCTTCTCGAACCATTGCGAGAGAGCAATGACTCCGCCGGTGCCATAGAAAGGCTTCGGCTTGCAGTTTGTGAAATCCTTGTAAGAGCACTCCCTGGAGTGCACTGGGATTTCAACTGGAATAGATTCAACAGGGGTTCCACCTCTGCTAGCATCAGACGAGTGATACTGAGCCATGGCAGTTGCCACTGCTGCAATTACGGCAGCATTCAAGGCTGCAGTATCGATGACTGCAGGTGGTGGAGGCGGTGGAGGTACAGGATTATTCCTATTCCTGGGAGTCTTGCGAGGAGGCATCCTTCAGCTATAAGTTTATAAAAACAAGAAGGATGATAAGAATCAATTTGGTAAGCAACGTGAGAGTGACCCATGGACTAACTAACCATAGCCCAACAGTTTGAATGAGTGTTTGAAATCACAATAAGAAATATTAGTAGGAATACACAAGTGTACATATTTTTCCCACAGATTAAATAGATTTCAATAGTACGGGTATTACTGATGTAACAAGTTCATGGAAAAATCGACCTAACAGTAGGTCTTACATCATACCATAAGGACAATACTGACAGTCCTAGATTCCTAATTAGAGTACCGAAAGTTAGGAATATTTTACAGACAAGTGCCACTTAGAGCACATAAGTTCAAGGCTATCCCTAAATCAAAAGACAGAGATGCACTAGACGTCATCTAATGGCGATGGGAATTCCTCGGGCGATCCCTGAGTTCGGACACTTGGCGAAACACCTCTTGAAGGTGTCGGTCCTGAGCTCTTTGACGAGCTCGAAGTTCTAAGACTTCAGCACGGGAGGCAGCCAGCTGTTGCTGCAGAGTTTCGTTGGTTCTCCGGGTCCGTTCCATGTCTTCTTCAAGACGGCGAATGCGGACGGTGTTGACACCTGAGTTGGCATCAACTTCCATGACCCGGTCGATGGCTGCTCGACCTTGCTCGACATTACGAGCTATCCTGCGGATGATTACCGGCAGAGCTCTGTCAGCAGAGCCACCATCGCTAACATTGTAAAAGGTTCGGTCCCCAAAATATGGTAAGGGCTGACCCTGCTCATCACTCCAGCGATTCAGATTGTTTGCCCACATGGGTGTAGGACCTAGAAACGCTGGTCGAGGGTTGTTGTTCGGGGCTTGACCTACTAGCGGTAGGTTGTTAACTTCAGGCTCGGAGTCGGATCCATCCGAAAAGCCTTCTGCGAGGTGATCATCCAAAGGGATTGGATGCTCATCTTCAGGCTCTTCATCGATCCACCCGGCATTGCCTTCATTGGTATAAGAATATAGTATATGTGTAACTAATAGCACAAAATACTCCTATAGTATTTTATGTTTAAGTTCTACTGATCTTCTTGTGGTATTGTTGGTAAGTTTTTAGACTTGTTAACATCTCACAACCATTCTAGGGCATATTCTAATCATTCCTAGGACCAGCATAGTTGATCAGGCTATGCCATTCCCAGGACTGACCATACATCCTCGAGCTCACTTGTGATATTCGACAATCGTAATACTTTTGTTCTTGTCATTGTGACACTGATTTTAGTATGAATGCAGACTAGTATACCTAATTAAATATTTTATTATTTAAAGTATAGACTCTTGGTCAGAGTGTTTTAGTCCCTTTTGGGTTTATAGATTAGTATATCTTTTATAGGTTGATATACTTGATTCACTATAAACAATGCTCTGATACCAATCTGTCACACCCCAAAACCAAGAACGGCGGAAACGTTCTGGGGCGGAGGACGTCATGTATAGTATCACAACACAGTAAATGTAAATAAGCAAACAACATCATCCATTGCATTAAATAAATAATTTTAATACAGTTGTGTCCTGTACAGTTATAGACACCAAAAATGATGAAACACAAAATAATATGAGATGAGTCTTGAATGCACTCCATCTTTTCAAAAGCTGGCCTCGGTACCTGTCTACTGATGACCTGAGAATACAAGTTATTTTGAAAGAGTTTATCAGCATAAAGCTGGTGAGTTCATAAGTATTTTAGTGTCAATGTTTCTTGTAAAAAACGTTTGAACCTGTCTCAATGTATAAGTTTGTAAAAATGTAAGCAAATGTTTGAAAGTATTTGTAAAAGTTTGAATCTCTCAGAAAATGCTATATTTTCTATAAAAGTAACCTTCTACCAAGGCTAAACTGTTTTGTAAACCTGTCTGTTGTAAAAGTATGTAATTACCCAAGTATAACTATCATTTGTCAAAAATATAGTTTGTACATAAATGCTTAAGTGATGTTATCAATAAACTATGTAATGGGTAAATCATTGTAGTACTGTAGCTTTGTATATTAAGACTACTGCTGTACTAATTATTACTACCTTAAACCGGATTTATATTAAGGTTTATTGTGATATATTGCACCATGCTATCGACTAGAAATCAACGACATAATGAATGGTCGTAATAAAGAAATGACGTTTGGCACCCGCAGACCTGTAGGTCCGGCTGTAGCTAGCAGCAAGGTGTAGGATAGTCAATCCAGTATAGATCTATACGCAAACTCATGCCCTCTCTCCAAGAGGATTCTGGCTACAACTCGGGACATGACATTTAAGGCATGCACCGACACAGTGGATCACAATTGATATCGTATTCATGTATATGTATTTTTTCTCGTACATCTGTATATGTATTGTTTCTAGTATATCTGTATATGTATTGTTTCCTGTATCTCTGTATATGTATTGTTTCTAGTATATCTGTATATGTATTGTTTCTAGTACATATGTATATGTATTGTTTCTAGTATATCTGTATATGTATTGTTTCTAGTATATCTGTATATGTATTGTTTCTAGTATATCTATATATGTATTGATCCTGCGTTACCCCGATGGTAACCAGCTAATGATGTACTGATGAGTATGACTATGGAAGTACTTTTATGTCTATACATGTATATATGATATATAAGTAATATGGAAATGACCTTCGGAAGGTCACCCGAAATCCCACCAGACCACATCCAAATCGAGGAAAAGGAAATAGGGCGGATGGAATTCCTAAGCCTTTTGAACATTATTTATATACCTATACATATATGGGCATGCAATTGGATATATAAAAGCATAAATAAGTTTTCATAAAACATTCGAAGCATAATTATAATTTCAAGGGAAGATTGGCCTGATGTCGATCTATAGAACATTTTGAAGGCATAAGTTGATAAAACAGTTTAAGTATAAGAAGCATTTGTTTGAATCACATTCTATAAGTAAGTTTGGATAGTAAAACAGTTTGTAAAACATTTCAATAGTAAAGCAGTTTGAAAAACAGTTTGAACAGTGGTGAAAATCGTTGTTTTCCTAGTTATTAATCACATGTGATTAATCACAATCACATGTGATTTAAGCAATAACTTATAAGTATTTGACTTGTATTCCCCCCCCCCCCATAAAGTGTTATAAAACATTTAAAATCGTTTCAAAGGTTGATTCAAGAGGTATGAACTCACTTGTGGTGAGTCGTTTGAATTGCAGTGTCGGCTACCGTGCTAGGTGACAAACGGAGACTGGTTTACACGCACAAGCCTAGTTATCATATAATAAGCATATATATAACTAATTAGACAAATAATAACTTAGTAAATAAGTTAATACACATAGGAAACATTTAAACACTTTTATGAGTGTTTATGGTCCAAATGGTTGCATCTAAGTTGCTACGGGACAAGGCAAAAGGGTTTGAAACATCAAATAGCCTTGTATAGGAGTTCACCACCCAACAAACCCCACACTTTGGAGTTTACGGCCGTAAACTCATAGGTTTATGGCCGTGAACTCCTCAAAGGGTTGTTTTGGGTGTTGTGTGGTGTTATCTTGCATCTAGAACACTCCTAGCTTTGTTGGAATAATACATGAAGTAGTTTTAAGGCTCTAGAACACTCCATAAGGGAGTTTACGGCCTAAAGTCCTTCATCCTAGAGTTTACGGCCGTAAACTCTTGGATTTTAATTGATTTGAAGCACTTAAACAACAAGGATTGCTTTCATGAATTTATCTAAGGCTTATGGGGACAAGAGGCACACTTTGGTGCCTTCACTTGGAGTTTACGGCCCAAGACATGTTCCTTGGCCGTAAACTCCTTTCAAGGAGTGGTTTTTATGTGTTATACTCTCCATTCTAGTCCCAAGGTTTCAAGGTAAATTGTCTAAAGGCTTAAGGGTTGCTTGGAATGATTTTTGTCCCACAAAAAGGGGTTTACGGCCCAAGAGGAGTTCTTGGCCATAAAATCCTACTAACTTGTGATTTTGATGAGCTTTTGGTGTTCTAAACAAGCACAAATACTAGTAGTTAAAGTCCTTAAGCATTTGGGGAAAGTTTTAGGGCATTTAAGCCCTTGAAAAGGGGTTTACGGCCCAAGGGAGTTCCTTGGCCGTAAACTCCTAGAACTTATGTTTCTTGGATGTTTCTTCGCCTACAAAGATCATACCCTATCTCCTAAACAAGTATTCTAACAAGGAATCGGGACTAGGAAGCATTTATGTTCCATTTTGGAGTTTACTCCCCAAGAACGTTCTTGGGCGGTAAACTCCCGGATCTTGATATCTAGACATGTAATTTGTGTTAATGAGCATCTAACAAGTATTGAAACACACTTAGAAAAGTAAACTCACAATATGGGATGAAAACCCGAAGATCCGTCAGAGAGAATATGGCTTTTCTCTATTTGGAATTGTGAATAATGAATTAATTTAATTCAGAAAACTATTTATAGTCCTGGAATATTTTGGTAGAAAATATTTTTATTCCTAATATTGGACTGTAACATTATGAAACTTGAAATGCCCAAGTTTCACAATACCAGGAGTATCCACTCTCCTGATATCATCTAAAACATAAACCCTAATGTACACAAATTTGTTCGGAAAAGTTTGAAAATCACTGAAACTGAACTAGCTTCTATTGAATAGATGAGGTTTATACAATTGGAAATTTCAGGTTGTCACATGATTCAACAAATTTGATTGTCATATTCACGAAGGGTGAGAGGCACAAGTTTCTGTTTGCTTTGGTTGACAAGCATCTGTTTTCAACAGACTGTCAGGAGCATATAATCAATATCATTCATCGATGCAAGCAGAACTTAGCAGCGGATAAAAAGAACTTCACAGATATGCTTCGGTGGTACATAACGTTTAGACATCACATTCTGGCCATTATACCGAGGATATTTGAAACCGTGAAAAAGTCCTCTGTTGTGAAAAGGGGATGAGGTTTCTGCTCCAAGGACGCAAAGGGGGAGATTGTTAGGTATTTTAGTGTTGCGTCTTGGGCCTTTTGGTTTTGTAATCGGGTTGGGCTTGTCCATCCGTAGTTATCTAGAATAGTTTCCTTTTATCTAGATAAGTTGTTAGGGTTTTAATATAAATATATGCATGCATGTATGCGTATAAGATAGAATAGTCGATTACATTGATTCTTGTAACCCTATAATACCTCTACAGATTGAAGCTCTTTATCGAGCTCTTCTGGGGTATCTTTGCATTAATCATTCGACATATTCAGTGCAATACTTGTGTTCTTCATTACGTTCTTATTTATATTTTGCTTATAATCATACGATCCTGATAGAACATTGTTCTAACGGCATGGATACATAAAGAGTTGGGCTACAAGAACCATGGATCATAAAACCCATGGGCATAACTTATGGGTTATACCCATTACCCTTGGAATCCTACATATAAATAGGTTACTCCATAGCTAATATCACCACTTCTTTTCTTAGAGAAACATGGAGGTGGTTTGGTGCATGGAATTCTCTCTCAAGAGCCACCTTTGTCCTAGGTGTGTTGTGATTCCATTTGAGGCATTTCATACTATTGGTGCTAAGCTCTTAAGGCCAAATATATCAAGACTTCAAGCCACATAAAAGGTATGTTTCCCTAACTAGTATATTATATGGTTTATGTCAAATGCATGCTAGTTATAGGTTTAATGCCTTGGAAACCATTTGCATGTATAATTAGTGAAAACATAGATCCAAGATGTTTAGGGTTGTATGTGCACCATAGGATGTTGTATTATACCAAAACCTAACAGTGGTATCAAAGCCATGGGTTGTTTTCTACTATATTTGATGCAAATGTATTTTTTTTTCAGGTTGATGGAAAAAAAAGGAAAAAAAAAACATGAAGTTTATTAAATTTTATGATAATTACTTGATTTCATGAAAAACTAATTATTTGTAAAATTTGAGTCACTTTACTACAAGAGTTGAATTAGGTCAATTTATTAAAAGATAAAATGATATGATTATTTTATTTGTTTTAAAAGTTTGAGCTAAGTGGTTTTAAGGAGTTACAAATTTTGTCATAAAATTTTGGAACTCAAAAGTTTTTTTAAAGTTATGATCTTAAGAGTTTTGAAACTTCCATAAGTTATGTATGTGAAATGTCTCATTTATTAACTCTTTAGGTTATGAAGTCCAAGAGTCTTCAAAGGATAATTGTCAAAGTTTCAACATTTGTATTAGTTTATATGATTATCTAATTTCTTGAAAATTGTTGATGTGAATTATCTTTACATATGAGTTTAATCTAGATCATAGAAAAATTATTTGATCTTAATGGTTTTTATGAACTCCATAACTTGTCCTCAAGTTATGGAAAGCGAAGAGCTTTTCTTTTTAAAGTGTCATTAAGTCTCATAGGTTATGAAAATAGAAGAGTCTCTATTTTTAATGTCATCATTAAATCATTTCATGTCTTCCACAACTTGTCCTCAAGTTATGGAACTTGAATTTTTTTTCATTAAACCTTAATTAAACTCATAAATTATGAAAAAGCCAAGAGTTTTGAAAGGGTTCAAAACTTGTCCTCAAGTTTTGGAATTTGTAAAGTTACCCCACATGTATACTTTAATTCCAAACTAGACCTTAGAATTTTAAAAGTTAAAATTCAACCCTTATACTTTATAATATTATAAGTTAATAATATATATATATATATATATATATATATATATATATATATATATGTATGTATAAGAGTAAAGTCAGTCTTACCATTAGTAGGGCTCATTCACGAAGCCGGTCTATATGGGGGGTATAAGGTTACTGCCTATAAAATGGTAGTTTAATGGGTGTCCACTCTCACCCACCGCTTCCTTGACCGGTGGAGGGTCGTTAGCCGAACGGGTAGGACAAGGACTATAATTCTCCCTTCATTAAAAATATTAATGATAAATACTAAGTAACTAAACCTTTTATAAATACCCAATCTTAGTTACTTAGGAAAATGTGAATAAGGTGCTAATCAATGAAATTACACTTTGCACTTTGTTTAATTCGGTTAGTGGAGCGTGTGTGGTTAACTGGCACACTAACTCGTGTTTAACAAGGTAGGAAAAGGGTAACTTAATGTTTATCATAGTATCAATGGAGCGTGTGTGGTTAACCGGCACATCGATTGAGGGGTAAACACTTAAGGGTACCCAGTAATTTGCATGGTTACTTCACACCTTGTTTTGTGATCCTCGGCATCCCAGTCACAAAACCTGAAGGGCATACTCGAGATTGAAACATGCCATTGAACAGTTCAATGAATCTCAAAGATCTAGGAGTATCAAATCTGATTAAAACCTAATAACACATTTCGTTTATCTTGGTGGAAATTGGTGAATCGTCATTCACTTACCTTCAAATATTTTATAGCTTGGATTACGACATCCCTCTTCTAAGTTATTAAATAATTTGTAGGGTCCTAGCCTTAATATTTCATATTGGGTGTCATATTAAGGACTTAAAGTCAACTATCTTGAATATCTCCCAAAAGATGTCTGGTTTAGACATTTATGATGTTCCAAAATCTCTTGAAACAAGCTTTCCTAAATGAAGATGATGTCCCATGGAAATCATACTTCTTTCACCTCCTCCAATTATTCTCCCTAACCCACAAGTTCTTGAAAAGTTTAAAGTGACTCAAGCCCTATTGATAAGTAAAGGTCTATGTGCGGTCATATCTTGGACATGTAGTCACATATTGACAAGCCGGGAGAGTTGGGTGTCAAAGTCTTGAGAAAGTTGGTGGCTCAATCACTTTCTAAGTCACATAGTGAGTTTCTTTAGAACTCCTATGAAACAGACTATGACAAGACCCTTAATGATCTTATCTAAGATCATCTTCCTAAAACCTTATGGACATTGACAATGGTGACACTGGATATCCAGTAAAGCTCTCTCTTCCCAATGGTAAGGGATCGGCCATAGTCAACTCGGTTGACCAAATGGTAAAGAGAAAAGCTAAGATTGTGATAGTCTCGTGTACCATTACCAAAGGGTCCATATGTTTATATTGCCAAAGGAAGGGGCATTGGTTGCGAAGCTGCCAATTTACCTAAGGGTGTTAAAGTCAATAAGTTTGACTCTACTTCAGGTAAAGTCCACTATCTAACTCTGCTAAGTTTCTATTATGAGATTCTTGATATATGATGTGACTGGGTCACATGTTGATGCTTTAAGAATCAAAGAAAAGTAAAGAAACTTAACGAAAGAATATGCTGAATTTGATCGCGTAAATGGATTTTTATCGCATAGTTTGAAAATCGGATTCTTGAGCTACTTCTTAGGAGATATGAGCTATTGCTTAGTAATAGATAACAACAAGTTTCATATGGATTGTAAGGATAGTTTTTCAGCAAAGTTTTAAAATAAAATATTTTATTTATTTTAAAATATCCTTACAATGGCATTTGTGAAAAGTTTTGTTGCTTATAAGATTCCATTAAGAGCAAGAGTGGAAATATGAATTTTATTCTTTCATTTGTGGTAGTGTGTAAAATTACCAAATAAGGAAAGATTCTCGTCACCCAACTTTTAGTTGGATAGAAACATGGAATCATGCAAGGTGAATAGCATGATGAATGAGAACTTTCAAGTATTGGAAAAATTTAGACTATTTACTTGTTCACATGGATGTGTGAGTCATGTAAAGGACTAAGGGATCGAGTACACATTCTTGTACACTGGTCAAGTCCACCACAAAAGATCGATAAGACTATTCGTCATAGTTTACTAAAGCTCAGTAAATATGATTATACTTACAAGCTTAAGTGTAACTCTGAGACATTGGAAAAGGTTCCAATGTAAGGCATAGCAAATAAGAAGAATCAACTTAGGCAGAAAGATAAAAGTTTCACAAATCTGAAAATATGGGAGAGTACTTTAGTATCAGTTTTGTGATCATCTTAATGATTAAAAAACCATAGCGCAATTAGTTCTCTAAGGAAATCTTAGTGCATTCTTATGAGTAAGAAGAGGAATCTTGAATTGTTGAAATGGTTAAATCAAGAAGATGAGTCATACTTCGTTCCAATACAAGTCTTAGAATCATACTCCAAGATTGTAATTTGAGTGACACGTCTTAATGTAACAGCCCGGAATTCCAGGTATTGTTATATTTATGATTTTGGGTGTTTTAAGAGGGGACTCGGCGAGTTGGAGCTCAGACTCGCCAAGTAGGATCGCGGATCTGGTCGTAGGTTCGCGAATGGACTCGGCGAGTCCGGATATGGACTCGGCGAGTCCGCGTTGTTTAGCGAAACCCTAACCGTCCAGGTTTGGGACATATATATAAGGGGCCTTATGGCCGTCATTGTTCACCCTAGTTCTGTGAGTGAAACCCTAATTCGATTGTGAGCATCTGGAGCAAGGTAGAAGACCATTATTGATCATGGAAGTGTTATTTTGCAAGGAGGAGGAGGCTTGGTTAAGGGAACAACAGGAGAAGCCATATTCTGAGGGTTGGGGACACAGAGCAACGTTATTCAGGTAATATTTTCGAATTGTTCCCTTCTATGTTGATGTGTATATGGATTTAGGGTTTATTGAACCCTTTTGTGACTAGATTGAGTGTTTCCTTAGTCCCCCAAGCGATTGGAACCCTATATTGGGACCCTTGGAAGTCCAGAATGTCCCATGCCTGAGCTTTTCGGGAATCAATGGAGGTTTTGGATTGGAATCCTTATGCCTTAGGTCAAAACGTAAATTATGAGTCATGGGGTGTATTATGAGCACCGAAATGAGGACTTTACGTGATGAACCAGTCTAGGAAGGCCAGACCTATGAATTGCCGGAGCAAATCTAACCTTAGTAAGCAGTTTGAGCGGTTGCATGGCATGGACTCGCTGAGTCCGATGAACAGACTCGGCGAGTAGCTTGAAGATTGCCTTAGCGTGGTCCTTTCCGGGTTATGGGATGGATCGATGAGTCAGGGCGAGATAGAGAGGGTTAACAGGTGGTCTGAGTCGAAATGGGACTCGCCGAGTTGTTCTTCAGACTCGGCGAATTGAGTCGGGGTGGCCCCGCGATTCTTCCAGGAGGAACTCGTCGAGTTAGGGGGGATACTCGACGTGTAGAAAGGGAATCTTAGAGAATTGGTGAGAACGTTTAGACTCGCCGAGTCGCCCTAGCACTCGCCGAGTCCGGTCAAAGTTGACCGTTGACCGTTGACCGTTGACCAGAGTGGACCTGTGTTGACTTCTTAGGGATAGTCAACATTAGAGATATAAAGTGTTAACTAGGGACATATGATGTTATAGGAGGATTAGAGCTCGGAGAATCGGGCACGAGGGATTCCCAGGGTTGTGAGATATCGAGACACGCGAGGTGAGTCTTCTCACTATACTTTACCTTGAGTAGGTAACCAGAGTTATATGATAGAGTATTTGTATGCTATGTATGTTATGTGTTGTACTGCATTCTTTTAAGTGATTTATGCTATGCTTGTTTACAGAGTTAGAACCTGAGGGTTCACAGAGTATGGGTGCACGGACCCACAGAGTTATAGCCTCGAGTGGCTAATATGTGTTATGTGGTATTTTGGGGAACTCACTAAGCTTTATGCTTACAGTGTTGGTGTTATTTGTTTCAGGTACTAGTGAGGATCGCGGGAAGGCGCCGGCCTGATCAGTGCACACACGCGAGATTTTTATATTGTGGGATCTTGGGGTTTTTATATATGTTACGAAATGAATTACAAACAATGATGTTTTTATGAATATTAAATGAAGTTTGTCTTTATGAAATGCGAAAAATTATTTTTAAATTCTTGGTGTTACAATTTGGTATCAGAGTCTTGGTTTGAGGGATTCGAGTACACCTTCGGGCGTATTTGAACTCAAACTGAGGATTTGAGATATAATTTTCAAAAGATTAAAATATTTTTGAAAAGACGCAGAGCAAGGGATGTGTGTACGATCAGTCCGCGCCCGAACGGTGATTTCCCAAAATACCCTTACATTATGTGATGTTAATATTGATATGATGTATCTGCATGCTAGAGTAGGCTAGGAATTGCTACTAGGACTAGATTGGCCTGATTTGTGATGCCTTAGTCTAGGGAGAGGTGAGCTGCTATGAGATGCTTGAGAGTGAGTAAGTAGCAGCGAGGGACTTATGTTAGATATATTAGAGAGTGGTCTACGCATGATAGAGTACTTGAGACCTGGAATCCGAAGAGGAGGACTTGGAGTGTATTCTGGTGCGGTGCAGACAGTAGTATTGGGCCCGCACTACTGGAAGCACCGGAGCGGGGTGCAGCCCAAGTAAGAATCTTTGGACTGCCAAGAATCAAGGAGGAAAGAGTTGACGAGTGTGAGTGTGTTCGTGGGGATTCTAAATTTATTGTATGTCGTATTTCAGCGGTAGATCATGGTGAGGACACGTTTCACGTCCGAGAGTAGTGGTACCAGTGAGGAGGATATTCGCCGGATCATCCAGGAGGAGGTAGCTGCAGCCATCAGGGCAGAGATTCCGGAGATGTTTGGGCCCATAAAGACCACACTGATTGAGACGTTCAACGAGCGTTATGCCGCTCTTACAGAGGCTGCTGCTGCAGCGGCTACCACAGCGGTGACTGCTGCAAGGCCGCAGAGTGGGGATGCGTTACTATTCCGGGAATTCAGCAACACAAAACCACCAGAGTTCGACGGGACCCAGGGTCCGGTGGCAGCGATGAGGTGGATATCTGATATTGAGGGGTGCTTCTTCACTTGCTCGTCTCCTGAGCATTTGAAGGTCCGATTCGCACTGAACCAGCTTCGCTTGGGAGCGAAGGACTGGTGGAAGTTTGCAACGGCGCATTATACGCCTGCTGAGCTTTCTGCGGTGACCTGGGAGAGGTTCACCACCATGTTTCGAGATGAGTACGTTCCCCAGGTGGAGAGGGAGCGTTTAGCACAGGAGTTTCTGGCCCTCAAGCAGGGTACTGAGTCTGTTACAGCAATCACGAGGATGTTCCACGAGAGGGCGATGTTCTGCCCTGAGCACGTGCCCACTGAGCAGGCACGTATGAGCCGCTACTTGAGCGTCTTGAGGCGGGATATTCGGGAGTTCGCTGCAAACTCCTCGTACCGGACATTTGCCGAGCTTCAGGCAAATGCCCGGAAGAGGGAGATCGAGCTTCAGACTCAGACCAGGGAGGAGGCGGAGTCTCAGGGGAGGGATCGGCGACCGGCACAGTCGCAGCCGGCCGCCAAGCAGGCCAAGCCTGCTGATCCCAGACCAGGGAGCCAGAAGGGCCGCACTTGCTGAAAGTGCGGCAAGGGGCATGACGGAGTTTGCCGAGCGGGGTCTTGCTACAAATGTGGCAAGGAGGGGTACATGGCCAAGGACTGCCCCAAGGGGTTTGTAGTGTGCTTTCACTGCAACCAGACTAGACACCGGAAGGCTGAGTGTCCGCAGCTGCGCGGAGCACCTCAGGGATCTGCTCCTGCCGCCATCAGAGCTACAGAGAGTCGGCCTATGAAGACCGAGACACCGAGAGCTCGAGGGAGAGCCTTCCAGCTGACTGCGGAGGAAGTCCGTGCTGCGCCCGATATGGTGGCTGGTACGTTTCCTTTCATGTATTTATATTGATGTTGAAATATTATGCTTATATTAGGTTATGCGTAGGTACCTTCCTTGTGAATTCTGTGCCTGCTTTAGTGTTATTTGACTCGGGTGCGAGTCGGTCTTTTGTATCTCTGGCCTTTAGTCAGCATATCAGTGTTAGTCGTGAGGCATTGAATCGGCCTCTGAGAGTTTCCATAGCTGATGATAGAGTGATTTGTGCCACGGGGGTTTTCCGGGGATGTGTGTTAGAGATTTTTGGGGTTGAGTTTCCGATTGACCTGATTCCTATCGCGATGGGTGATGTCTATGTCATTGTGGGCATGGACTGGTTGAGCCGATTCAGCGCAGTCATCGACTGCGAGCGTCAGCTGGTGACTATACGAGACCCTAGTGGGGGAGTTCTTTCGGTGTACGGCGAGGGTACGCGTTCGGGATCAGCCTTTTGTTCGGCCGCCAGAGCGAGGCAGTGTCTACAGCAGGGCTGTAAGGGTTTTGTGGCGTATGTGATGGATACGCGAGCGACTTCCGAGAGACCGAGTTCAGTTGAGGAGGTACCGGTGGTGCGTGAGTTTCCAGATGTCTTTCCCGAGGAGCTGCCGGGAGTACCTCCTGTGAGGCAAGTGGAGTTTGGTATTGATTTGATTCCGGGAGCCGCACCTATCGCTAAGGTGCCTTATCGTCTTGCACCTCCAGAGATGCAAGAGTTATCCTCGCAGCTTCAGGAGTTGCTGGGGAAGGGATTCATTCGGCCGAGCAGTTCGGCGTAGGGAGCACCTATTCTGTTCGTCAAGAAGAAAGATGGTTCACACCGAATGTGCATTGATTACCGGGAGTTGAACAAGTTGACGGTCAAGAACCGTTACCCATTACCGAGGATCGACGATTTATTTGATCAGTTGCAGGGAGCATCTTGGTTTTCCAAGATCGACTTGAGGTCGGGATATCATCAAGTGAAAGTGCGGGATGAGGACGTACAGAAGACAGCATTCAGGATGCGATATGGGCATTATGAGTTTGTGGTGATGCCTTTTGGGCTCACCAATGCCCCGGTTGTATTCATGGATCTCATGAACAGGCTATGTAGGCCGATGTTGGATCGGTCAGTGATTGTATTTATCAATGATATTTTGGTGTATTCGAGATCTAGAGAGCAGCATGAGGAACATTTGAAGGAGGTCCTTGGGGTTTTGAGATCGGAGAAGCTTTATGCAAAGTTCTCCAAGTGTGACTTCTGGTTGCAGGAGGTCCAATTCCTAGGACATTTTGTTAATCAGGAAGGGATATTGGTCGATCCGGCCAAGGTTGAGGCGGTGATGAGTTGGGAGGTGCCGAAGTCACCCTCTGAGATCAGGAGTTTCCTTGGACTGGGAGGGTATTATCGGAGATTTATTAAGGACTTCTCCAGAATTGCAGTGCCACTCACTAGATTGATCCGAAAGGGGGTTGCATTCTCATGGGGACCCGAGCAACAGACCTCTTTTGAGACACTTCGCCAGAGATTGTGCGAAGCCCCGGTGTTAGCTCTCCCGGAAGGGATGGAGGATTTTGTAGTTTATTGTGATGCATCTATTTCGGGGTTGGGTGCAGTTCTGATGCAAAGAGGGCATGTAATAGCATATGCATCGAGGCAGCTGAAGCCTCACGAGACGAGATATCCCACGCATGATCTAGAGCTGGGGGCGGTAGTGTTCGCCCTCAAGATTTGGCGTCCTTACTTGTATGGGGTTCGTTGCACGATATACACGGACCATAAGAGTTTGAAGTACTTGATGGACCACCTGGGAATCCCTCGTGCCCTACGAATGGCATCCAGTAGAGGGAACGGGTCGTTGGTTTGGTTTCAGAGTTCGTTACTGATGTTCGAGGGTTGATGACCTTTCAGGGTCGGATTTGGGTACCGTTTGTGGGTGGTACGCGTACTACTTTGATGGAGGAGGCACATCGATCGAAATTCTCGATCCATCCCAGGGCTACAAAGATGTATTTGGATTTGAGGAGAGAATATTGGTGGCCATGCATGAAGAGGGACGTCGCGTGGTTTGTCGAGAGGTGCTTGACCTGCCGTAGGGTTAAGGCCGAGCACCAGAGACCGCATGGCAAGTTGCAGCCATTGGAGGTTCCCGAGTGGAAGTGGGAACACATCACTATGGATTTCATCACCAAATTGCCGAGGACTGCCAGAGGAGTTGATGCAATTTGGGTGATTGTAGACAGATTGACGAAGAGCGGACGATTCAGACGATTCAGACGCTCGAGGACATGCTTCGGGCGTCTGTGTTGGATTTTGGGGGTAGCTGGGATGCGTATTTGCCCTTGGCGAAGTTTTCCTACAACAACAGCCATCATTCGAGCATCGGTATGCCGCCCTTTGAGCTGTTGTATGGCAGGAGGTGTCGGACCCCCATTTGTTGGGGAGAGGTGGCACAGAGAGTGATGGGCAGTACAGAGATCGTGCTTCAGACGACAGAGCAGATTCAACAGGTTAGACAGAGGTTATTGACCGCCCAGATCCGACATAAAAGTTATGCAGACAGACGCCGGTCCGAGCTTGAGTTTCAGGTCGGCGACTTCGTACTCCTGAAGGTCTCTCCTTGGAAAGGAGTGATTCGATTCAGGAAGAGGGGCAAGTTGGGGCCCCGGTATATTGGGCCTTTTCGTGTGATTGCGAGGGTAGGTCGGGTGGCCTACCGTTTGGAGTTGCCAACGGAATTGAGACAGATCCACGACACTTTTCATGTGTCGCAATTGAGAAAGTGTATAGCCGATGAGTCGGCAGTGGTTCCATTAGAGGACATTCAGGTGGATGCGAGCCTGAATTATGCCGAGAGACCAGTGGCCATCAGAGATCGGAAGATCAAGGTTCTGAGGAATAAGGAGATACCTCTGGTGTTAGTTCAGTGGCAGCACCGGAAGGGATCAGAAATGACCTGGGAGCCGGAGCGTGAGATGCGGGAGCAGCATCCGGAGCTATTTTCAGAGTGAGACTTCGAGGGCGAAGTCTAGTCCTAGTGGGGGAGAGTTGTAACAGCCCGGAATTCCAGGTATTGTTATATTTATGATTTTGGGTGTTTTAAGAGGGGACTCGGCGAGTTGGAGCTCAGACTCGCCGAGTAGGATCGCGGATCTGGTCGCGGGTTCGCGACTGGACTCGGCGAGTCCGGATATGGACTCGGCGAGTCCGCGCTGTTTAGCGAAACCCTAACCGTCCAGGTTTGGGACATATATAAGGGGCCTTATGGCCGTCACTGTTCACCCTAGTTCTGTGAGTGAAACCCTAATTCGATTGTGAGCATCTGGAGCAAGGTAGAAGACCATTATTGATCTTTGAAGTGTTATTTTGCAAGGAGGAGGAGGTTTGGTTAAGGGAACAATAGGAGAAGCCATATTCTGAGGGTTGGGGACACAGAGCAATGTTATTCAGGTAATATTTTCGAATTGTTCCCTTCTATGTTGATGTGTATATGGATTTAGGGTTTATTGAACCCTTTTGTGACTAGATTGAGTGTTTCCTTAGTCCCCCAAGCGATTGGAACCCTATATTGGGACCCTTGGAAGTCCAGAATGTCCCATGCCTGAGCTTTTCGGGAATCAATGGAGGTTTTGGATTGGAATCCTTATGCCTTAGGTCAAAACGTAAATTATGAGTCATGGGGTGTATTATGAGCACCGAAATGAGGACTTTACGTGATGAACCAGTCTAGGAAGGCCAGACCTATGAATTGCCGGAGCAAATCTGACCTTAGTAAGCAGTTTGAGCGGTTGGTAAATTTGGTCAACCGAAATAGCAATTTCAATATTTGGTAAATTTAGACATTACCACAAATGAAAGAATCAATTTCATATTTCCACTCTTGCTATTAATGGAATCATATAAGCAACAATTCTTCCTCAAATTCCATTATAAGGATATTTTAAAATAAATAAAATCAAAAATTTCCTTTTATTTTAAAACTTTGCGGAAAAACTTATCCTTACAATCCATATGAAAACTTGTTGTTATCTATTCCTAAGCAATATCTCATAAATCCTAAGAAGCAACTCAAGAATCCGATCTTCAAACTACACGATAGAAATCCATCTACGCGATCAGATTCAACATATTCTTTCTTTAAGTTCCTTTAGTTTTCTTTGATTCTTAAAACATCAACATGTGGCCCAGTCACATCATGTAATAAGAATCTCATAATAGAAGCTTAGCAGAGTTAGATAGTGGACTTTACCTAAAGAAGAGTCAAACTTATTGACTTTAACACCCTTAGGTAAATTGGCAGATTCGCAACCAATGCCCCTTCCTTTAGCAATATAAACATATTGACCCTTTGCTAATGGTACACATGACTATCACAGACTTAGGTTTTCTCTTTACCATTTGGTCAACCGAGTTGATGATGGCCGATCCCTTTCCATTGGGAAGAGAATGTTTTTCTGGATTTCATGTGTCACTATTGTCAACGTCCATCAAGTTTTAAGGAAGTTGATCTTAACAAATAGATAAGATCATTAAGGGTCTTGTCATAGTCTGTTTCATAGGTGTCCCAAAGGAACTCACTATGTGACTTAGAAAGTAATTGAACCGCCAACTTTCTCAAGACTTTGACACCCAACTTTCCCGGCTTGTCAATATGTGACTACATCTCCAAGATGTGATCACACCTAGACCTTGCCTTGCCAATAGGGCTTGAGTGACCTTCAACTTGTGGGTTAGGGAGAATAATTGGAGGAGGTGAAAGAAGTATGATTTCCATGGGACATCATCTTCATTTAGGAAAGCTTGTTTCAAGAGATTTGGGAAGATCATAAATGTCTAAACCAGACATCTTTTGGGAGATATTCAAGATAGTTGATCTTAAGTCCTTAATATGACACCCAATATGAAATATTAAGGCTAGGAGCCTACAAACTATTTTATAACTTAGAAGATGGATGTCGTAATCCAAGCTATAAAATATTTTAAGGTAGGTGAATGACGATTCACCAATTTCCACCAAGATAAACGAAATGTATTATTAGGTTTTTGAAACTCCTAGATCTTTTGAGATTTATTGAATTGTTCAATGGCAAGTTTCAATCTCGAGTGTGCCCTTCAGCTTTTGTGATTGGGATGCCGAGGATCACAAAACAAGGTGTGAAGTAACCATGCAAAATACTTGGTACCCTTAAGTGTTTACCCCTCAATCGATGTGCCGGTTAACCACACACGCTCCATCAATACTATGATAAACATTAAGTTACCCTTTGCCTCCCTTGTTAAATACGAGTTAGTGTGCCGGTTAACCACACACGCTCCACTAACCGACTTAAACAAAGTGCAAAGTGTAACTTCATGGATTAGCACCTTATTCACATTTTCCTAGGTAATTAAGATTGGGTATTATTAAGAGTTTAGTTACTTAGTATTTATCATTAATACTTTTAATGAAGGGAGAATTATAGTCCTGTCAAACCCGTTCGGCTAACGACCCTCCACCAGTCAAGCAACCGGTGAGTGATAGTGGACACCCATTAAGTTGCCATTTTATAGGCAACAACCTTATACCCACCTTATAGACCGGCTTCGTGAATGAGGCGTACTAGCGGTAAGACTGACTTTACTCTTATATATATATATATATATATATATATATATATATATATATATATATATATATATATATATATATATATATATATATATATATATATATATATATTATTAACTTATAGTATTATTAAGTAAAAGGGTTGAATTTTAACTTTTAAAATTCTAAGGGGCTAACTTGGAATTAAAGTATTCATAAGAGAAAACTTTACAAATTCCAAAACTTGAGGGCAAGTTTTGAAACTATTCAAAACTAATTAATTCCATACCTTATGTGTTTAAAGTAGTTTTAATCCAAAAACTCTTCAAGTTCCATAACTTGAGGACAAGTTATGGAAGACTTTAAACTAATAAAAGAATTAACTTTTCTTTATTTTATAACTTATGGAATTAATTAAGGTTACACTTTTTTTTTAATTTATTATTTAATGAAGAGACTCTTGGTCCTCCATAACTTGAGGACAAATTATGGAGTCATAACACCATTTAATTAGAACTAGACTCTTCATTTTGTAAGCTTTGCCAACTTTTTTGAGTTTTATGAAACTTAAATGTGACTTTTCATATAACTTGAGGACAAGTTACAAAAACACATTTTAGAATCAACTCTTAGATTAATTTGGATTGAAAATAACTATTTCACTCAACTTTTCTATTAATCTAAGCAACACATAAGAACAAGATAATTCAAATCAAACTTTTTTCATGTAATTAGTCTAAACCTTAAACTAATACAAAACATGAATCTATTGATATTTATATTTGAAATTGGATTAGCATGAACATTACCACATCAAAAACAAGTTTATAAGTTCAAAAACATCTTAGGGTAATGTTCCTAATCCAATTCCAGCCAAAAAAGTCGAATTTATGCTCTCTGGGGGTCCAACGCGTTGAGTGCATGAACCAACTCGACAAGTTGGATCGATTTGATCACTTTTTAGGTATGGACTCGCCGAGTCTCCTGATGGACTCGCCGAGTCTGATGGTCAGACAGCAACAATTTCGATTTTTTAAGCAGTTTTGCAAGTATAACAAGAAAACAAGCCTAGGCTCTGATACCACTGTTGGGTTTTGAGCATTCTAACACTCCTATGGTGTACATGCAACCCTATAAACCTTGGATCTATGTTTTCTCTATAATACATGCAAATAAGAACTTTCCAAGGCTTTAATCCTAACTAGCATATTTGGAGTTCTTATACTACAAAGTACTAGTTAGATGACATACCTTTTGATGTAGCTTGATGTATTCAAGCTTTAAGAGCTTAGCCCCAATAGTGTGGAAGCCTCAAATGGAATCACAAATCACCAAAACACCTTGGAAGACTTTAGAGAATATGGATACTTGGTTCTCTCTAGTGAAATTGGCTAGCCCTTCATAGTGTACCACACTAGTGCCAATTTCACCAACCAATGACATCTTTATATAGTATGGATACTAGGGTTAAACCCATGACCTTTCATTTCATATGATCCATGGGTTAAACACTCCATGGACTATCCATGAAAGCTTAGCCCAACCTAAATGAACTTGGCCCATTCCATATATATAAGAGTCCATATTTAATTAGTTCCTTTTGATCATTTAATTAATTATAAATTAATTGTTGATCAATACTAATTAAATAATATGATTCCATATTAATATATTAGAACTTATAATATATTAATATTAATCATAAACATATTATTCTCAAAAGATTATCCATATAAATTGTGTCGGTGAAGTGCAACCCAAATGGACCATGCCGGGTCGAGTCAAGTACATACCAAATATAATTATGGACTTAGACATTAATCCAACACTTTGGCTCCACGAATCCTAGCTTAACAGCTGAATTCCGAAAGTTGATGGAAACTAAATTTGAGATGAGCTCAATGAGTCCAATTAACTTTTTTCTTGGATTGAACGTTAGATAGGGACCCGAAGGCATCTTTATTAATCAGGAAGAATATACCAAGACTTTGCTAACCAAGTTTGGAATGACGGGAGACTCTAAAATGAAAGTACTTATGGCTTTTGGAACTAAACTCACACCATCATTGGAGAAACCAGCAGCCGATACAACACTCTATCGACAGATAATTGGATCTCTGATGTATCTCACAGCCAGTAGACCCGACGTCATGTTCTCTGTCTGTTACTGTGCACAATTTCAAGCCAACCCACGAGAACCTCATCTTCAAGCCGTGAAGAACATATTTCGCTATCTGAAGCAAACCTCCTCTCTCAGCCTATGGTATTCAACAAACGCTTAACTCAACGGGAAGCGGAATTACCAGTCGAAAATCAGATTATGGATGAGCTTGACAGACGTACAGCCCACCTCAAACTGCAAACACACAAGCTGCGTACTACTAATGTTGAGATTAGTGATCTCAAGTCAGAAAGGGAGGTTATTAGGAGTTCTACTGCAAATGTTCACTCCATTCTTCTTCATCTTATTGAGGCTCATGCTCCGCTCATCACTATCACTGTCAGAAGGCATTTGGCAGACAAGCTCAGACCGGCACTGGACGTTCTCAGACGTATCGAAGGTGTTTCGGTGACCGGGGTCCAACCGAAACAAGGGGGAGAGAAAGAGTCAAAGCAACCTTCTCCTTCTAGCTCAAAGCCAGCTGCTGAACCGAAGGGTAATAAAGCTTCGGTCAATAACAAAGATAAAAAGAAGAAGAAGATTGGTGAAGACAACACAGACAATGAAGATGATGTCTATGACGAGATTCCCAAGAAACCTGTCCCAAAGGTTAACACTTCTGAAAAAGAAACGGAAGAAAAAACCAAGAAGCAGTGAGCTAAGCTAGAGCAGAAGCAAAAGGAGGCGAAGCTCCTAGAGAAGAAAAAGTATATGTTTCCTGTGTGGACAAAAGACTCGCTTCAAAGGTGTGCAATCGACGAGCCAACTATTCTCTGGCTTGAGCGAATAATGTCCTTTGGCCTTGACAAGTCCAAGGATGCACAGTTCGATATGCCAATCACTCGAAAGGCATTTATCTTCCACTGCTTCAACTCGACTGTTGCCATTACATCCCCGGACCCGAAGGTAGATAAGGATCTTCTGGAGTTTTAGTTGGAGTTTTCTCAACCCCAATACCTGACCTGGATCTCAAAGAAGATAACTACAGTCAAGGTAATGAAGCCCTATTCAGCAGGGAAATTTATTAATGTCAAATTCAGGGTGACTCGAGGAACCGAAGGCTCAATCTACCATTTTACCGTGCTGATCTACCAAACCTCAATCCCCATGACTGGATACTCCTCAACAACATTCTTATGTCGAATCCTCAGGAGTATCAGCCTATAATCGATCATGTCCAGCGTATGCTTGTTTGCTACATACATGAGGTAGTGAAGATGGACCAGGAGATTGCCTCTACCATACACAAGCGAACAAAGATCAAGACCATGGGCAGAGCTGGCAATCTCAATACCATGATCAAGGGGAAATCGATCCAAAGTACCACACAGTTATGTTCCTCAGGGGAGAAGGTCAAAAATGTATGTTCGCTCTTGTTGACAAACACCTCTTATCGACGATTTGTCTTGAGCATATCTTGGAGATCATTCAGAGATGCGACCATAACAGTGTTGCTGACAAGAAACTATTCACTGACATGCTGAGGTGGTACATACAGTTCAGACAGACTCTTCTCTCCATTATTCCTCGTCTGTTCAAAGTTGTAAAGACAATGAAGCCTGCTCAAAGGAAATAATCTCTCGCCTCATTTGACGCAAAGGGGGAGATTGTTGAGTCTATTAGATTGTGTCAGGGGCTTGGTCCTTAGCCCAGTTAGAATGCTGGTATTGGGCCTGTCCAGCCGTGCATAATTTTGTATTAGGGTTTAGTATATAAGCTGCATGCATGCAGACTTAGAAGTAATCGCATTCATTATTTTTGATTCATATTTTCTGTAACTCTAGCTCACCTCTACAGCAGAAGTTCTTCATCGAGCTGAGGCGTGACTCAGTTTGAATCATAAGCACGTATTTGATTCTGATTTGTGTTCATTCTTATATTGTTCTTAAATTGTTTGATTTCTTTTATCGTACCTGTGAAAGATCTAATCGATCTTAGAATTTTGAACTCATCAGTATTCAACATCAATTAATGGATTAAGTGTTTACCCCTCAATCGATGTGCCGGTTAACCACACACGCTCCATCAATACTATCATAAACATTAAGTTACCCTTTGCCTCCTTTGTTAAATACGAGTTAGTGTGCCGGTTAACCACACACGCTTCACTAACCGACTTAAACAAAGTGCAAAGTGTAACTTCATGGGTAAGCAACTTATTCACATTTTCCTAAGTAATTAAGATTGGGTATTATTAAGAGTTTAGTTACTTAGAATTTATCATTAATACTTTTAATGAAGGGAGAATTATAGTCTTGTCAAACCCGTTCGGCTAACGACCCTCCACCAGTCAAGCAAGCGGTGGGTGATAGTGGACACCCATTAAGTTGCCATTTTATAGGCAACAACCTTATACCCACCTTATAGACCGGCTTCGTGAATGAGGCGTACTAGCGGTAAGACTGACTTTACTCTTATACATATATATATTATTAACTTATAGTATTATTAAGTAAAAGGATTGAATTTTAACTTTTAAAATTCTAAGGGGCTAACTTGGAATTAAAGTATTCATAAGAGAAAACTTTACAAATTCCAAAACTTGAGGGCAAGTTTTGAAACTATCCAAAACTAATTAATTCCATACCTTATGTGTTTAAAGTAGTTTTAATCCAAAAACTCTTCAAGTTCCATAACTTGAGGACAAGTTATGGAAGACTTTAAACTAATAAAAGAATTAACTTTTCTTTATTTTATAACTTATGGAATTAATTAAGGTTACACTTTTTTTTTAATTTATTATTTAATGAAGAGACTCTTGGTCCTCCATAACTTGAGGACAAATTATGGAGTCATAACACCATTTAATTAGAACTAGACTCTTCATTTTGTAAGCTTTGCCAACTTTTTTGAGTTTTATGAAACTTAAATGCGACTTTTCATATAACTTGAGGACAAGTTACAAAAACACATTTTAGAATCAACTCTTAGATTAATTTGGATTGAAAATAACTATTTCACTCAACTTTTCTATTAATCTAAGCAACTCATAAGAACAAGATAATTCAAATCAAACTTTTTTCATGTAATTAGTCTAAACCTTAAACTAATACAAACCATGAATCTATTGACAATTATATTTGAAATTGGATTAGCATGAACATTACCACATTAAAAACAAGTTTATAAGTTCAAAAACATCTTAGGGTAATGTTCCTAGTCCAATTCCAGCCAAAAAAGTCGAATTTATGCTCTCTGGGGGTCCAACTCGTTGAGTGCATGAACCAACTCGACGAGTTGGATCGATTTGATCACTTTTTAGGCATGGACTTGCCGATTCTCTTGATGGACTCGCCGAGTCTGATGGTCAGACAACAACAATTTCGATTTTTTAAGCAGTTTTGCAAGTATAACAAGAAAACAAGCCTAGGCTCTGATACCACTGTTGGGTTTTGAGCATTCTAACACTCCTATGGTGTACATGCAACCCTATAAACCTTGGATCTATGTTTTCTCTATAATACATGCAAATAAGAACTTTCCAAGGCTTTAATCCTAACTAGCATATTTGGAGTTCTTATACTACAAAGTACTAGTTAGATGACATACCTTTTGATGTAGCTTGATGTATTCAAGCTTTAAGAGCTTAGCCCCAATAGTGTGGAAGCCTCAAATGGAATCACAAATCACCAAAACACCTTGGAAGACTTTAGAAAATATGGATACTTGGTTCTCTCTAGTGAAATTGGCTAGCCGTTCATTGTGTACCACACTAGTGCCAAATTCACCAACCAATGACATCTTTATATAGTATGGATACTAGGGTTAAACCCATGACCTTTCATTTCATATGATCCATGGGTTAAACACTCCATGGACTATCCATGAAAGCTTAGCCCAACCTAAATGAACTTGGCCCATTCCATATATATAAGAGTCCATATTTAATTAGTTCCTTTTGATCATTTAATTAATTATAAATTAATTGTTGATCAATACTAATTAAATAATATGATTCCATATTAATATATTAGAACTTATAATATATTAATATTAATCATAAACATATTATTCTCAAAAGATTATCCATATAAATTGTGTCGGTGAAGTGCAACCCAAATGGACCATGCCGGGTCGTGTCAAGTACATACCAAATATAGTTATGGACTTAGACATTAATCTAACACTTTGGCTCCACGAATCCTAGCTTAACAGCTGAATTCCGAAAGTTGATGGAAACTAAATTTGAGATGAGCTCAATGAGTCCAATTAACTTTTTTCTTGGATTGAACATTAGATAGGGACCCGAAGACATCTTTATTAATCAGGAAGAATATACCAAGACATTGCTAACCAAGTTTGGAATGACGGGAGACTCTAAAATGAAAGTACCTATGGATTTTGGAACTAAACTCACACCATCATTGGAGAAACCAGCAGCCGATACAACACTCTATCGACAGATAATTGGATCTCTGATGTATTTCACAGCCAGTAGACCCGACGTCATGTTCTCTGTCTATTACTGTGCACAATTTCAAGCCAACCCACGAGAACCTCATCTTCAAGCCGTGAAGAACATATTTCGCTATCTGAAGCAAACCTCCTCTCTCGGCCTATGGTATTCAACGAACGCTTAACTCAACGGGAAGCGGAATTACCAGTCAAAAATCAGATTATGGATGAGCTTGACAGACGTACAACCCACCTCAAATTGCAAACACACAAGCTGCGTACTACTAATGTTGAGATTAGTGATCTCAAGTCAGAAAGGGAGGTTATTAGGAGTTCTACTGCAAATGTTCACTCCATTCTTCTTCATCTTATTGAGGCTCATGATCCACTCATCACTATCACTGTCAGAAGGCATTTGGCAGACAAGCTTAGACCGGCACTGGACGTTCTCAGCCGTATCGAAGGTGTTTCGGTGACCGGGGTCCAACCGAAACAAGGGGGAGAGAAAGAGTCAAAGCAACCTCCTCCTTCTAGCTCAAAGCCAGCTGCTGAACCGAAGGGTAATAAAGCTTCGGTCAATAACAAAGATAAAAAGAAGAAGAAGATTGGTGAAGACAACACAGACAATGAAGATGATGTCTATGTCGAGATTCCCAAGAAACCTGTCCCGAAGGTTAACACTTCTGAAAAAGAAACGGAAGAAAAAACCAAGAAGCAGTGAGCTAAGCTAGAGCAGAAGCAAAAGGAGGTGGAGCTCCTAGAGAAGAAAAAGTCTATGTTTCCTGTGTGGACTAAAGACTCGCTTCAAAGGTGTGCAATCGACGAGCCAACTATTCTCTGGCTTGAGCGAATAATGTCCTTTGGCCTTGACAACTCCAAGGATGCACAGTTCGATATGCCAATCACTCGAAAGGCATTTATCTTCCACTGCTTCAACTCAACTGTTGCCATTACATCCCCGGACCCGAAGGTAGATAAGGATCTTCTGGAGTTTTAGTTGGAGTTTTCTCAATCCCAATACCTGACCTGTAGCTCACAGAAGATAACTACAGTCAAGGTAATGAAGCCCTATTCAGCAGGGAAATTTATTAATGTCAAATTCAGGGTGACTCGAGGAACCGAAGGCTCAGTCTACCATTTTACCCTCGTTGATCTACCAAACCTCAATCCCCATGACTGGATACTCCTCAACAACATTCTTATGTCGAATCCTCAGGAGTATCAGCCTATAATCGATCATGTCCAGCGTATGCTTGTTTGCTACATACATGAGGTAGTGAAGATGGACCAGGAGATTGCCTCTACCATACACAAGCGAACGACGATCAAGACCATGGGCAGAGCTGGCAATCTCAATACCATGATCAAGGGGAAATCGATCCAAAGTACCACACAGTTATGTTCCTCAGGGGAGAAGGTCAAAAATGTATGTTCGCTCTTGTTGACAAACACCTCTTATCGACGATTTGTCTTGAGCATATCTTGGAGATCATTCAGAGATGTGACCAGAATAGTGTTGCTGACAAGAAATTATTCACTGACATGTTGAGGTGGTACATACAGTTCAGACAGACTCTTCTCGCCATTATTCCTCGTCTGTTCAAAGTTGTAAAGACAGTGAAGCCTGCTCAAAGGAAATAATCTCTCGCCTAATTTGACGCAAATGGGGAGATTGTTGAGTCTATTATATTGTGTCAGGGGCTTGGTCCATAGCCCAGTTAGAATGTTGGTATTTGGCCTGTCCAACCGTGCATAATTTTGTATTAGGGTTTAGTATATAAGCTGCATGCATGCAGACTTAGAAGTAATCGCATTCATTATTTTTGATTCATATTTTCTGTAACTCTAGCTCACCTCTACAGCAGAAGTTCTTCATCGAGCTCTGCTGAGGCGTGACTCAGTTTGAATCATAAGCACGTATTTGATTCTGATTTGTGTTCATTCTTATATTGTTCTTAAACTGTTTGATTTCTTTTATCGTACCTGTGAAAGATCTAATCGATCTTAGAATTTTGAACTCATCAGTATTCAACATCAATTAATTGATTACAGTTTGAACTTTCTTGAAACCCCAATATTCTGTGATAACGAAGCTGCAATCCAGATTGCTGAAAATCCTATCCAGCATTCCAAAACCAAGCACATCGACATCAAAATTCAATTTATCAGAGATTTTTATGAACGTTCGCTCATTCGGTTAGAACAGGTTCCTAATGCTAATAATGTGGCATATCTATTCACAAAACCATTTAACACAGCTCGATTCAATGTCCTGGTTAGTTTTCATAAAATGATTCGTTTTGAGGTCTAATTTTTGTTTTAGGTAGTTTAAATTTGCGCATTTAGTTTCCATTCTCCTGTATGCACAAATTTAGGGGGAGAAATAAACAAAAAAAAAAACAAAAATTTAGAAAATCTCAAAAATCCAAAAACAATGTTATTTATGTTTTATTTTTTTCATAAAAATGAAAATTTCAAAAATAGTATCTCATGTTAGCCATGTCTGCAGGTGATGTGTGTTGGATATAATGTCTAAGTCCATAACTTTATTTGGTATGTACTTGACCCGACCCGGCATGGTCCATTTGGGTTGCATAGCATTGCAATACTTGAATAGACAAAATGAGAGAAAGTACATTTGTGATTATTAATATATTATAAGTTCTAATATATTAATAATAGTATTATTTAATTAGTATTGATCAAGTATTAATCTAGTATTAATTTGGTGATCAAAGTGAGACTAATTAAATATATAGGGTTGATTATGACAATCATCAATTCTTTTATGGTGGATTAATGATCCATGGTTATGGGTTTGGTTATAACCATATGGAGCTCCATGGATAGTCCATGGGAGTTACACACCATAAAAGAAAACCTATGGCATGCAAAATCGGCACTAGGGTATTCATAAGAGGGCATAACCGATTTTGAGGCTAAGTGACATTCTCTCAAGTTATTCCAAGTTTGTAGTATTGTGTGAAGCATTTGAGGCACAACATTTGGGGTGCTAGGCTCACAAAGTCTTGAAGGAATCCAAGCAACAACAAGGTATGTATTTCTACTAGTTTTATGTTTTATATATATTCCACATGCCATGCTAGTTAGGAAATAACCTTGAAAAAGAAATTTGCATGTATATAGAGAAAACATAGGTTCAAGGTTATTAGGGTTGCATGTACACTTAGGAAGTGTTAGAATGCTCAAAACCCATCAGTGTATCAGAGCCTAGGATTGTTTTCTATATACTTGATGCATTTTGCAAGAAAAATCGCTTTTTTGGAATCTACCAGTTTACCACAAGGTGGTAAAATTTACCACGAGGTGGTGACTGTTCAGTGAAAAAAAAATTGTTTTTGGCCTGTTTTGGATTAGAATCATTGCCACAAAGTGTTTTTGTTCATAAAACTTGATTTTGATGTTATGGTAATGTTTATTCTCATCCAAATAAATGGTTATTATCAAAATTTCAAGTTTTATATGGTTTATTTATGATTCTTGAAATTGTTGATATGAATATTTGTTCTTATGAGTTTTAGAAGATCATAGGAATTGTTTGTAACTTGCATGGTTGATTAATTCATGATCTTAATGGTAATGATGGTGTCCATAACTTGTCCTCAAGTTATGGATAACCAAAAGTCACTTCTTTAAATCGTGATTAAATAACTAAAGATGCTTCATAAAATGAAGAGTCTTCATTTTTATGAACCATTAAAACTCATAAGTTACAAATTGAAGAGACTTGGAATAGTTTCAAATATTGCCCTCAAATTTTGGAATTTGTAAAGTATTACACTTTAATTCCAAATTAAATCTTTTTTTAAAAGTTAAAAAATTCAAACTTTATGGACTTCATTAAACTAATTAAAGTGTTTAATTAAAGGAGTTAATAATTCCATAAAGACATGGTTTATGTTTAATTAAATTAAGATTATACTTTAATTAATAGATTAAACCACCAAGTATTTTAAATGTTTAAAATACACCCTTATATTATTATTATAATTTTAATTATATAGATATGTATAAGAATAAGTCAATCTTATCATTAGTAGGCCTCATTCACGAAGCCGGTCTATAACGGGGGTATAAGGTTACTGCCTATAAAATGGCGTTTAATGGGTGTCCACTCTCACCCACGGCTTCCTTAACTGTTGGAGGGTCGTTAGCTGAAAAAGGTAGGATAAGACCTTAATCCTCATTAAAAGTATAGTGAAATTATAAAGTAACTATACCTTAATAGTTCACAATCTTAGTTACTTTAGGAAAATGTGAATTTGGTGCTAACCCATAAAATTACACTTTGTACCTTACCAAGCCGTTAGTGGAGTGTGTGTGGTTAACCGACACACTAACAAGAACTAGTAAGTGTGGCAAGGGGTAACTTGACCTTATTATAGATTGGTGGAGCTGTGTGGCTAACCGACTCATCGATTAGGTGATAAAGTTAAGGGTACCAATTCAATTTGTATGGTTATTCACACCTTGTTTGTGATCCTCGGCATCCCAGTCACAAACTTGAGAGGGCACAATCGAGATTCAAACATGCCATTCAATGTTCAATGTATCTCAAAAGATCTAGGAGTTTCAAATCCAATTAAAAACTTAATTATATTTCTTTTTTCATGGTGGAAATTGGTAAATCTTCATTTACCTACCTTCAACTATTTTATAACAGAGATTACGGCATCCCTCTTCCAGTTATAAATAGGTTGTTGGATCCTAGCCTTAATATTTCATATTGGGTGTTATATTAAGGACTTTAAATCAACTAACTTGAATTTCTCCCATTATAGATGTCTAGTTTAGACAGCTATGGTCTTCCCAAATCTTTAGAAACAAGCTTCCTAATGAAGATGATATCCCAAACGGCAACCAAGGTGAAAGATCAATCCCTTTGTTGTGCATTAGTGGGACTGGAAATCATACTTCACTTCCTCCACCTCCTCCAGTAAATCTCCCTATCCCACAAGTTTCAAGACCTGATAAGTTCTAAGTCACTCAATCCCTATTAGCAATCAAAGTCTACATGTGCTTAGGTCTTGGAGATTAAGTCCCATATTGACAAGCCGGGAGAGTCGGGTGTTGAAGTCTCGAGGTAGTAGGTTGTTGACTTGGTTCTTCAGTCACTCCCTGATGACAGATCACGACATGACCCTTAATGATCTTACCTATTTGCTTGATGATGCTGAATCAACAATGATTTGGACCATTGGTAAAGCAAAATTTAATTAGAAGATCAACTTCCCAAACTTCCATGGACATTGACAATGGTAACAATCGAAATCCAGAAAAACTTTCTCTTCCCAATTGAAAGGGATTGGCCATAGTCAACTCATTTGACCAAATGGTAAAAAGAAAGGCTAAGTCTGTTTCCAAAGAGTCCATATGTTTCTATTGCCAAAGGAAGGGCATTGGTTGCGAAGCTGCCAAATTTACCTAAAAGTCCATAAGGATAGTAATGTCAACTGTTTGACTCTGCTTTAGGTAAAGTCCATTATCTAACTTTATTAAGTTTCTATTCTAAGATTCTTGATGCATGATGTGACTGGGTCACATATTGATGTTTTAAGAATCAAAGAAGAGTGAAGAAACTTAAAGGAAGTATATGTTGATTCTGATCATGAATATGGATTTCGATTGCATTGTTCGTGTTGGGTTTTGAGCAATCTAACACTTCCTAAGTGTGCATGCAACCCTAATAAACCTTGGATCTATGTTTGTCTAAATACATGCAAAATAATAATTTTCCAAGGTTCATAACCTATCTAACATGGCATGGGGAACATTTAAACATAAAAGAGTTAGATGAGATTACATACCTTTTTGATGAGATTGATTCTTTGGAGTTTGAGGGCCAAGCACCAATAATGTGAATGCCTCAAATGGAATCACAAATCACCACAAACACTTGGAAAACTTTGAGAGAGTGTATACACACTTATATTTTCGGCCACACACAAGCACACACACTAGTTCACTAGTGGCTATTTCATGCAACATAAGCATGCTTATATAGTGTACATGATTAGGGTGAAACCCTAATAACCCATGTCTTTTCCTTTCCAAGGATCCATCGGTTAAAAGCTCCATGGATCATCATTGGACTTCCATATAAGCCTAGCCCATTAACAAATGAGTGTTAGCCCACACTATATAAAACCAATAGCCCACAATCTAATTAGTCTTCCTTTTAATCTCTAAATTAATTCATAATTAATTTAAGACTAAGACTAATTAAATAACATAACTTCATATTAATATATTATAACTTATAATATATTAATAAACGTATGTGTATAACTCTCATAAAATTATCCATAAATAGTTCGGGTGAAGTGCAACCCAAATGGACCATGTCGGGCCGGGTCAAGTATGTACCAAATAAGTTATGGACTTAGACACCTTATCCAACCGACTCCCACTTGGATAAGTCTAGTAACTATATTTGCGTATGTTACTTCAGGAACCAACCAGCAATCATAGCTCTCAAAAACTCTGTTGAACTATGAAGCGCCATTTTAGATAAGTGATCATATAATCTTCTGTTCTCATGATATCAGTCGGACAAATACATGGAACAACGTCGTACTTATTGTCCAGCAGTTTGTTTCCCGATTTCCGATTTGTTTGACAAAGAACTTAATCGAACACATCAATTTAGTTCTGACCGGCCGGTACATAGGTCACAACAAAATCATCGAGGGGCCCAGATATCGCTTCTATTTCTACAAGGAACAGATAAACTTCGACTCATATGCTTGTTCTACTACTTGTTGAATTGTACACAAAGGCACGTTTTATAACATCAAGTTACTAATGCGTTTACGTGCAATCTATGCACAACCAACTCATAGGTAACAACTCATATCTCTAGGTTTGAAGATTTATATGATATTACTGTCTCACGATCACTCGAGATAAATTCCATGAAGTGATACAAGTGAGCGTGGGTTTATTCCAATACTCATAACTTATGAGCACTCATGAATGTTGTAGCAACCATTGCTATGACTAAACCCATTTAGCCATCTACAAACTCGATTCATGACAGTCTTCATTCATACCTACTTCCAACATATGAACGACTGTGGAGTGTTTAAATAACTTAGTCATTCGGAAAGAATAACCCAGCTATTTTGGAAGTCAAAACATGCAAAGTGAAACACAATAATAATCGACTCCAATATGGTCTCAGAACCCTTTTGAATATAAATAGAACCACCTATTATTTATCACCATATTGATTACACATTATTCATTGTATAATGTTTCAAATAATCAACTTAAGACTTGAATAAAAACAACAGTCGTCCCATGCTCCTAGCATGTACACTTTGTTTTTCTAAACAATAGTTATGCCATACTCCAAGTATGCACACTATGTTTGTCTATGATCCTTACATTGTGATGTAGATCAGTTGAACATGATTCCATTGATACTCATTTCACAATCCCAAATCCTTATCGTAAATGTGAGAATCCCCGATTCCTATCATTTACCAAAAAAACTGTTAGATTTTAAACTTTTATGCAATGTTCCTCTTGGAAGTCTCATATTCAAAGTACATTGCTTTGAACATCCTTCTTGCATTAAGGTTTTCTAATCTTATATAGATTGAATATCTTCCACCTATAGAGACATTTCCATAGTCCCATTTTGACTATCACTTCCGAACAAGAGTTATTTCTTTTCAGAATATGTCAATATGGACCTTTCCGACAACTTACATCATACTTCCAACTGTCCCTGAGCAACCAATATTTGGCGAACCTCAGATTGTCCTCGACAATTGCTTAATCACTTTAGTCATATCCAGTTCTAAACTTTTCGCTTCTCAATGCCTTAAGCATTTGGAAAATTTAGAAAAGATGAATATTATAGCACATGCAATCGATCCTATATCCGAAGCATATGGGACACGATTCATGATGTTTAACATAAAGACATGATACTAGACAAGTCTTTTGCTACAATATTTTTTATTTGCCATGTTTTCAAAATTTAACTATGAAGAGGGATGCCATAATCATAATCAAATTTTGAAAACGCAAGATATATATAGAATTTCTTCAAGTTGAACCATTCCAACATAAAATTCATATATATATATTCTTGACTAAAGATGATTAAAATCTCAATCTAAGCTTTAGAATTGAAATGAAGTATAATTTCCTCTCCCTTAATTATAGCAAAACGACTTTTTCAACCCCTGCAACTTCATAAATCGAAAATTTTGTTTTTCTATAATTAACATTGCTAGCTTGCAATACTAATCATAATTCTCATGCTCCCACTAACATGATGATTTCTAGCAAAACACTTATGCTCCCACTAGCACTGACATATTTCCAGAAATCTGCTGGACTTCTAAAATTTAGATTCATACACGCTTTCTTAGATAGCTCACATGTGTGTCTAAGCAATTTCAAGAACTATGAAAAGGGATGTCATAATCATAGTCTCAATTTCTTAGACCTTTGCCATTTCTCACAAGTCCATGTTAGTGTGCTGGTTAACCACACACGCTCCACTAATGACTTTTGAAAACGCAAATAACATAATTGATGTCTACGTAAAATCTACTTAGTGAAAGCGTTTCCTCACCATCATTTTCATGAATCGGAGAGAAACCTTATGACACTTAGATTTTTATGGTGTATGAGTTCCTACCCATAAGGTTAGTGACAAACTCAGCCTTACATGGATTAAACTTGTTCAATCTTAGTTTCTTGTCACCTTGGTAGCACAAGGCCCACCAATGCTTCCAAGTTGAACTCTGATAACTCACATGCAAATTCAACTTATTTGAAGTAGGTACAAAAATAAGAATTATGTCAACACGATATGTTGCAAACCTTAAGTTGTGTGTTAGTGATAAATTACAGGTTTTACTCTTGATTAAATCTTGAAACTCTTTCAGGATCTTTAAGGCTCCCACTGTCCCCTTGGCATATAAGTTTCCCCAGTCAAGAACCATACCTTGAAAAAACAAATATTCAAGGGATACTACGGATTCTTATCAAGACTAACACTTTAGACAATTGGTCTTAGTTGGTCTTTGTCTCATCCAAGACATCACAACTTACCAATCTCAAATGTACAAGAGTAGAAAACATTTTACTCTTACATTTGACTAGTGTTAATAAATCTTCCTTTATGTCACTATAAGTTACAATCTTGGAGTATGACTCTAAGAATTTTTTTGGAACGAAGTATGACTCATCTTCTTGATTTTAACCAATCCAACAATTCATGACCTCTCTTCTTAGCCATAACAATGCACTAAGACGTCCTTAGAGTATGAATTTGTGATATGGTTTCATAATCATTAAGATGATCATGAAATACGATACTAAAGTACTCTCCCATCCTTTCAGATTTGAGAAACTTTTATCTTTCTGCCTAATTTGATTCTTCTCATATTTATTGTCATACATTGTAACCTTTCCAATGTTACAGAATTATACTTAACCTCATAAGTATAATCATATTTACTAATCTTTAGTAAATCATGACAAATCAATCTTTGTGGTGGACCTTGACCATCGCACACCCAGTGTACCTAATTCCTTAGTCCTTCAATTGACTCACATATACATGTGATCAAAGAATTAGTCTTAATTTTCAAAGATGAAAATTCTCATTCATCACACAATACAACTTGTATGATTCCAAGTTTCTGTCCAATTGAAACTTGGGTGATGAAAAACTTTCTTCATTTGGTAAATTCAGACACTACCACAAATGAAAGAATCAAATCCACTTTCCAATATTGCTATTACTAGAAACATATAAGCAACAATTTTCCACAGATGCCATTGTAAGGATATTTTTAAAATAAATAAAATTAAAACCTTTTTTATCTTTTATTTTAAAACTTTGCGGAAAAACTTATCCTTACAATCCACATGAAAACCTTGTTGTTATCTATTCATAAGCAATATATTATAACTCTTAAGCAACAACTCAAAATTCTGATTGCCGAACCATGCGATCGAAACCCACCTTTGCAATCAGAATCAACATATACTTACTTTAAGCTTCCTATCTTTTCTTTGATTCTTAAAAACATCAGCATGTGACCCATTCACATTATGTAATAAGAATCTGCAAATAGGAACTTAATAGAGTTAGACAGTGGAATTTACCCGAAGTAGAGTCAAACCTCTTGACTTGATCAACCTTATGACCTTTCAGGTGAATATGGCAGCTTCGCAACCAATGCCCCTTCCTTTGGCAACAAAACACATTGACCCTTTGGTAATGGCACATGAGACTATCTCAGACTCAGCCTTTCTCTTTACCATTTGGTCAACTGAGTTGACTATGGCCGATCCCTTTCCATTGGGAAGAGAAATCCTTTTCTAGATATCCAATGCTACCATTGTCAATGTCCATTTAAGACTTGGGAAGTTGTTCTTTTAATCAAATTTGCTTTACTGGTGTTCCAAATCATTGCTGATTCCACAACACCAAGCAAATAGATAACATCATTAAGGGTCATGTCATAGTCCGTCTCATAGTAGTCCCAAAGAGACTCACTATGTTATTAAGAAAGTGATTGAACATCCAACTTTCACGAGACTTTGACACCCAACTTTCCCGGCTTGTCAATATGTGACTTTATCTCCAAGATGTGAGCACACATAGACTATGCTTGCCAATAGGGATTGAGTGACTTTAAACTTTTCAAGAACTTGTGGGTGAGGGAGAATAATTGGAGGAGGTGGAGGAAGTGAAGCATGATGTTGAGGGACACCATCTTCAAGAGATTTGGGAAGATCATAGTTGTCTGAACCAGACATCTATAATGGGAGAAAATCAAGTTAGTTTATTCAAAGTCCTTAATATAACACCCAATATGAAATATTAAGGCTAGGACCCAACACAATATTTTATAATTTGGAAGAGGGATGCCGTAATCCAAGCTATAAAATATTTGAAGGTAGGCGAATGATGATTCACCAATTTCCACCATGAAAAACAAAATAACTTATTAGGTTTTAATTGGATTTGAAATTCCTAGATCTTTTGAGATCCATTGAACTTTTCAATGGCATGTTTCAATCTCGAGTGTGCCCTCTCAAATTTTGTGACTGGGATGCCGAGGATCACAAAACAAGGTGTGAATAACCATACCAATTCACTTGGTACCCTTAATATTATCACCTAATCAATGTGCCGGTTAACCACACATGCTCCATTGATCTATGACAAACATTAAGTCACCCTTCGTGATCCTTACTAGTCCAAGTTAGTGTGCCGGTTAACCACACACGCTCCACCAATGACTTGTCAAGGTACAAAGTGTGAATTCCATGGGCTAGCACCAAATTCACATTTTTCCTAAAGTAACTAAGATTGGGAATTAAATAAAAAAATATTTAGTTACTTTATAATAATCATTATACATTTAATGAGAATTTAAAGTCATTGTCCTATCCGTTCGGCTAACGACCCTCCACCGATCAAGCAAGCAGTGGGTGAGAGTGGACACCAATTAAGTTGCCATTTTATAGGCAACAACCTTATACCCACCTTATAGACCGGCTTCGTGAATGAGGCCTACTAACGGTAAAACGACTTGTTCTTATACATATATATATATATATATATATATATAATAATAATAATTAACCATTAATCTTATAATAGTATAAGGGTAGAATTTTAACTTTTAAAACTTCTAGGGTATGGAATTAAAGTTTGTGTGAGACTTTACAAATTCCAAAACTTGAGGGCAAGTTTTGAACAATTCATAAACTTTTGGATATTCATAACTTATGAGTTTTAATTAAGTGTTTTAAAGCATTTAATGAAGAGTCTCTTGGAAATCCATAACTTGAGGACAAGTTATGAAGTCCATAAAAGCATTTATGGGAAAAACTCTTCAAGAAAATGTAACCTACAACTTCTTAAAAACATTTAAAAGAAAAACTTTTGGAATTCCATAACTTGAGGACAAATTAAGAATTCCATTAAAACACATTAAGATCAAGAATTAACTAACAAACAATTTGCAAATAATTCCTATGATCTAACAAAACTCATATGAACATGAACATCCACATCAACAATTTCAAGAATCATATGAACACATATAAACTTGAAATTTTGATTATAACTTTGAAATTGGTCCACCATCATCATTACCACATCAAAAACAGGTTTTATGAGTCCAAAACAGTTTAAGGTAATGATTCTAGACCAATTCCAGCACCAAAACTCGAAGATATGCTGTCTGGGGTTCCAACTCGTCAAGTGCATGAACCAACTCGCCGAGTTGGATGAATTTTGTCTTGGACTCGTCGAGTCCCTTCATGGACTCGGCGAGTCAGCTGTGCAGACAGGATAAAATCTTCGATTTTCAGCAATTTGCATCAAGTATCAAACAAGCAAGCCTAGGTTCTGATACCACTGTTGGGTTTTGAGCAATCTAACACTTCCTAAGTGTGCATGCAACCCTAATAAACCTTGGATCTATGTTTGTCAAAATACATGCAAAATAATACTTTTCCAAGGTTCATAACCTATCTAACATGGCATGGGGAACATTTAAACATAAAAGAGTTAGATGAGATTACATACCTTTTTGATGAGATTGATTCTTTGGAGTTTGAGGGCTAAGCACCAATAATGTGAATGCCTCAAATGGAATCACAAATCACCACAAACACTTGGAAAACTTTGAGAGAGTGTATACACACTTATATTTTCGGCCACACACAAGCACACACACTAGTTCACTAGTGGCTATTTCATGCAACATAAGCATGCTTATATAGTGTACATGATTAGGGTGAAACCCTAATAACCCATGTCTTTTCCTTTCCAAGGATCCATGGGTTAAAAGCTCCATGGATCATCCATGGACTTCCATATAAGCCTAGCCCATTAACAAATGAGTGTTAGCCCACACTATATAAAACCAATAGCCCACAATCTAATTAGTCTTCCTTTTAATCTCTAAATTAATTCATAATTAATTTAAGACTAAGACTAATTAAATAACATAACTTCATATTAATACATTATAACTTATAATATATTAATAAACATATGTGTATAACTCTCATAAAATTATCCATAAATAGTTCGGGTGAAGTGCAAACCAAATGGACCATGCCGGGTCGGGTCAAGTATGTACCAAATAAGTTATGGTCTTAGACACCTTATCCAACAGTTCGGTGATCAGAATTTTGAGTTGTTACTTAAGAGTTATGATATATTGCTTAGGAATAGATAACAACAAGTTTTCCATATGGATTGTAAGAATAAGTTTCCCACAAAGTTTTAAAATAAAAGAAAATGGTTTTGATTTTATTTATTCTAAGTATCCTTACAATGGCGTTTCTGAAAAAGGTTGTTTCTTATATGTTTCCATTGATAAGAAATATGGGTAAATGGATTTGATTCTTTCATTAGTGGTAGTGTCATAATTTACCAAATAAGGAAAGATTATCATCACCCAAGTTTCAGTTGGATAGAAACATGGAATCGTGCAAGTTGTATTGTGTGATGAATGAGAATTTTCATCTTTGGTAAATTAAGACTAATTATGTGTTCACATTCGCATGTTAGTCAAGCGAAACACTAAAGGATCGGGTACATTAAGTTGTGCACTATTCAGGTCCACCACAAAGGTAGATAAGATTATTCGCTATGATTTACTAAAGTTTAGTAAATATGGTTATGCTTACGAGCTTAAGTGTAATTCTGAAACATTGGAAAAGTTTCAATGTACGGTAGAAGAATAAGAAGAATCAAATAAGGCATAAAGATAAAAGTTTCTCCAATCTGAAGAGATGGGAGAGTACTTGTGTACTTTTTTTATGATTATCTTAGTGATTATCGAACCATATCACAATTGATCCTCTAAGGACACCTTAGTGTGTTTGTTGCTTGAGGAGAGGAATCATGAATTGTAGAGTAAGATGTTTCCTATTCTTGTACATTTGAGATTGGTAAGTTGTGATGTTTTGGATAAAACAAAGACCAGCTAAGACCAATATTGAAAAGTGCTTAACTTGATAAGAATCCGCACTAGCTCTTGAATATTTGTATTGTCAAGGAATGGTTCTTGACAAAGAGAAATCTTATATGTCAAGAGGACAGTGGGAGTCTAAAAGATTCGGAAATAGTTTCAAGAACTAATCAAGAGTTTTGTTAATCACTAGCCCACTACTTAAGGTTTGTAACCTATCATGTTCATATGTTCTTATTTATGTGTCTATTCCAGTAAAAAGTTGATTATGCTTGTGAGTTCTATGAGTTCTCAATTGTTTGCATAACAACCCGGAAGCAATGGTGGGCATTGTGATACTAGGTGGCAAGAAATTAAGATTGAACAAGTTCAGTCCACATGAGTTTGGATTTGTCACTAACCTTGTCTTGTGATTATGCTTATGACAAATTCACATGGATTGGAACACATACACCATAAAAATCAAAGTGTCATAAGGTTTCTCTTCGATTCATGAAAATGATGGTAAGGAAACTCTTTCACTAAGTAGATAACAATTGTGAGAATGACAAAAGGTCTAAACATTATGATTACGACATCCCTCTTCATAATTATTTAGACACATAAGTGAGATATCTAAGGAAAGGTGCATGGTTTTGATAAAGTCTTATCAAAGAAATTGCATATCAGAAATCTGAACTTTGGTAGAAAAGTCAATAAAATGTTGGTTTCTAAAAGTCCAGCTGATCTCTGGCTACATGTCAAAGCTAGTGGGAGCATAAGTGTTATGTTAGTAAGATAATAATCATTATGCTAGTGGGAGCATGATTATTATGTTAAGTGTTGCAAGTTAGCAATATTAATTATAGAAAACAAAAGTTTCAATTCTCCTTGAAAAAGTTGTTTTGCTATAATTAAGGGAGAGGATTTTATACTTTACTCCAATTCTACAAGCTTAGATTGAGAATTTAATCTACTTTAGTCAAGAATACATATGAATGTTATGCTGGAATGGTTCAACATAAGCAAATTCTATATATGTTGCGTTCTCAAAATTCGAATACGATTACGACATCCCTCTTCATAGTTCGAATTATGAAAACATGGCAAATATAAATTTTATATCATAAATCATGTCCCATATGCTTTAGGTATAGGTTTGATTACACGTGCTATAATATTCATCCATTCTAAATTTTCCAAATGCCTAGGGCATTAAGATGGCAAAGGAATAGAACTAGAAATGACTAAAATGATTAAGCAAAGTTGTCCATGACAATCTGAGGTTTACCAAAGATTGGTTGCTCATGGACAATTAGAAGTATAGAGTAAGGATCATATTGACATATTTTGAAAAAGTGGCAACTCTTGTTCAGAAGTGATGGTCAAAATGGGAATATGGAATTGTCTCCATAGGTGGAAGTTATTCTTTGAATCTGTGTAAGATTAAAGAACTTAATGCTAAGAAGGATGCTCAAAGGAATGTACTTTGAATTTGAGACTTCATTTCCATGGAATTGTTTTCCATTGGAATACTTTGTAATGTCTGTTGCCAAGTCTTTGTGACTTCTGTGCATAGTCATTACAAGGGGATCATTGCATATAAGTTTAGAATCTAACAGATTACAGTAAATGGCAAGAGTTTGGTATTCTTGCATTTACAACAAGGATTGGAATTGTGAAATGAGGATCATTGGAATATTGTCAATTGATCTATTTTACAAAGAGAGGACCATATGAAAACATAATATGCATACTTGGAGTATGGTGTAATTATTGTTTGAAAAAACATAGTGTACATGCTTGGAGCGTGGGACAACTAATGTTTTAATTCAAGCATAAAGTTGATTAATCGAAACATAAATAATGAGTAATCAATATGGTGCTTAAATAAAAGGTGTTTTTATTTCCACTCAAAGTGTTGGGGCCACATAAGATTAGTATTATTATTGTGTTTCACATTGCATGTTTTGACTTCCAGAATAATTATGTTATGGTATATATCATATTATTCAAACAATCCACAGTCAGTCATATGTTGGAAGTAGATATGAATTAAGACTGTCATGAATTTGGCTTATATGATTTGTTTAAAGTGCTTTAGACAATGCAATGGTTGCTATAGCATTCATGAGTACTCATAAGGGCTGAGTATTGGATTCAACCCATGCTCACTTGCATCACTTCATGGAATTTATCTCGAGTGATCATGAGACGGTAATATCATATAAATCTTCAAACCTAGAGATATGAGTTGTTGACTATGATTTGGTTATTCATTGATTGTACGGAAACACATTAGTAACTCGATGTTATAAAACGTGCCTTTGTGAATAATTCAACAAGTAGTTAGTACAAGCATATCAGTCCGAGTTGATATGTTCCTTCTAGAAATAGAAGTGTTATATGGGCCCCTCAATGATTTGGTTTTGACCTATGTACCGGGCTCGGTCAGAACCTAATTGATGTGTTCAATTTAATTCTATGTCGAAAAAAATCAGAGATCGAGAAACAAATGTTGGACAATAAGTATGACCATGTTCCATGTGTTTGTCCGGCTGATATCATGAGAACAGAGGAATATATGATCACTTATCATAAATGGTGTATCATCATCATCTCAGTTCCGAGAGACTTTCAAAGAGCTATGATTGCTAGTCGGATTTTGAAGTCATATTTGCAAATATAGTTATTAGACTTATCCAAGTAGGAGACTGTTGGATATAATGTCTAAGTCCATAACTTTATTTTGTTTGTACTTGACCCGACCCGACATGGTCCATTTAGGTTACATGGCATTGCAATACTTGGATAGACAAAATGAGAGAAATTACACTTGTGATTATTAATATATTATAAGTTATAATATATTAATAATAGTATTATTTAATTAGTATTGATCAAGTCTTAATCTAGTATTAATTTGGTGATCAAAGTGAGACTAATTAAATATATAGGGTTGATTATGACAATCATCAATTCTTTTATGGTGGATTAATGATCCATGGTTTATGGGTTTGGTTATAACCATATGGAGCTCCATGGATAGTCCATGGGAGTTACAAACCCATGGGTCATGTGAAATGAAGAGTCATGACAATTAGGGTTTACATTTGTAACTCCTAATTATGACACACTATAAAAGAAACCGTAAAGCATGCAAAATCGGTACTAGGGTATTCATAAGAGGGCATAACCGATTTTTGAGGCTAAGTGACATTCTCTCAAGTTATTCAAAGTTTGTAGTGTTGTGTGAAGCATTTGAGGCACAACATTTTGGGTGCTAGGCTCACAAAGTCTTTAAGGAATCCAAGCAACAACAAGGTATGTATTTCTACTAGTTTTATGTTTTATTTATATTCCCCATGCCATGCTAGTTAGGAAATAACCTTGAGAAAGAAATTTGCATGTATATAGAGAAAACATAGATTCAAGGTTATTAGGGTTGCATGTACACTTAGGAAGTGTTAGAATGCTCAAAACCCATCAATGTGTTGGGAAGTGATGTCAACCGAGTGATAACATATAATTTTGGTTTGTTTATGGTACCACCACTGAACTATCTAGGCTCTTTGTTCGATGCGCTGGTAGGCAAGAAAATTTTAAATGGACCAGACTAGGTATAATTGGACTATGAAAGGACTTGACAAATATGACTTAGATAGTCCCGTTTGGTTTGACAATACGACGCTCAAGTAGATTGAGTAGTGAGCTATACTTGGGAATCTATGGGCTACACTAAGATAATCTCTATCAAGAACTGTGACATAATGACTCCTCGATGTATGGACGCATGTCCTTAATTCTGGTGGTGATAGGGCGACTAGGGAATTCAAATAAAGTAGATCTATAGAAAGTTATTTTCTTGCTTTCTTTCTGTTACTCATATGTTGCCTCCTCTCCGTGATCAGAAGATCGGACTTGGACTGCAGCATATGTAACTCTATTTCTATGCATCTTCTTATCTATGCATTTATTTCTCTCTATTAGATATATGTTGTCCCCTCTTCATGATCGGATGATCCGACCTGGGACACAACATATGCACCATACCTTTTCTCAATCCCTCTCTCTAGTTAGTCATATGTTTACTCCCTCTGCTTGATTGGAAAATCCGACCTGGGTGTACAACATATGCATTCTAAATTTGACTTCCCTCCTAATAATCGTCTTTTCATCTAAAGTAAGGAGTATTCTGGAAGATATTGGTTACTGGAGTATGTTAGGAAGCGGGAAACACATTCTAGGTCATCTAAAATTGAACATTCAATAGGTTGTTTGTAGATCTTGCTGCTAAATTTAGGTGGACAACAATATCTGTGGTAGTGGCCAGCTAAATGGTCTTCTAGGAATATCATTTAGGATCATAAGGTCAAATGTCTTGTCACCTGTTGTATGTCCAAATTTGTCACAATTTTCGTGTTAATGTGGACCACAATACCGATAATTGACCAGATCTAGTCACAAAGTTGTAGGTACTGAAAAACGGACTAAGATTGTCCTAAAACTTTTATCCCAAAATCACAAAAAGAATATCTGCAATGCTGAAAAAGGAATTGGTGTTATTCTATTTTTATATTATTTTGTTTTATTTTTTCTAAAAATTGAAAAATTAAAAAATTTAGTCAAAACTAGTTTAGTTTAAAATTTTTAGATTTTATTTTATTTTAATTTTAATTTTTTAACTCTTGAAAATGTTTTATTTTTTAAAAAATTGGAGTATTGGGCTTAGATTTAATGTTTTTTTGGGTTTGCAGTTTATGGGCTTTGAGTCGGGTTTTAGGTTTGGGTATATAAAGAAGGATTCACGGCTGTGAACCCTTTCACGCTTATTTGTTGATCACGACCTTGAACGCTCATCAGATTCTCTCTCCTTTGATTCTCGATTCGTCATCTCATCTTGTGTTTAATCCAAAATTGATTGTTGCAGTTTGTAGGTACATCAAAACGATCACATACATGCTAAATTTAGTAGGAATCGACAGTGTTTAGTGGGTTTATTAAAGGAAAATCGATTTTCGGCAACCGATGAACCGTTCATGGCCGTTGAAGCGTTCACGGTGGATGAAGCGTTCACGGTCGTGAACTTGTTTGAGGTCGTGAACCCTATTTTGGATATAAACTCGATTTTTTTTCTTTCTTTGATTCAATAAAATTTAAAGCCTAACTAATTGATAACTGAAAAAACCTATTTTTAATGTTTTAAATCTCTTGTTTTATCACTTGGCTCGGTTGGTGTAGGACAACAATGGCTGATTTAAAGTTTGTAAACATCCATAACCTTTCCATCTTTTTGGTTGGTCCAGCAGCTGCACACAGTGGCTTTAAGTCCATGGTTCATGGACTAAAGAGATGTTGCCTTGCTTATGCCCTATCATCAAGTCCAGTCATTTACCAAGGATTGATCAAGCAATTCTGGAGCAAAGCTGTTATGCTCAGAGGAGAAGATGATGAAGTCTCCATAGAATCAAATGTCAATGGAAAGAATATCATTGTGACAAAGCAAATCATTCGTTAAGTATTGCAGATTGATGACCAACCAGGGTTTCCAACCGAGATCGCAATGGAAGAAACGAAGGAGATCATTAAACGAATGGGATATGAAGGGATGTTTCCTCCAACAATCAAAAAGTTATTGCCACCATATTCGAGGTTCCTAGCCCATGTGTTCTTGAGCTGCATCTCTGGAAGGAGAGCCGGGGCTGACGGAATCTCACTACTCAACACGGGTTTCATTGTTGCACTCGCTACCGGTCTTAACTTCAACTACTCGAAGTACATTCTAAACAAGATGGTTGGGAATGTGGAAGGGACGAAAAGAGATAAAATTTTAATGTTCCCAAGATTCTTACAAATGATCTTCAACATTAGGCATTTGGAGCTTGAACGAAGAGGAGAAGCGTTAGATGTTAAATCCCTTGATTCTACCACTTTTGGACTCATGAAGGGGGGTGATGATGAGTTGGAGATTGAATTTGGTGGTGACATGTCTGGCTTTGACGATGTCACAATATTTGATTTTGAAAAGAATAATAATGATTACTGACCAACGAATTAGGAGCTCAACTCCTTCTTTGAAAATGTCGATGATGTTGTGCAACACACAACAAAGACAGAGGGAGTTGATGATGTTTTAAGGGCGATGCCTCCTACAGATGATCAGATGGCCGGTGCTTCAATCCATCCGGATGCAACCTCAAGGATTCCTCCCCTTCCAGTTGTCACTCCTGTTTATATGCCATCTGAGAGTGATCTAGTTATGTCTTTTGCCTCCCAACCTCCGTTGAAAAGAAGACGAGTTGATCCGAGGCCGGGAGTGCTTATTAGTGAACAGGCCCCGCCAATGCAACCAGCAACAACAACAGCTGCTACACCTACCATACCGACCCAAGAAGGACCAAGTGGTGTCAAATCTTCGTTTGAAGTCGGGAGCTCTTCAGCTCATGGGGGATCTCCTCCAATACGTGTTCACGATGATGATTCTGAAAGGCTTTCCAGGTTTCTTGCACAACATGATACAGACCCTTAACCTCGTGGTAAAGGAATATCAAGAGGTGAAGGAAGTTTAGGAGATGCAGACCCATCTATGTCAGAGCTCAAGGAAGAAATTGGTGACCTGAATTAGAGACACATTGAAAAAGATGTTTTGATTGAGAAACTCGACATTCGAGTTTCCGAGCTTGAAGTAGACAATACCCTAAAGTCAAAACAAATCTCTGACTTCCGGACTCACCTTGGAGTTTTGATTGCCTGCTACTTCGACCTTAAGAATAAACTTGATGAAGAATTTGGAGACAAGTTCATATCATCTGTCGGAGAACCAAGTGGAGCTGAGACCCAATCCACCACCTCTAAGAACCACAGGGGTTATTGATCGATTTGAACATTAACTAGCTCAAGCTCTTCTTAGGGAAACACTAAAAAGAGCTCAGAAACAGTCTACTCCTAAGAAGAAAAAGAAATGGCTCTTCATGTAGAATTCCAACGAGAATCTTCGTGCGGACCGTCCAAAATTGACGGGACTGATCTTCAAAAGAGGAGATTTGGTGACAAATATGGCAACAGATCAGGAATCCTGATGTGGGGATGTCTCGACAAACTTAATGTATGGGTGGTGAAAAGAAGAATTGGTGAGCCGGGGTACTATAAAGACAAACATGGATTTTTTTCTAGGACAAAAGTCGACCTTACTAAACTCTCCAAAGCTCCATTTCATAGTCCGTCTCACGACCCTCAGGCTATTGACTTTCAACTGTTCTTGGAAAATCAAGACAAGAGGAAGTTTGACAGAATGAAGACTGTAGAATCCTTTATAAGGAGCAATAAATACGTGATTGATCCCAATACCAATGAGCCGATGAAGATTGTGATGTGGCCTCCCTTGAAGAAAATAAAAGAGATTCCTATTATCTAACAATTTCAGGTTGGATCACTAGACAATATGGAATTCTGGGTGTTCGATGAAGCGACAGCCACTGCTGTGATCAAATTTCCAACTGGTACTCATCGCATTGTGTCACAGCCCAAAACCATGAACGGCGGAAACGTTCTGGGGCAGAGGACGTCATGTAATGTATCACAATAATGAAAAATAGTAAACAAGCAACAACATCATCCATTGCATTAATAGTATAATTTTAATTACAAGTGTGTTCTTTTATAGTGTACAACAACATAATGAATAATCAAAATAAAAGACGAGTCTGAACTGCTCTGTCTTCACAAAACCTGGTCGTCGTACCTGTCTATTTGTGACCTGAGAATACAAGTTATTTTGAAAGCGAGTATCAGCAAAAAAGCTGGTGAATTTATAAGTATTAATGTGTCTTTGATTTGTAAATCTTGAAATGGAAGACTTGAAATTGTTTTGAAAGAAAGTTCGTATAGGTATGAAAATGTTTGTAAAACAACTGTAAACGTTTGAAAAACCCTAGAAAAACCCTATGATTCCTACTAGTATAAAAGGAAGTCTTCTACGAAGACCTAAATGTTTTGAAAGTAGTCTTCTACCAAGACCCTACTGCTTTGAAAGTAGTCTTCTACCAAGACCCAACTGTTTTGAAAGTAGTCTTCTACTAAGACTCGACTGTTTTGAAAGTAGTCTTCTACCAAGACTCAACTGTTTTGAAAGTAGCCTTCTACCAAGACCCGACTTATTTGAAAGTAGCCTTCTACCAAGACCCGACTGTACTACTATTATTTTTAATATAATAAATTGTATCCTTAGGTACTAGGATACTCAAATATAATTCACCTCATCGGTTATGTGAATGTGTCACAAGGTAAAGGTAATAATATAAATAACTTAACTATTATCCTTTTGTACTAGGATAACTAACAGTGTTAACTGAAGACATCTTTAGATGTACATTTACCTTTGTAGCTAACAACTGGGTGTAGGAATAGTTATTCCCTTAAAGTATAACTATAATGGTATCAACCTTTGTCATCCATGGATGTGCATTTACCTCTGTAGCTAACAGAGACTCTAGAAATGGTCAGTACCACAAAGTATCCTTTGGTACTAGGATATTAAGTCCAATCTATCTCGTCTATTATGTGATTGTATCACAAAATAAAGATAAGAAAGAGAATTATAAAACAATATCTATACTTATAATATGTAATAGTAACTTATCATATAGTATCTACGTAACGGTATCCATGTAAGAGTATATGAACGTATACCTTTGCTACCCAAAGGTACTGAACTGACTGATTAGAACTATTATGCCTATATATGTACACATGATATATAACTGTTTTTTTAAACGACCTTCAGACGGATACCCGATACCCTACCAGACCACATCCCAACAGCGAAAAGGAAATAAAGCGGGTTAGCCTTCCTAAGTCCTTTAAACATTATTTATATAACTATACACATACATACATGCTTTTAACAAGGTATCTATGTAAAAGTATCCTGGCAAGTGTATCCAAGTAAGTGTATTTAGGTAAGTGTACTCATGTAAGCGTATCTATGTGAACGTACTCATGTAAACGTATCTATGTAAAGGTACTCATGTAAGCGTATCTATGTAAACGTACTCACGTAAGCGTGTCTATGTAAACGTACTCATGTAACATGTAATGTACTAGTATAAACTCATGAATGAACTGACTCTTGTGTGAATCCATGTACTTGGAATGGTAAGTGATATATCCTAACTATACCTATAATAGTTACTAACCATGTAACTGTATAACCTGAAGTATTCCTTTGCTACCTAAAGCTACTAAACTGACTGAGGAAAACTTTTATATCTCTATATGTATACATGATATATAACTGATAGTTAAACGACCTTCAGACGGATACCCGTTACCCTACCAGACCACATCCTAATGGGGAAAAGGAAATAAAACGGGTTAGCCTTCCCAAGTCCTTTAAATATTATTTATATAACTATACATATACAGGCATGCAATTGATAACATAAAAGCATATTAGGAGTTTTATAAAACCTTTGAAAAGATTAATACCTAAGAAAAGATCGAGTTGATGTCAGTTTATAAAACGGTTTGAAAGTATTTGTTCGACAAAAAGAATTTACGTATAAAGAAACCTTTGTTTGAAACACCGTTGTAAAAGAGTTTGAAATGAAACATACAGTGTATAATAAGGAGTTTTAAACATATAAAACGTTTATGAAATGCATTTGAAGAAATCTGTTTGGTAAAACGGTTAACGTGTAGATAATCCATTTGCATGTTAGTTATTAATCACATGTGATAGATATAATAACTAGCATGATTCAACTTGTATCCCCCCCCCCCCACATAAAGCATTTAAAAACATGTAGAAACATTTAAAAGGTTAATTCAAGGGGTCTGAACTCACCTGTAGTGAGCGGATCGGAAGGAATTATCGGACAAGTACTTGGTGTCAAGTGAAGACTTAGACACACACAATGATCCTAATTACATATGAAGACATATGTATATAAACAATTAGTGATTATAACACTAATTAAACATGTATAAACATCCTATTGCGAGGAAATCACTTTGGTCAAGTGCTAGGAGGCTATCGGGTTGCGACAAAGGAGTGCAAGGCCTCATACGGGAGTTTATGGTCCAATGACCATGTTTATTGGAGTTTACAGCCTAGGGTAGTTTACTCCTGGCCGTAAACTCTCAATTGGTCAACAAAGGGGCTTAAAAGTCTAAGGGCTTAAGTGGTTAAGTGCTCCAAAGCTTTAAAGAAGTGTTTGGGTGGGTTTCAAGTCCTAAAATGAACTTGTTTGGTGTTCACGGCCCTGGGACCACTCCCCCATGAGTTTATGACCGTAAAATCATGGTAAGGAGTACCATTTCGTGAAATGAAGTCCTTAGCTCAATGGTGTAAGGTTCTATGTTAACATCCAAGGCTTACTAGGGTGTTAGGGTGCCATTTGCACCCTTAAAAGGGGTTTATGGCCCAAGAACATGTCTTGGCCGTAGACTCCTTGATTCCTACGATTTCTTATGCTTTCTAAGTCTTAAACGTGATAAACCTAGTGTACAATGAGTTGGATCGAGAGTACTTACGATCTAGTACCTTGAATGGTCGGTTTTGGCCAAGAACAGTACTGTGTGTTCTTGGTGAAACTTGAAAATCTAAAAAATTGAATGATTTCATGGATGAAATCATGTAAGATTACTAGTTCATGCAAGATATCAAATAGTTAAGAAAATAAGCTTACGAGTTTTGAAGATCGGGGACGAAGATCGAAATGATACTTGAGAGGATTTGGGCCAAATGGAAGGAAGGAATGAATAAATGGCCACCTTTTCATCATATAGGCAAGATTTACGGCCCACATGGAGTTTACGGCCATAAACTCCCATGTGTTGGCCGTGAACTCCTTGCATGAATTCTTAGGGTCATTTCTTTAAGCTAAAACTTCAGCCGACTAACCCCGACCCTTATTCCTTAAGTGTATAAGGCTCAGAATGCTCAAATAAACTTCTAATTGTGCTAAAAGGTAATAGCAATGAGTTTGACTTTCAATGAAGTGTTAGACTGAACAGGATGGAAAATTTCGGGTTTTCACATCATCCCCCCGTTAGATGGAATTTCGTCCCAAAATTAGAATTTTGGTAAAGGAGTAGGCATGAATAATCGAGCAAAGAGGTGGGGAAACTTCCTAGTCAATTGATTCTCGCACTCATAAGTGAATTTGGGTCCTCGGTTGGTATCCCAATGAAAATTCACTAACGGGAGGCGGCGTTGCTTTGTCCGCTTGACCACTCGGTCGAGGGTCACTATGGTTCTTCCACGAAGGCGAGGATCTCGTTGATCTCGATCTCGTCGAGTGGGCTTACGAGAGTCCTGTCGGAAAGGTATGGTTTCAACTACGAGACGTGAATGGTAAAATGTATGTTACTGAGTTCGTGGTGTAGGTTGGTTTTTTGAGTTATAGGACCGATTCTGGCAAGAATCTCGGAGGTCCTAACTATTTTGGATTTGGCTTACCACACTTTCCGAAGCGTATCAAGCTTTCCCAAAGTGAGATTTCCAAAAGGATTTGGCCTCTCACTTGAAATTCCAAGGTTTTCTTCCTCTTGCTTGTCTTCCCAGTCAAGGGCCACTCCCTTCCGAGTCAAAGTCACAAGAGGTTTCGTAATCCTTGACGAGTTCTGAATGAACTCTCAACAGTAGGTCAGCGAGACCTAAAATTTGGCAAATTCCTGTCGGTGTCTTCGGTGCTAACAAATTCTCAGCGATTTAGATTTTTGGCAGGGTCCACAAGAATTCTCACATTACTGGTAATGTGTCTTAGGAATTTGACTCTTCACATCTAAAACTCGCATTTAGAGAACTTCGCGTAAAGTTTCTCTGATCGTAATGTTTCCAGGGTTTGTTGTAGATGCTCTGTTTTATTTCCTTCGTACTACGAGAGTAGATAAGTAAGTCATTTATAAGGACAATGACGAATTGATCCAAGTAAGAATGGTGTACCCTATTCATTAAGTTCATGAATACTACGGTCATACTCATCCTATCCGAGGGGTATCACTATGGGTTTGTCCGTATCGAGTTTGGAAGATTGTCCTCAGAACATCCTTCACCAACACTCGCAACTGGTGATATTCAGATTTTAGGTCCATTTCTGAAAGTTCCATCATTCCTTGCGTTTGGTCAACTGAATCATCTATGCGAGGCAGAGAGTATTGATTTCTAATGGAAGTCCCATTAAGGTCTGCGCTACGAGGACTTCCCGGGGTATTACCCATACTAGTACTACTCTCGCCCAAGCATGCTTAACTGCGGATTTCTGATGGGATCCGATGCATTAGTGCTGGTATGATCGCACCCTCTGAATTATGTCTTCTTGAAGAATAAGACCAGAGCTCCCAAAGGTGAGATGCTTGGTCTTTTCATTCTGTTGCTGAGTAGTCATTAAACTGTTCGGACGGTTCTTGTATCATTTTGATTTTGTCCAAGAGAGGAGTTATTATACATGAAAACTTAGCTAATACACGTTATGATATAACCAAGACGGGGTGGATAATAAAATGTGTGATTCTACTCTAGTCCCACATCCCAACGAGGAAAAGAAACTAAGTTAAAAATCTCACATTCTATTGTCTACCAGGTCTTCGTTATATATAACTCGGGAATGTATAAGCGAGGAAAGTCATAATAATATTCTTCTTACGAATCTTTTTCGATGAACTAAGATTTCCTAGCAAAGGCTACTATTGACCCTGGATGTACGTCGATCGTTCAATGAAAGAGTAAGAGTATTATCTCGAAGGTTTGACCTATATCCCTATGATGCAGTCTTAGTAAGGAGTAGAAGTATGTTCGTAGAATGGTCTCAAGACGTTTGTCGTTCAAGGCGAGGTATCGTTGGTTGGTGAATAACATGATCCAACCACTAAAGGAGACTTCGAAATGTCACCAGAGTTAAATTACTGTAGTCCAATGACTTGACTAACGCATGTTTCAGATAGACTCCAATGAAAGTATGATGAGAGTATTTAAACAAAACCGTGACATGGAAGTTAGCCGACTATCAATATCATCGATGTTTAAGATGTAACAAGTTCAGGAAAATTTTTGACCTTGAAGAAGGTCTTACATCATATCCGGAGTAGCAAAAGTTCTGGCCGCATAAAGGCCTAACTAAAAGTACCTACAATACAAGGCAGTTTCATAGAAAATGCCACATAGGACATAGATAGGAACACAGTTCTTTAAAACAAGAAAGAAAGTAAAGTATCTCCTACTAGCGACGGTCACCCCTATGGTGAACCCTTAGTTCAGCTAGTTGACGTTCCATATCAAGTAAGTGTCTTTCATACACCCTCTGGCGTACTCGGAGCTCTATGACTTCGGCTCGTGATTCAGCTAGTGCTTGAAGCAAGGTTTCATGGTCTCTTTCAGATCTCTGACGAGCATCTTCTAGACGAATGGTGCGAAGGGTATGCATTCTCGCATTGGTGACAACTTCTGTGATTTGATGTAGGGATGTCCTGCCTTGAATCTCATTTCGGGCCACTCTGCGGACCAGGATTGGCAAGATTCTGTCTGCTGAGCCCCCATTGCTCAGGTCATAAAAGCTTCGGTCTCCATTAAATGGCATAGGCTGGTCCTGTCCTTGGCTCCATGTTTCCAAGCATTCTACCCAAGGAGGCGTCGGTCCATGAAAAGTCAGATGAGGGTTAGGATTTGGAAAGGGAGCTGCCTGGGGTATGTAATAGCCCGGAATCTCAGGTATTGTTAAATTATGTCTTTGGGGTGAGTTAAGAGGGGACTCGGCGAGTTGGAGCCTAGACTCGCTGAGTAGGATCGCAGACTTGGTCGCGGGTTCGCGACTGGACTCGACGAGTCCGAATATGGACTCGGCGAGTCAACGCTGTTTAGCGAAAACCCTAACCGTTCAGGTTTGGGTCGTATATAACGCACTATATGCCGTCATTGTCCGTCTTTTAGTCGACTGAGAAGAACCCTAAGCGGCTGTGGGCATCTAGAGCAAGATTGAAGGCCATTAGTGACTTGAAGAAACTGTGGTGCAAGGAGGAGAAGAGTCTTGGCTAAAGGAACTGCAAGGGATTCGAGTTCTGAGGTTTGGGGACACAGAGAGTGCGTTATTCAGGTAATATTTCGGATCATTTCTGTTATATTCATGTGTGCATGGATCTAGGGTTTATGGAACCCATTTGGTGATTAGATGGATTATTACCTTGTTACCCAAACGAATATAACCATGTATTAGGACCTTTAGAGGTCCAGAAGGTCCCATGATTGTGTATTTCGGAACCATACTTATCCCAGGATGCAGTTGGAGCGGTTGCGTGGCATGGACTCGCCGAGTTCGATGAACAGACTCGGCGAGTAGCTTGAAGATTAACTGGGACTCGTTGAGTTGTTCTTCAGACTCGGCGAGTTGAGTCGGGGTGGCCCCGCGATTCTTCCAGGAGTAACTCGTCGGGTCAAGGAGGATACTCGACAAGTAGATAGGGAATCTCAGAGAGTTGGAGGACGTCTAGACTCGCCGAGTCGCCATGGCACTCGCCGAGTCCGGTCGAGCTGACCGTTGACCGTTGACCAGAGTTGACCTAAGTCTGACTTCTTAGGGATAGTCACACTTAAAAGATATAAGTGTTAATGACAGATGTGTGATGTTATTCAGGGAGGTTGTAGCTCGTCGGATTGTGCACGAGTGATTTTAGGATTTGCTAGCTTCCAGCATTTACGAGGTGAGTCTTCTTACTATACTATACCCGGAAGGGTTTGACTGTATGACCAGAAGGTCAGATATGATATGTGATATGTATGTTATATGTGGTAAGTTATTTGTTATATGTGCTATGTATGTTATGTGGGCCGGAAGGCAATATGTGATGGGCCGGAAGGCGATTATGTTATGGGCCGGAAGGCGTTGTATTGAGGACCGGAAGGTCAGGGCCTGGAAAGGCGTATGTGCGTAAGTTGTATATTGGGGAACTCACTAAGCATTTATGCTTATAGATGTTATGTATGTGTTACAGGTACTAGCGAGGACCGTGGGAAGGCGCCGGCGTGATCGATACATACTGAAGAATGTTTTTATGATCTTGGGATTTAGACTATTTGTATTTGACATAATACTTAAACTATTTATGCCTTGTTTTGAATGGAAATACCTTATTTTTAAAATGAAAAATTTGTTTGAAAATTTGCGTTGTTACAATTGGTATCAGAGCCTTGGTTTGAGGGATTCGGGTGCACCTTCGGGAGTAACTGAACTCAAACCGAGGATTTGAGGAAAACTTTTTAATTAAAGGCATAAACTTTTGTGAATAGTTTTGTGGTAAGCAAGAAAGAAGCAGTGTGTACGATCAGTCAGCGCCCGAACGGTAAAGATCCCCAAAATACCTTACAATGTTATATGATATAAATTGTTATGCATGCTAGAAGACTAGGTATTCATGATAGGACTAGAGTGGCCTGATTTGTGATGCCTTAGTCTAGGGAAGTTTGCCGATATGGGATACTTGCTAGGGTGTGGGTAGATAGTGCATAAGTAGAGTACTCACTATCCGGGGTTTGGGGAGGAAGACTTGGGATGAATGCTGATGCGGTGTGGTCGGTAGTATTGGGCCCGTACTACCGAAGACACCGGGTCAGTGGGAGACCCAAGTACGAATCCCTGGATATCGGAGACTGAGTAGGGTTGCGTTATCGAGTGCGATTACACTCGATGGAGTCTCTGATAGTTTTATGTTGTATTTCAGAGACATCATGGTTAGACCACGCCACGGAGCGAGTACGAGCGGTGTGAGAGACGAGGAGATTCGTCAGATGATTCACGAGGAGGTAGCGGCGGCGATCCGGGCTGAGATCCCGGAGATGTTTGGGTCTATTAAGACCACCCTGATGGAGACGTTTGATGAGCGGTACGCCGCATTGACTGAGGCTGCAACCGCTGCAGCTACCGCAGCTGTGGCCGCTGCTAGGCCACAGGGGGGTGACTCGTTGCTGTTCCGAGAGTTCAGCAACACGAAGCCACCTGAGTTCGATGGGACGTAGGATCCGATTGCTGCGATGAGGTGGATCGCAGATATAGAGGGGTGCTTCTACACTTGTTCATGCCCAGAGCACCTGAGGGTACGGTTCGCTTTGAACCAGCTCCGTCTGGGAGCGAAGGACTGGTGGAAGTTCGTGACGGCGAACTTCACTTTGGCTGAGACTACAGCGGTGACATGGGAGGGGTTTACTGCTATGTTCAGGGATGAGTACGTTCCCCCGGTGGAGCGGGAACGATTGGTTCAGGAGTTCTTAACCCTCAAGCAGGGTACGGATTCGGTGGCGGCGATCACGCGGAAGTTTCATGAGAGGGCGATGTTTTGCCCCGAGCTGGTGTCCACAGAGCAGGCTCAGATGAGCCGGTACTTGGGTGTCTTAAGGAGGGATATCCAGGAGTTTGTGTCGAACTCCACCTATCATACTTTTACTGAGCTTCAGGCGAATGCCAGGAAGCGTGAGATCGAGTTGGAGATTCAGGCCAGGGAGGAGGCCAAGTCTCAGCAGGTAGACCGGCGACCGGCTCAGTCTCAGCCGGCAGCCAAGCGGATCAAGTCCGCCGATTCGAGGACGGGAGGTTCGAAGGGCCGCACTTGCGGAAAGTGCGGCAAGGGTCACGAGGGGGCGTGTCGAGCTGGTGCTTGCTACAAGTGCGGCAAGGAGGGGCACATTGCTAGGGAGTGCCCCAAGGGGTTTATGGTTTGCTTTCATTGCAACCAGACCGGCCATCGGAAGGCCGAGTGCCCTCAGCTTCGTCAGGGATCTGCACCTACTGCCAGGACTACTGAGACACGACCGGTGAAGGTCGAGGCCCCGAGGGCTCGTGGGAGAGCCTTTCAGCTGACTGCGGAGGAGGTCCGCGCTGCGCCCGATGTCGTGGCAGGTATGTTGTAATTTATGTATTTATTTTAATGTCGAGATGTTATGCTTATGTTGTTATATGCATAGGTACTTTCCTTGTGAACTCTGTGCCTGCCTTAGTGTTATTTGACTTGGGTGCGAGTAGGTCCTTTGTGTCCTTAGCCTTTAGTCAGCATATCAGCGTTCGTCGTGAGTCGTTGAGTCGACCTTTGAGAGTTTCTATAGCTGACGAGAAAGTGATTTGTGCCACGGAGATTCTTCGGGGATGTGTACTAGAGATTTTCGGGGTTGAATTCCCGATTGACCTGATTCCTATTGCGATGGGTGATGTCTGTGTCATCGTGGGCATGGACTGGTTGGGCCGATTTGGCGCTGTCATCGACTGTGAGCGTCAGCTGGTGACTATACGAGACCCTAGTGGGGGAGTCCTTACGGTGTACGGCGAGGGTACCCGTTCAGGATCAGCTTTTTGTTCGGCCGCTAGGGCGAGGCAGTGTCTACAGCAGGGCTGTAAGGGTTTTGTGGCGTATGTGATGGATACGCGGGAGGTTTCCGAGAGACCGAAGTCAGTTGAGGAGGTCCCGGTGGTGCGTGAATTTCCAGATGTTTTCCCCGAGGAGCTGCCGGGAGTACCTCCTGTGAGGCAAGTAGAGTTTGGTATCGATCTGGTTCCCGGGGCCGCGCCTATTGCTAAGGTGCCTTATCGCCTTGCACCTCCAGAGATGCAAGAGTTGTCCTCGCAGCTCCAGGAGTTGCTGCGGAAGGGATTCATTCGGCCGAGCAGCTCGCCATGGGGAGCACCTATTCTGTTTGTCAAGAAGAAGGATGGTTCACACCATATATGCATTGATTACCGGGAGTTGAACAAGTTGACGGTCAAGAACCGTTACCCGTTGCCGAGGATCGATGATTTATTCGATCAGTTGCAGGGAGCATCTTGGTTTTCCAAGATCGATCTGAGGTCAGGGTACCATCAGGTGAGAGTGCGGGATGGGGATGTCCAGAAGACAACGTTTAGGACGCGATATGGGCATTATGAGTTTGTGGTGATGCCTTTCGGGCTCATCAATGCCCCGGCGGTGTTCATGGATCTCATGAACAGGGTATGCAGGCCGATGTTGGATCGGTCAGTGATTGTATTTATCGACGACATTCTGGTGTATTCGAGATCTAGAGAGCAGCATGAGGAGCATTTGAGGGAGGTCCTTGAGGTATTGAGGTCGGAGAAGCTTTATGCAAAGTTCTCCAAATGTGACTTCTGGTTGCGGGAGGTCCAATTTCTAGGACATGTTGTTAATCAGAAAGGGATATTGGTCGATCCGACGAAGGTTGAGGCGGTGATGAGTTGGGAGGTGCCGAAGTCACCCTCTGAGATCAGGAGCTTCCTTGGGTTGGCAGGGTATTATCGGAGATTCATTAAGGATTTCTCCAAGATCGCAGTGCCGCTCACGAGATTGACCCGGAAGGGTGTTGCATTCTCATGGGGGCCCGAGCAGCAGACCTCCTTTGAGACACTTCGCCAGAGGTTGTGCGAAGCCCCGATATTAGCTCTCCCGGAAGGGATGGAAGATTTTGTAGTATATTGCGACGCATCGATTTCGGGACTGGGTGCAGTGTTGATGCAGAGGGGTCATGTGATAGCGTATGCGTCGAGGCAGCTGAAGCGTCATGAGGCGAGATATCCCACGCATGATTTAGAGTTGGGGGCAGTAGTATTCGCTCTCAAGATTTGGCGTCACTACCTGTATGGGGTTCGATGTACGATATACACGGACCATAAGAGCTTGAAGTATTTGATGGATCAGCCCAACCTAAATATGCGCCAGAGGAGGTGGTTGGATGTGGTCAAGGATTATGATTGTGAGATCCTGTACCACCCGGGCAAGGCTAATGTGGTAGCCGACGCGTTGAGCCGCAGGGCGGAGAGCACTCCATTGCGAGATGTATGCTTGAGACTGACTGTGATGACTCCAGTATTGGATGCTATTCGTGGGGCACAGGCCGAGGCGGTGCGACCAGAGATGCAGAAGAAAGAGCGGGTTGTGGGGTTAATCTCAGAGTTCGTTAAGGATGGGCGAGGGCTTATGACGTTTCAGGGTCGGATTTGGGTACCATTCGTGGGCGGTACGCGTATTACTTTGATGGAGGAGGGTCATAGATCGAAATTCTCAATCCATCCCGGTGCTACGAAGATGTATTTGGACTTGAGGAAGGAATATTGGTGGCCTTGTATGAAGAGAGACGTCGCTTGGTTCGTTGAGAGGTGTTTGACCTGCCGTAGGGTTAAGGCCGAGCACCAGAGACCGCATGGCAAGTTGCAGCCTTTGGAGATTCCTGAGTGGAAGTGGGAACAAATTACTATGGATTTCATCACCAAATTGTTGAGGACTGCCAGGGGAGTTGATGCAATTTGGGTGATTGTGGATAGGTTGACGAAGAGTGCACACTTCCTTGCCATCAGCGAGAGTTCATCAGCGGAGAAGTTGGCGGAGTTATATGTGAGAGAGGTGGTATCTCGGCATGGAGTGCCGATCTCGATTGTTTCGGACCGTGATGTACGCTTCACTTCCAGGTTCTGGAAGAAATTCCATGAGGAGCTGGGTACTAAATTGCATTTTAGTACCGCATACCATCCCCAGACAGACGGTCAGAGCGAGCGGACGATTCAGACATTGCAGGACATGCTTCGAGCGTGTGTGTTAGACTTCGGGGGTAGCTGGGATGCGCATTTACCCTTGGCAGAGTTTTCCTACAACAACAGCCATCACTCGAGCATTGGTATGCCACCTTTTGAGTTGTTGTATGGTAGGAGGTGTCGGACCCCCATTTGCTGGGGAGTGGTGGGACAGAGAGTGATGGGCAGTACAGAGATAGTACTTCGGACGACAGAGCAGATTCAGCAAGTTAGACAGAGGTTATTGACCGCCCAGAGTCGACAGAAGAGTTATGCGGACAGACGCCGGTCCGAGCTTGAATTCCAGGTTGGCGACTTCGTTCTCCTGAAGGTTTCTCCTTGGAAAGGAGTGATCCGGTTCAGGAAGAGGGGCAAGTTAGGGCCCCGGTTCATAGGTCCATTTCGTGTGATTGCAAGGGTAGGCCGGGTAGCCTATCGATTGGAGTTGCCAGCAGAGTTGGGACAGATCCACAATACCTTTCACGTATTGCAGTTGAGGAAGTGTATAGCCGATGAGTCGGCAGTGGTTCCACTAGAGGATATTCAGGTGGATGCGAGCCTGAACTACGCCGAGAGACCAGTAGCTATCAGGGATCGGAAGATCAAGGTTCTGAGAAACAAGGAGGTACCTCTGGTGTTGGTTCAGTGGCAACACCGTAAGGGATCGGAAATGACTTCGGAGCCGGAACGTGAGATGCGGGAGCAGCATCCGGAACTATTTTCAGAGTGAGACTTCGAGGGCGAAGTCTAATCCAAGTGGGGGAGAGTTGTAACAGCCCGGAATCTCAGGTATTGTTAAATTATGTCTTTGGGGTGAGTTAAGAGGGGACTCGGCGAGTTGGAGCCTAGACTCGCCGAGTAGGATCGCAGACTTGGTCGCGGGTTCGCGACTGGACTCGACGAGTCCGGATATGGACTCGGCGAGTCAACGCTGTTTAGCGAAAACCCTAACCGTTCAGGTTTGGGTCGTATATAACGCATTATATGCCGTCATTGTCCGTCTTTTAGTCGACTGAGAAGAACCCTAAGCGGCTGTGGGCATCTAGAGCAAGATTGAAGGCCATTAGTGACTTGAAGAAATTGTGGTGCAAGGAGGAGAAGAGTCTTGGCTAAAGGAACTGCAAGGGATTCGAGTTCTGAGGTTTGGGGACACAGAGAGTGCGTTATTCAGGTAATATTTCGGATCATTTCTGTTATATTGATGTGTGCATGGATCTAGGGTTTATGGAACCCATTTGGTGATTAGATGGATTATTACCTTGTTACCCAAACGAATATAACCATGTATTAGGACCTTTAGAGGTCCAGAAGGTCCCATGATTGTGTATTTCGGAACCATACTTATCCCAGGATGCAGTTGGAGCGGTTGCATGGCATGGACTCGCCGAGTTCGATGAACAGACTCGGCGAGTAGCTTGAAGATTAACTGGGACTCGTTGAGTTGTTCTTCAGACTCGGCGAGTTGAGTCGGGGTGGCCCCGCGATTCTTCCAGGAGTAACTCGTCGGGTCAAGGAGGATACTCGACGAGTAGATAGGGAATCTCAGAGAGTTGGAGGACGTCTAGACTCGCCGAGTCGCCATGGCACTCGCCGAGTCCGGTCGAGCTGACCGTTGACCGTTGACCAGAGTTGACCTAAGTCTGACTTCTTAGGGATAGTCACACTTAAAAGATATAAGTGTTAATGACAGATGTGTGATGTTATTCAGGGAGGTTGTAGCTCGTCGGATTGTGCACGAGTGATTTCAGGATTTGCTAGTTTCCAGCATTTACGAGGTGAGTCTTCTCACTATACTGTACCCGGAAGGGTTTGACTGTATGACCGGAAGGTCAGATATGATATGTGATATGTATGTTATATGTGGTAAGTTATTTGGTATATGTGCTATGTATCTTATGTGGGCCGGAAGGCAATATGTGATGGGCCGGAAGGCGATTATGTTATGGGCCGGAAGGCGTTGTATTGAGGACCGGAAGGTCAGGGCCTAGAAAGGCGTATGTGCGTAAGTTGTATATTGGGGAACTCACTAAGCATTTATGCTTATAGATGTTATGTATGTGTTAAAGGTACTAGCGAGGACCGTGGGAAGGCGCCGGCGTGATCGATACACACTGAAGAATGTTTTTATGATCTTGGGATTTAGACTATTTGTATTTGACATAATACTTAAACTATTTATGCCTTGTTTTTATGATCTTGGGATCTATGAGCCTCCTCCATCTGACGAAACATCTGATACCAATTGTAACAACGCAAATTTTCGAACAAATTTTTCATTTTAAAAATAAGGTATTTCCATTCAAAACAAGGCATAAATAGTTTAAGTATTATGTCAAATACAAATAGTCTAAATCCCAAGATCATAAAAACATTCTTCAGTGTGTATCGATCACGCCGGCGCCTTCCCACGGTCCTCGCTAGTACCTGTAACACATACATAACATCAATAAGCATAAATGCTTAGTGAGTTCCCTAATATACAACTTACGCACATACGCCTTTCCAGGCCCTGACCTTCCGGTCCTCAATACAACGCCTTCCGGCCCATAACATAATCGCCTTCCGACCCATCACATATTGCCTTCCGGCCCACATAACATACATAGCACATATAAAAAATAACTTACCACATATAACATACATATCACATATCATATCTGACCTTCCGGTCATACAGTCAAACCCTTCCGGGTACAGTATAGTGAGAAGACTCACCTCGTAAATGCTGGAAGCTAGCAAATCCTGAAATCACTCGTGCACAATCCGACGAGCTACAACCTCCCTGAATAACATCACACATCTGTCATTAACACTTATATCTTTTAAGTGTGACTATCCCTAAGAAGTCAGACTTAGGTCAACTCTGGTCAACGGTCAACGGTCAGCTCGACCTGACTCGGCGAGTGCCATGGCGACTCGGCGAGTCTAGACGTCCTCCAACTCTCTGAGATTCCCTATCTACTCGTCGAGTATCCTCCTTGACCCGACGAGTTACTCCTGGAAGAATCGTGGGGCCACCCCGACTCAACTCGCCGAGTCTGAAGAACAACTCGACGAGTCCCAGTTAATCTTCAAGCTACTCGCCGAGTCTGTTCATCGAACTCGGCGAGTCCATGCCATGCAACCGCTCCAACTGCATCCTGGGATAAGTATGGTTCCGAAATACACAATCATGGGACCTTCTGGACCTCTAAAGGTCCTAATACAGGGTTATATTCGTTTGGGTAACAAGGTAATAATCCATCTAATCACCAAATGGGTTCCATAAACCCTAGATCCATGCACACATCAATATAACAGAAATGATCCGAAATATTACCTGAATAACGCACTCTCTGTGTCCCCAAACCTCAGAACTCGAATCCCTTGCAGTTCCTTTAGCCAAGACTCTTCTCCTCCTTGCACCACAATTTCTTCAAGTCACTAATGGCCTTAAATCTTGCTCTAGATGCCCACAGCCGCTTAGGGTTCTTCTCAGTCGACTAAAAGACGGACAATGACGGCATATAGTGCGTTATATATGACCCAAACCTGAACGGTTAGGGTTTTCGCTAAACAGCGTTGACTCGCCGAGTCCATATCCGGACTCGTCGAGTCCAGTCGCGAACCCGCGACCAAGTCTGCGATCCTACTCGGCGAGTCTAGGCTCCAACTCGCCGAGTCCCCTCTTAACTCACCCCAAAGACATAATTTAACAATACCTGAGATTCCGGGCTATTACAACTCTCCCCCACTTGGATTAGACTTCGCCCTCGAAGTCTCACTCTGAAAATAGTTCCGGATGCTGCTCCCGCATCTCACGTTCCGGCTCCCAAGTCATTTCCGATCCCTTACGGTGTTGCCACTGAACCAACACCAGAGGTACCTCCTTGTTTCTCAGAACCTTGATCTTCCGATCCCTGATAGCTACTGGTCTCTCGGCGTAGTTCAGGCTCGCATCCACCTGAATATCCTCTAGTGGAACCACTGCCAACTCATCGGCTATACACTTCCTCAACTGCGATACGTGAAAGGTATTGTGGATCTGTCCCAACTCTGCTGGCAACTCCAATCGATAGGCTACCCGGCCTACCCTTGCAATCACACGAAATGGACCTATGAACTGGGGCCCTAACTTGCCCCTCTTCCTGAACCGGATCACTCCTTTCCAAGGAGAAACCTTCAGGAGAACGAAGTCGCCAACCTGGAATTCAAGCTCGGACCGGCGTCTGTCCGCATAACTCTTCTGTCGGCTCTGGGCGGTCAATAACCTCTGTCTAACTTGCTGAATCTGCTCTGTCGTCCGAAGTACTATCTCTGTACTGCCCATCACTCTCTGTCCCACCACTCCCCAGCAAATGGGGGTCCGACACCTCCTACCATACAACAACTCAAAAGGTGGCATACCAATGCTCGAGTGATGGCTGTTGTTGTAGGAAAACTCTGCCAAGGGTAAATGCGCATCCCAGCTACCCCCGAAATCTAACACACACGCTCGAAGCAAGTCCTCCCATGTCTGAATCGTCCGCTCGCTCTGACCGTCTGTCTGGGGATGGTATGCGGTACTAAAATGCAATTTAGTACCCAGCTCCTCATGGAATTTCTTCCAGAACCTGGAAGTGAAGCGTACATCACGGTCCGAAACAATCGAGATCGGCACTCCATGCCGAGATACCACCTCTCTCACATATAACTCCGCCAACTTCTCCGCTGATGAACTCTCGCTGATGGCAAGGAAGTGTGCACTCTTCGTCAACCTATCCACAATCACCCAAATTGCATCAACTCCCCTGGCAGTCCTCGACAATTTGGTGATGAAATCCATAGTAATCTGTTCCCACTTCCACTCAGGAATCTCCAAAGGCTGCAACTTGCCATGCGGTCTCTGGTGCTCGGCCTTAACCCTACGGCAGGTCAAACACCTCTCAACGAACCAAGCGACGTCTCTCTTCATACAAGGCCACCAATATTCCTTCCTCAAGTCCAAATACATCTTCGTAGCACCGGGATGGATTGAGAATTTCGATCTATGACCCTCCTCCATCAAAGTAATACGCGTACCGCCCACGAATGGTACCCAAATCCGACCCTGAAACGTCATAAGCCCTCGCCCATCCTTAACGAACTCTGAGATTAACCCCACAACCCGCTCTTTCTTCTGCATCTCTGGTCGCACCGCCTCGGCCTGTGCCCCACGAATAGCATCCAATACTTGAGTCATCACAGTCAGTCTCAAGCATACATCTCGCAATGGAGTGCTCTCCGCCCTGCGGCTCAACGCGTCGGCTACCACATTAGCCTTGCCCGGGTGGTACAGGATCTCACAATCATAATCCTTGACCACATCCAACCACCTCCTCTGGCGCATATTTAGGTTGGGCTGATCCATCAAATACTTCAAGCTTTTATGGTCCGTGTATATCGTACATCGAACCCCATACAGGTAGTGACGCCAAATCTTGAGAGCGAATACTACTGCCCCCAACTCTAAATCATGCGTGGGATAACTCGCCTCATGAGGCTTCAGCTGCCTCGACGCATACGCTATCACATGACCCCTCTGCATCAACACTGCACCCAGTCCCGAAATCGATGCGTCGCAATATACTACAAAATCTTCCATCCCTTCCGGGAGAGCTAATACCGGGGCTTCGCACAACCTCTGGCGAAGTGTCTCAAAGGAGGTCTGCTGCTCGGGCCCCCATGAGAATGCAACACCCTTCCGGGTCAATCTGGTGAGCGGCACTGCGATCTTGGAGAAATCCTTAATGAATCTCCGATAATACCCTGCCAACCCAAGGAAGCTCCTGATCTCAGAGGGTGACTTCGGCACCTCCCAACTCATCACCGCCTCAACCTTGGCCGGATCGACCAATATCCCTTTCTGATTAACAACATGTCCTAGAAATTGGACCTCCCGTAACCAGAAGTCACATTTGGAGAACTTTGCATAAAGCTTCTCCGACCTCAATACCTCAAGGACCTCCCTCAAATGCTCCTCATGTTGCTCTCTAGATCTCGAATACACCAGAATTTCGTCGATAAATACAATCACTGACCGATCCAACATCGGCCTGCATACCCTGTTCATGAGATCCATGAACACCGCCGGGGCATTGATGAGCCCGAAAGGCATCACCACAAACTCATAATGCCCATATCGCGTCCTAAACGTTGTCTTCTGGACATCCCCATCCCGCACTCTCACCTGATGGTACCCTGACCTCAGATCGATCTTGGAAAACCAAGATGCTCCCTGCAACTGATCGAATAAATCATCGATCCTCGGCAACGGGTAACGGTTCTTGACCGTCAACTTGTTCAACTCCCGGTAATCAATGCACATCTGGTGTGAACCATCCTTCTTCTTGACAAACAGAATAGGTGCTCCCCATGGCGGCTGCTCGGCCGAATGAATCCCTTCCCCAGCAACTCCTGGAGCTGCGAGGACAACTCTTGCATCTCTGGAGGTGCAAGGCGATAAGGCACCTTAGCAATAGGCGCGGCCCCCGGAACCAGATCGATACCAAACTCTACTTGCCTCACAGGAGGTACTCCCGGCAGCTCCCCGGGGAAAACATCTGGAAATTCACGCACCACCGGGACCTCCTCAACTGACTTCGGTCTCTCGGAAACCTCCCGCGTATCCATCACATACGCCACAAAACCCTTACAGCCCTGCTGTAGACACTGCCTCGCCCTAGCGGCCGAACAAAAAGCTGATCCTGAACGGGTACCCTCGCCGTACACCGTAAGGACTCCCCCACTAGGGTCTCGTATAGTCACCAGCTGACGCTCACAGTCGATGACAGCGCCGAATCGGCCCAACCAGTCCATGCCCACGATGACACAGACATCACCCATCGCAATAGGAATCAGGTCAATCGGGAATTCAACCCCGAAAATCTCTAGTACACATCCCCGAAGAATCTCCGTGGCACAAATCACTTTCTCGTCAGCTATAGAAACTCTCAAAGGTCGACTCAACGACTCACGACGAACGCTGATATGCTGACTAAAGGCTAAGGACACAAAGGACCTACTCGCACCCAAGTCAAATAACGCTAAGGCAGGCACAGAGTTCACAAGGAAAGTACCTATGCATATAACAACATAAGCATAACATCTCGACATTAAAATAAATACATAAATTACAACATACCTGCCACGACATCGGGCGCAGCGCGGACCTCCTCCGCAGTCAGCTGAAAGGCTCTCCCACGAGCCCTCGGGGCCTCGACCTTCACCGGTCGTGTCTCAGTAGTCCTGGCAGTAGGTGCAGATCCCTGACGAAGCTGAGGGCACTCGGCCTTCCGATGGCCGGTCTGGTTGCAATGAAAGCAAACCATAAACCCCTTGGGGCACTCCCTAGCAATGTGCCCCTCCTTGCCGCACTTGTAGCAAGCACCAGCTCGACACGCCCCCTCGTGACCCTTGCCGCACTTTCCGCAAGTGCGGCCCTTCGAACCTCCCGTCCTCGAATCGGCGGACATGATCCGCTTGGCTGCCGGCTGAGACTGAGTCGGTCGCCGGTCTACCTGCTGAGACTCGGCCTCCTCCCTGGCCTGAGTCTCCAACTCGATCTCACGCTTCCTGGCATTCGCCTGAAGCTCAGTAAAAGTATGATAGGTGGAGTTCGACACAAACTCCCGGATATCCCTCCTTAAGACACCCAAGTACCGGCTCATCCGAGCCTGCTCTGTGGACACCAGCTCGGGGCAAAACATCGCCCTCTCATGAAACTTCCGCGTGATCGCTGCCACCGAATCCGTACCCTGCTTGAGGGTTAAGAACTCCTGAACCAATCGTTCCCGCTCCACCGGGGGAACGTACTCATCCCTGAACATGGCAGTAAACCCCTCCCATGTCACCGCTGTAGTCTCTGCTAAAGTGAAGTTTGCCGTCACGAACTTCCACCAGTCCTTCGCTCCCAGACGAAGCTGGTTCAAAGCGAACCGTACCCTCAGGTGCTCTGGGCATGAACAAGTGTAGAAGCACCCCTCTATATCTGCGATCCACCTCATCGCAGCAATCGGATCCTGCGTCCCATCGAACTCAGGTGGCTTCGTGTTGCTGAACTCTTGGAACAGCAACGAGTCACCCCCCTGTGGTCTAGCAGCGGTCACAGCTGCGGTAGCTGCAGCGGTTGCAGCCTCAGTCAATGCGGCGTACCGCTCATCAAACGTCTCCATCAGGGTGGTCTTAATAGACCCAAACATCATCCGCGAGGTCTTTAGAGTGGTTCTTCTCCAAACCATCCAGCAATGACTTCGTTCGGAAGGAACAGGTTGTCGTGGGGGTGGAGTCCAGCCATGTTATCTATGCGAGAATTGGGGTAAGGAATAAATTATTAGACGAATTATCTAGATAATTATTAGACAATCTTCATTAGTTACATCGCTATTTGTAAAGTGCATACCAATCATATGTAATCAACACATGATAGGCCTTCGAATAAGTGACCTTAACTCCAAATTCACAAGGAATAGGGGTAAAGCAAAAATTTCACAGATTCTAAGTCTATAACATCCTAGTTACATAGAGCCTTAGTGTATCCACTTAGTAATGAAGATCCTTTTTAGTTCTCAAGTAAGTAATTATAGTAACACTAAATACTCCTATGGAATTTCCTTGTGGTAGTGTTCGTAAGTTTTTAGACTTTTTGCCATATCAAAACCATTATTGGGCATATCCTAATCACCCCTCGGACCAGCATAGTTGATCAGGCTATGCCACTCCCAAGAATGACCATACATCCCCGAGCTTACCTGTGATATTCAATAATCGTAATACTTTTGTTCTTGTCATTGTGACACAGATTTTAGTATGAATGCAGGCACATATACTCAATCAAATATTTTATTATTTAAAGTATAAACTCTTGGTCAAAGAATTTTAATCCCATTGTATTTATAGTTAGTATATCTTTTATGGGTTGATATACTAAATTCACTATAAACAATGCTCTGATACCAATCTGTCACACCCCAAAACCAAGAACGGCGGAAACGTTTTGGGGCGGAGGACGTCATGTAATGTATCAAAACAATGTAAAGTAGTAAACAAGCAACAACATCATCCATTGCATTAATAGCATAATTTTAATTACAAGTGTGTTCTTTTATAGTATACAACAACATAATGAATAATCAAAATAAAAGACGAGTCTGAACTGCTCCGTCTTCACAAAACCTGGTTGTCGTACCTGTCTATTTGTGACCTGAGAATACAAGTTATTTTGAAAGCGAGTATCAGCCAAAAAGCTGGTCAATTCATAAGTATTATTGTGTGTTTGATTTGCAAAACTTGAAATGAAAGACTTGAAATTGTTTTGAAAGAAAGTTCGTATAAGTATGAAAATATTTGTAAAACAACTTAAACATTTGAAAAACCCTAGAAACTTCCTATGATTCCTACTAGTATAAAAGGAAGTCTTCTACCAAGACCTGTTTTGAAAGTAGTCTTCTACCAAGACCCTACTGCTTTGAAAGTAGTCTTCTACCAAGACCCGACTGTTTTGAAAGTAGTATTCTACCAAGACACGACTGTTTTGAAAGTAGTCTTCTACCAAGACTCGACTGTTTTGAAAGTAGCCTTCTACCAAGACCCGACTGTTTTGAAAGTAGCCTTCTACCAAGACCTGACTGTTTTGAAAGTAGCCTTCTACCAAGACCCGACTGTACTACTATTATTTTTAATATAAGAAATTGTATCCTTAGGTACTAGGATACTCAAATATAATTCACCTCATCAGTTATGTGAATGTGTCATAAGGTAAAGGTAATATTATAAATAACTTAAGTATTATCCTTTTGTACGAGGATAACTAACAGTGTTAACTGAAGACATCCGTAGATGTACATTTACCTTTGTAGCTAACAGCTGGGTGTAGGAATAGTTAGTCCCTTAAAGTATACCTATAATGGTATCAACCTTTGTTATCCGTGGATGTGCATTTACCTCTGTAGCTAACAGAGACTCTAGGAATGGTCAGTCCCGCAAAGTATACTTTGGTACTAGGATATTAAGTCCAACCTATCTCGTCGATTATGTGATTGTATCACAAAATAAAGATAAGAAAGAGAATTATAAAACAATATATATACTTATAATATGTAATAGTAACTTATCATATAGTATCTACGTAACGGTATCCATGTAAGAGTATATGAACGTATACCTTTGCTACCCAAAGGTACTGAACTGACTGATTAGAACTATTATGCCTATATATGTACACATGATATATAACTGTTTTTTTAAACGACCTTCAGACGGATACCCGATACCCTACCAGACCACATCCCAACAGCGAAAAGGAAATAAAGCGGGTTAGCCTTCCTAAGTCCTTTAAACATTATTTATATAACTATACATATACATACATGCTTTTAACAAGGTATCTATGTAAAAGTATCCTGGCAAGTGTATCCAAGTAAGTGTATTTAGGTAAGCGTACTCATGTAAGCGTATCTATGTGAACGTACTCATGTAAACGTATCTATGTAAAGGTACTCATGTAAGCGTATCTATGTAAACATACTCACGTAAGCGTGTCTATGTAAACGTACTCATGTAACATGTAATGTACTAGTATAGACTCATGAATGAACTGACCCTTGTGTGATTCCCTGTACTTGGAATGGTAAGTGATATCTCCTAACTATACCTATAATAGTTACTAACCATGTATGTGCATAACCTGAAGTATGCCTTTGCTACCCAAAGGTACTGAACTGACTGAGGAAAACTTTTTTGTCTCTATATGTATACATTATATATAACTGATAGTTAAATGACCTTCGGACGGATACTCGATACCCTACCAGACCACATCGCAACGGTGAAAAGGAAATAAAGCGGGTTAGCCTTCCTAAGTCCTTTAAATATTATTTATATAACTATACATATACAGGCATGCAATTGATAATATAAAAGCATATAAGGAGTTTTATAAAACCTTTGAAAAATATTAATACCTAAGAAAAGATCGACTTGATGTCAGTTTATAGAACGGTTTGAAAGTATTTGTTTGACAAAAACAGTTTACGTATAATGAAACCTTTGTTTGAAACACCATTGTAAAAGAGTTTGAAATGAAACATACAGTGTATAATAAAGAGTTTTAAACATATAAAACGTTTATGAAAATCATTTGAAGAAATCTGTTTGGTAAAACGGTTAACGTGTAGTAAATCCATTTGCATGTTAGTTATTCATCACATGTGATTGATATAATAACTAGCATGATTCAAGTTGTATCCCCCACCCATAAAGAATTTAAAAACATTTAGAAACATTTAAAAGGTTAATTCAAGGGGTATGAACTCATCTGCAGTGAGCGGATCGGAAGGAAGTATCGGACAAGTACTTGGTGTCAAGTGAAGACTTACACACACAATGATCCTAATTACATGTGAACACATATGTATATAAACAATTAGTGATTATAACACTAATTAAACATGTATAAACATCCTATTGCGAGGAAAACACTTTGGTCAAGTGCTAGGAGGCTATCGGGTTGCGACAAAGGAGTGCAAGGCCTCATATGGGAGTTTATGATCCAATGACCATGTTTATTGGAGTTTACGGCCCAGGGGAGTTTACTCCTGGCCGTAAAATCTCAGTTGGTCCACAAAGGGGCTTAAAACTCTAAGGGCTTAAGTGGTTAAGTGCTCCAAAGTTTCAAACAAGTGTTTGGGTGGGTTTAAGGTCCTAAAATGAGCTTGTATGGTGTTCACGACCCTGGGACCACTCCCCCATGAGTTTACGGCCGTAAACTCATGGTAAGGAGTACCATTTCGTGAAATGAATTCCTTAGCTCAATGGTGTAGGGTTCTATGTTAACATCCAAGGCTTACTAGGGTGTTAGGGTGCCGTTTCCACCCTTAAAATGGGTTTACGGCCCAAGAACATGTCTTGGCCATAAAGTCCTTGATTCCTATGATTTCTTATGCTTTCTAAGTCTTAAACATGATAAACCTAGTGTACAATGAGTTGGATCGAGAGTACTTATGATCTAGTAGCTTGAATGGTCGGTTTTGGCCAAGAACACTAGTGTGTGTGTTCTTGGTGTTCTTGGTGAAACCTGAAAATCTACAAAATGGAATGATTTCACGAATGAAATCATGTAAGATTACTAGTTCATGCAAGATATCAACTAGTTAAGAAACTAAGCTTACGAGTTTTAAAGATCGGGGACAAAGATCGGGATGATACTTGAGAGGATTCGGGCCAAATGGAAGGAAGGAGTGAACAAATGGCCACCTTTCCATCATATAGGCAAGAGTTTACAGTCCACATGGAGTTTACGGTCGTAAACTCCCATGTGTTGGACGTGAACTCCTTTTATGAATGCTTAGGGTCATTTCTTTGAGCTAAAACTTCAGCCGATTAACCCCGACACTTATTCCTGAAGTGTACAAGGCTCAGAATGCTCAAATAAACTTCTAATTGTTAGACTGAACGGGATGGAAAATTTCAGGTTGTCACACATTGTTATGGCAAAAGATCTTCTGAAGTTCGGGGAATGGGACATTCACACTTTGTCTCGACATCAAATTATCTGCAAGACGAAGCTTATGGAGCCGGCTGCCAAAGAATATACAAGCTTGATCGCCACAATCATTGAAAAGAAAATTTGGCTTGGGGCTATGGGAAAGTATGATGTGATGCTGATCGAGAAGTGCTGAAGGTATGCTAGCTCAAACTAATGGGGAGAGTGTTAGGTCATAATTTGTTGGTTTGGGCTAGGCATCTATGTTTATAGGTCTGATAGGGTTTTGCTCATGCAATAGGTGTTTGTGGCTGGTGTTCACGGTTGTAAGGTGATCACGGCCATGAACCCATTTGTGGTTGGTCATGTCCTGTAAATAGTGTGTCGGTGAGATTCAGACGTGTGTGTGTTTCGCGTGTACTTGACGTTTACGACTGAATAGAACGTATGCATTGTTAGAACATCTTCGCTTCTACTCCTTCTAATTCTTACTGTTATTGAATCTCAATTGTGTTTGATCACTGGTTGGTTCACGTTTATGGGACTCTACATAGATCTAACGTATTTAGGATTGCATGTACACCTTAGGAGTGTTAGAATGCTCAAAACCCAACAAGATCCCCATCCAAGATCAGGAGTTTTCTGGGATTGGCTGGCTACTATAGGATATTTATCAAGGATTTCTCCAAGATTGCAATTCCTCTCACCAGATTGACCCGTAAGGGTGTTACCTTTGTTCGGGGGACTGAGCAGCAGGCGTCATTCGAGACCCTTCGCTAGAGGTTGTGCGAAGCTCTGGTGTTATCCCTTCAAGAGGGAGTGGAGGATGTCGTAGTCTACTATGATGAGTCTATATTAGGGATGGTGTAGTGTTGATGTAGAGGGTTACGTGATAGCATGTGTTAAGGCAGTTGAAGCCTCATGATACAAGGTATCCCACCCATGATTTGGAGTTAGGGGCGGTGGTGTTTGCCCTCAAGATTTGGCACCACTATCTTTATGGTGTCTGGTGTACCAGATACACGGACCATAAGAGCCTGAAGTACCTGATGGATCAGCCCAACCTGAATATGAGGCAGAGGAGATGGTTAGATGTAGTGAAGTACTGTTAGGTTTTGAGCATTCTAATACTCCTAAGGTGTTCATGCAACCCTAAACACCTTGGATCTATGTTTTCACTAATTATACATGCAATGGTGTTTCCAAGGTATTAAACCTATGACTAGCATACATTTGTCATAGAATCTAGTTAGGACAACATACCTTATGGTGGAGCTTGTAGTCTTGATGTATCAAGCCTTAAGAGCTTAGCCCCAATAGTATGGAAGCCTCAAGTGGAATCGCAGAACACCATGGACAAAGGAAGAACTTGAGAGAGAATCTCCATCTACCCAAAAGCCACCATGAACTCCAAAAATCACTAGTAGCGATTTTGAGCAATGAAGTATGTATTTATATGTGGGATTTCTAGGGTCATGAATATAACAAAAATCCATACCCATGGGTCTTATGATCCATGGTTCACGTGGCCCAACTCTTTATGTATCCATAAATAAAGTTAGTCCAGCATGGATCATAAGCCCAACACACATAAATATAACTAATTAACATAATTAGTCCCCATAGATTTAATTAGTCTCTATGGATCACTAAACTAATTCAAAATTAATTCTGGATCAATACTAATTAACTCATACGATTTCATATTAATATATTATAACTTATAATATATTAATAAATCATATACAACACCTTCTCTCTAAAGTCCATCCTAACAAATTGTCCTGATGATATGCAACCTAAATGAACCATGCTACTCTCGGGTCAAGTACATACCAATAATAGTTATGGACTGAGACACTAATCCAACAGTCTCCCACTTGGATAAGTCTAATAACTAGTATTGCAAGAACGACTTCATAACCTGACTAGCAATCATAGCTCTTAAAGCCGATGTCGAACTGTGAACAAATCAAATGATGCGTCCATTAGATAAGTGATCATATATTCCTCCATTCTAGATATCATATAGACTAAGAAATGGATTATAATCATTATCTCAGTCCATTTGTTGTTTCACGATTTTCGATTTATGACAACTGACTAATTAAACAAATCAAATTAGTCCAGGCTTAGCGAAGCACTTAGGGGTGTCATCACTAGATCATCGAGGGGCCTACATATATCGCTTTTATCCTAATGAGGTAAAAGGAATGGATAAACGTCGACTCATATGCTTGTACTAACTACTTGTTGAATCATACACAAAGGCACATTTTATAACATCAAGTTATTGATGGCTTTTCGTACAATCAATGTATAACCAACTCATAGTCAACAACTCATATCTCTAGGTTTGAAGAATATAAGATATTATCGTCTCATGATTGACTCGTGATAAAATCCATGAAGTGATTCAAATAAGCGTGGGTTTAATCCAATACTCAGAACTTATGAGCACTCATGAATGTTGTAGCAACCATTACTATGTCTAATGCACCTTAGACAAATCTTACAAGCCAAATTCATGACAGTCTTGATTCATACGTACTTCCAATGTATGATCGACTGTGGACGGTTTGAATAACTCAGTCATTTGGGAAGAATGACCCAATTATTCTGGAAGTCAAAACATGCAAAGTGAAACACAAGAATAATACTAATCTTATATGGCCCCAACACTTTGAGTGTAAATAAAAACACCTTTTATATAAGCACCATATGGATTACTCATTATTTATGTTTCTATTTATCAAATTTATACTTGAATTGAAAGCAATAGTCATGCCATGCTCCAAGCATGCCCACTATGTTTGTCCAAACGATAGTCATGCCATACACCAAGTATGCATACTATGTTTGTGTATCATCTTTACTTTATGAAATATATCAATTGAACATAATTCCAATGATTCTATTTCACAATCCCAAATCCTTATAGTAAATGTAAGAATGCCAAAGTCTTTCCATTTACTATAATCTGTTAGATTGTAAACTTATATGCCATGATCCCTTTGCAATGACTACGCATAAAAGTCATAAAGACTTGGCAACACACATTTACAAAGTATTCTAATGGAGAGCAATTCCATGGAAACGAAGTCTTAAATTCAAAGTACATTCCTTTGAACATCCTTCTTTGCATTAAGTACTCTAATCTTACACAGATTCAAAGAGTAATTTCCACCTATCGAAACATTTCCATATTCCCATTTTGACTATCACTTCTGAACAAGATTTGCCTCTTTTCAGAACATGTCAATATGGTCCTAGCTCTATACTTCCAATTGTCCCTTAGCAATCAATCTTTGGTAAACCTTAGATTGTCATCGACAATTGCTTAATCATTTTAGTTATATCCAATACTAGACCTTTTCCGCTGTCAATGCCCCAGGCATTTGGAAAATTTAGAATGGATAAATATTATAACATATGTAATCGATCCTATACCCGAAGCATATGGGATACGATTCATGCTATAAAATTTTAATTTGCCATGTTCTCAAAATTCGAACTATGAATAGGGATGTCGTAGTCATAAACGAATTCTGAGAATGCAACATATATAGAATATCTTTATGTTGAACCATTCCAAAATAACATTCATATATATCCTTGACTAAAGTTGATTAAAATCTCAATCTAAACTTGTAGAATTGGAATGGAGTACAAAATCCTCTCCATTAATTATAGTAAAACAACTTTTCAAAGCGAATTGAACCTTTTGTTTTCTATAATTAACATTGCTAACTTTCAATTCTTAACATAATAATCATGATCCCACTAGCATAATGATTATTATCTTACTAGCATGACATTTATGCTCCCACTAGCTTTGACATGCACCCAGAAATCAACTGGACTTCTAGAAATCAATATTTTATTGGCTTTCTTACCAAAGTTCTGACTCCATACGCTATCTCTTCAACCTAAGTAATTACCGTGACTTTCATGTTTCTTCGAACAAGTATCTAACTCTAAGACTTCCTGACCACAGGCGGTGCCCGATCTTGGACCCGCTCTCTCTCTCAGGTTAGACTTTCAGTCATGATCTTAGGTCTTTTAGATTCTTCCAGAATAGGCTATACCTTCCTTCATGTTCTAATCACATCTTAAAAGGTAGCCTTTCTAGCTACAAGAAACTATCGCGATACCTCTACTAATCGCTTTGATTCATCTTTTACTTCAAGCTTTTAGCTTAAGTCAGATGCTATATTGGACTTGGTTCTCTGAACTATTTAACATACTTATCGTAGTCGGACTCAATTTGATATGACCGCTAGGGACGGAATAACAATCATCTCTTAGTCATTACTGAAACGATGGCAATGACCTACTTGAATAAAATGGTATCAATTACTAGCTTCTTGGTAACCTTGTGACCTTCCCTGATCCAAGTGTGAGTCTTGTGCTTCCGATAGTATAGGCCTCTACTACCTTTCACACCTACTCATACTCGTCCCAAGTAGTGTCCCACAGTTTCCCAAGTCACCATACAAGAAAATCACATAACAACTTAACACATCAAATATCAAAATGAAGGTTTTATATTATTCCTTGAAATGGTTACATAGGTGTTCAAGTTCACCCTCGACTATGCCTCTAACAGGCTACATTACGAGGTACTATCTACACGACTACTTCATAACTCGATCTTTGGATGTCGAGCCTTCACTCCTGAATCCTTGCATTGTCATCTGCTTTGTCAAGGATCATCTGAAATGCTCTTGCCTTTGGCTTTGGCGGAAAATTTAGCTTTGTAGCCCCTTCTCTCTTTGGGCAATCTTGCTTGAAGTGTCCCTCTTCACCACACTTAAAGCAGACTTCTCTCATGGTTGTGCATTCGCCGGCGTAATGACCAGTCTACCCGCATTTAAGGCAGGTCATCTCTTTAGAGCATTTCCCGATGTGCTTCCTTCTGCACTTGTCACACCATTGCGTTCCTTCTTTGAACTTATTTGAACCTGACTTCGAGAATTTTCTCTTCTCGTTGGACCTTGAAGATCCTTCAAATTTCCTTTTCTCTCCCACCTCCGCTCTCTCCAGGCCCTTCTCTCGTATCTGGGTCTCCACATTTTTAGCAGCCTAGATGGCGGATTTCAGAGTGGTATTTTGCTTGACCATTGGACCAAAGTCCGCTGGTAATCCGAGGGCAAACTTGTTAACCTTGGAGAGTTCAGTAGGGACGAGGTGAGGAACAAGCTTCATTTTCTCAATAAGCTTGCAGCTTATTCAATAACGCTCATTCTTCCCTTCTTCAGATTCTGGAATTCATTGTTGATCTCCAGAAGATCCTGCTCAGAGCAGTATTGCATCTTCCACTGCACCAGAAAATCCCTCCACGATATCTTTCTTGCTTCAGCTTTGGGCATTGAATCAGCCAGTAGCTTCCACCACCTTAGTACTCCAAAGTTCAATAGAGGAACCACAAGAGCGGTCTTCTGCCTATTGCTACACTCGTAACTCTCAAACATCGTCTCCATCTCAGAGATCCAGTTCATGACATCCACCGGCGTTGGGCTTCTAGATAGACTCGGTGGTTTGGATGCCATGAAATCCTTGTATTTGCATCTACGTCCGTCATTTCCTCCCTCCTGGTGGTTTTGCCTAACTATCGGTGGGTTGGCTTGACCAACAGTCCCACTATAGTTTCCCTCCTCAGTCTTCCCATCGTTCAACTCGGGCTGTTCGATCTGTATGGTCGCTTCCTCTTGATTTTGCTGGAGCAAACGTCTGGTTTCCTCTATTTGACGATCCAACATCGCCTGGATCATTGCTTGCCCTCCGGCCATTGTTATTGGCTCAGCAGCGGCTACCACAACCGGTATTTTCTCAATCACTGGGGGTTGGTTTTGGTTCCCATTTGCATTCACGTTTCCGCTACGGGTCCTTGCCATCTTGATCTATACACTGAATAAGGTGAATCTAGATCTGTATTTAGGATTGACGTTTAAATCATCCTTATCACTCCGAAATGTTTATATGCTAGTTCTAATATCGTAGTTAAACGCTTAGAATCCTAAACATATAAGGTTTCCAGATCCGGTCGGCAACAGACCATAGATCCGATCAAACTATAGCATAAAGCATAACAAATCATTTAGCACGTAAAAGCAATTTATGCATCATTCCTAAAATAAGCTAGTGCTTATGTCTATTCGGTTGTATTACCTAAATCTATTGGGCACACTCCTCACAATCATTGCTTATCATTCTAAGTTTAACTCTAGAAATAAGTCCATATTCCTAGTTCGCTTAAACTAATGCTCTGATACCAACTGTGACATCCCCATTTTCCACGGCCAGAAAAGACCGATTTTGTTTATGCTTTGTAATGATCAGAGTACTTCTTTTCATAAAAATGTTGCGGAATTTGTTCCCAGAAAACACCATAAATATGTTATCAAAACATTTTCGAAGAAACGTATTTTATTGATTTTAAAACGTTTGGGATGTCATCGTCAATACAGAAACATAAGCATAAACAGAACTTACATTCATTTACACTAGTGATCTATATCCCGTTAATCTCTCAGTGTAATGTCACTTCATATTGACACCTGTGATATAAATAAACTAAGTGGGTCAGGTTAGGAAACCTGGTGAGTACATAGGGATTTCAATCCCAGAATGTTATAGCATATATATAATTTAGAACTCACAAAACATACAATTTCACCATGTATGTGTAAGCAACTCTTATCCCACCCCGTCGATCCTCACAACGAGACTATCCATACTCTCAAACCTAAGATTAATCGTTTTACCTAATCCTTACTCTTGGATTAGAAATGAACGGCTTTACCTAATCCATACTCTCAGACTAGGGATGAATGCATAATTCATACTCTCGGATTAATGACATTGAATTATAACTAATCCAAACTCTCATACTAGGGACGAATGACTATGTCTTAATCCATACTCCCGGACTAAGGACGGATGACTATGTCTTAATCCATACTCTCGGACTAAGGACAACTGACTATGTCTTAATCCATACCCTCGAATTAATGACAGTTGACTATGTCCAATCCATACTCTCAGACTAGGGACAATGACTGTGTCTAATCCATGCTCCCGGATAAATGACATATACTAAAGTTCTATTCTCTGAGTATAACTCACTTGTACTCGTAAGAAAATACTACCCAATATTCCTCATAATTAATTTAGGTCTATTCTTTATCCTAAATTATCATATGTAATCAGGTATGTTCTTTAACACGTATTCCAGGCAACATCAATTAACTCGCACATAAACATATAATTAATACTTCAATCAATACTTGTATTGAAATCATGTTCATGAAAGGGACTATGCACTCGCAACAGGTAATTTATATTAAATACTTTATATATACGTGTAAGATGAAAGGGACCATGCATTCATTTGAAAGGTGGTGACTCAGCACTCGGACAACACTTCGATACTCTCAAAACAATTTTTCCTTCAATAAAACCTAGTATCAATACCACTAGGGTTTAGTCTAACAATAACCGCGACAAATTAATAGTCTGATTATTATTACTATTATATAAGCATTAAACGATACTTATATAACTCATAATAATAGCCCAAATAATTATTTTAAGGACCTAATAACATTACTATAATGAAACATAAGCTATACTAAAGATAGGTTAGGCGTATCTCACTTACAATGGGTTTTCTTGAAAACCGGGCTTCGCTGGAGCAGCGTTCCCGAGCCAAAAGGCTCTTTTCTCGGGACTCTGGGAGCCTCGGGGCTTCCTTTGGGTGCTAGGGCGTTTACCTAGACTTTTAGGAGGGGTTAGGGAGCTTAGAGAGAGAGTATAGAGAGAGAAAGAAGAGGGTTGAGGGGTGAGGAAATGAGGGAACCCAGAACCTCTATTTATAGGGGTGCTGACTAATGGACTCACTGAGTAGGAGGACCTACTCGCCATTTTCGGGCATGTGGCAGCCTTCTGGTAGTGCCACGTGTCCAATTCTGGTGGTGCCACGTCACCCCCTATCGCGTATCAGCCTTCAAACTTAGAAAAATCATAACTCTCGCATATGAGCTCCGTTTTCGATGTCCTTTATATCCACACATAGGTAAAAACAAGATCTTCAACGTTTATTTACACTTCATTGGCTAATTCTCGGCCGATCTCAAATTTAACAGTAGGAGGAGTTTAGACTACTAAATGACCGCGAAGAATTCGTAACTCCTTCATACAGAATCCGTTTTTGTCTATCTTTTTACCGTTGAGTTCCTATTAATGAGATATTAAACTCTCATTTAGGTTGCGTAAGCGAAAAACCGCTCAAACTAAAAATTGAGTTTCGAGTCGTGCACTGCTAAGCCAAATCTTAGAAAACTCATAACTTCCTCATACGAAGTCAGATTTGGGCGTTATAACTCGGATTTCGGCGCTCTTTATATGTACGGAAACCTTGTGACATATTCTACAACTTGGTTAAGATAATTTATTCTAAATAATCTTTTTTCGAAAAGTCGTTTTCGACCCCTATTACCTCTAAATTGACTAGCCCGGATCTACGGGCATTACAGTCCTCTAAGGACATCTTAGTACATTCTTATGGCTAAGAAGAGGATACATGAATTATTGGAATGGTTAAATCAAGAAGAGGAGTCATACTTCATTCCAAAAACAAAGTCTTAGATTCATACTCCAAGATTGCAACTTGAGTGACATGTCTTGAAGAAGGTTTATTAACACTAGTCAAATGTAAGAGTAAAATGTTTTCTACTCTTGTACATTTGAGATTGGTAAGTTGTGATGTTTTGCATAAAATAGAGATCAAGTTAGGCCAATTGCATGAAGTGTTAGTCTTGATAAGAATCCGCACATTCCCTTGAATATTTGTTTTGTAAAGCAATGGTTCTTGACATGGGAGTCTTATATGTCAAGAGGACAGTGGGAGTCTTAAAGGTCTTGAAAGTTTCAATAACTAATCAAGGATAAAACCTATAGTTCTTCACTAGCACAAGACTTGAGTTTTATAACCTATCATGTTGACATTTCTGTGCCCATTCCAGTAAAAGTTGGCTTTGCATAGGAGTTCTGAAAGTTCTCAATTGATTGCATAACTACTTGGAAGCAATGGCAGGCCCTTGGGCTGCTAGATGGCAAGAAGTTAAGACTGCACAAGTTCAGTCCTTATGAAATTGAAATTGTCACTAACCTTGTCTTGTGATTATGGTTTTGACAAAATTCATATGGATAGGAACTAATACACCATAAAATCTATGTGTCATAAGGTTTCTCTCCGATTCATGAAAATGATGGTGAGGAAACACTTTCACTAAGTAGATTTTAGTAGATAGCAATTGTGGCATTTGCATTCTCAAAGTTGTTAGTAGAGCGTGTGTGGGTAACCGGCACACTAACATAGACTTGTAAGAAATGGCCAAGGTCTAAACAATTGAGACTATGATTACGGCATCCCTTTTCATAGTTCTATAAAATTGTTTAGATACACATGTGAGCTATCTAAGGAAAGGTGTTTGATTTTGATAAAGTTTTATCAAAGCATCTAGTATCAGAAATCCGAACTTTGGTAAGAGATTCAATAAAGTATTGATTTCTAGAAGTCCAGCTAATTTCTGGATACATGTCAAAGCTAGTGGGAGCATAAGTGTTATGCTAATAATTATCATGTTAGTGGGAGCATGATTATTATGTTAAGTGTTAATTACAGAAAACAAAAGTTTCAATTCATGAAGTTGCAGGGATTAAAAAGTTGTTTTTGCTATAATTAATGGAGAGGAAATTATACTTCATTTCAAATCAACTTAGATAGTGAGATTTTAATCATGTTTAGTCAAGTATGTCTATATATATATATAAAAATTTTAAGTTGGAATGGTTCGACTTAAGAAAATTCTATATATATTGTGTTTTCAAAATTCGATTATGATTACGGCATCCCTCTTCATAGTCAAATTTTCTAAAACATGGAAAATAAAAAAATATTGTAGCAAAAGATTGGTCTACTATCATGTATTTATGTGAGACATCATGAATCGTGTCCCATATTCTTCGGATATAGGATCGATTGCATGTGCTATAATATTCATCCTTTCTAAATTTTCCAAATGCTCAGGGCATTAAGAGGGGAAAAGTCTAGAATTGGATATGACTAAAATGATTAAACAATTGTCGAGGACTAAACAATTGTCAAGGAAAATCTAAGGTTTACGAAAGATTGGTTGCTCATGGACAGTTGGAAGTATAAGTGTTAATTTTGGAAGGACCATATTGACATATTCTGAAAAGAGTTAACTCTTGTTCATAAGTGATAGTCAAAATGGGAATCTGGAAAGGTTTCCATAGGTGGAAGTTGTTCTTCCAAATCTGTGTAAGATTAGAAAGCTTAATGCAAGAAGGATGTTCAAAGTAATGTACTTTGAATTTGAGACTTCATTTCCATGGAATTGATCTCCATTGGAATACTCTGTAATTTCTTTTGATAAGTTTTATGACTTTGTGCATAGTCATTAGAAGAGGATCAATGCATATAAGTTTAGAATCTAACAGATTTCGTTAAATGGTAGGGATTTGGAATTCTTACATTTACGATAAAGATTTGGGATTGTGAAATGATCATCATTGGAATCATGTTCAATTGATCTATTTCACAAAGTAAAGATCATAGATAAACATAGTGTGCATACTTGATGTATGGCATGACTAGTGTTTACAAAACATAGTTTACATGCTTGGAGCATGGGACAACTATTTTTTTAATTCAAGTATAAATTTGATTATTTGAAACATTATACATTGAATAATGAGTAATCAATATGGTGTTTAAATAAAAGGAGTTTTTTTTACTCTCAAAGGTGCTTGGGACCATAGAGGATTAGTATTATTCTTGTGTTTCACTTTGCATGTTTTGATTTCCAGAATAACTAGGTTATTCTTTCCGAATGACTATGTTATTCAAACCATCCACAATCGATAATATGTTGGAAGTAGGTATCAAGGAAAGACTGTCATGAATCCGGTTTGTAGATGTCCAAGGTAGTGGACATAGTAAGAGTTACTACACCATTCATGAGTACTCCTGGAATAGGGATTCGAGTATTGGATTAAACCCATGCTCATTTGAATCACTTCATGGATTTTATAATGAGTGATCATGAGACGATAATATCTTATATTCTTCAGACCTAGAGATATGACTTGTTGCCTATGAGTTGGTTATACATTGGTTGCACGTAAACACATTTGGTAACTTGATGTTATAAAACATGCCTTTGCGTATGATTCAACAAGTAGTAGAACAAGCGTATGAGTCTAAGTTTATCCATTCCATTTACCCTCAGAGGGATAAAAAGCGATATATGTGGGCCCCTCGATGATTTGGTGATGACAAACGTAAGTGCTTCGCCGGGCTTGGACTGATTTGATTTATTCAATTAGTCAGTCGTCATAAATCGGAAATCGGGACACAACAAATGGATAGAGAGAATGATTACAATCCATGTCTCAGTCCATCTGATATTTAGAATGGAGGAATATATGATCTCGTATCTAATCGACATGTCATTGATTTGTTCAGAGTTCGAAATCGGCTTTAAGAGCTACAATTGCTAGTCGGGTTTTGAAGTCATATGCAAGAATAGTTTTAGAGTTATCCAAGTGGGAGACTGTTGGATTAGGTGTCTAAGCCCATAACTATTATTGGTATGTATTCGACCTGAGAGTAGCATGGCCCATTTGGGTTGCATATCATCAAGACAATTTGTTAGGATGGGCTTTTGAGAGAAGGTTAATTATGGTTTATTAATATATTATAAGTTATAATATATTAATATAAAATCATATGTTTTAATTAGTGTTGATCAAGAATTAATTTGCAATTAATTTAGTGGTCAAAAGAGACTAATTAAATCTATGGGGACTAATTATGGTAATTAGTTATATTTATATGTGTTGGGCTTATGATCCATGGTGGACCAAGTTTATGTATGGATACATAAAGAGTTGGGCCACATGGACCATGGATCATCACACCCATGGGTATGGATTTGGGTTATACCCATGACTCTTGGAATCCAACATATAAATGTGCTACTTCATGACCAAAACGTGTACACTTCTTTTCTTAGTGAAATATGGAGGTTTTTGGTGCATGGAATTCTCTCTCAAGTCCTACCTTTGTCCATGATGTGTTGTGACTTCATTTGAGGCTTCCACACTATTGGGGCTAAGCTCTTTAAGGCCAGATACACCAAGACATCAAGGTCCATCAAAAGGTATGTCATGCTAACTAGTATATTATGTTTTTATGTTAAATTAATGCTAGTTGTAACATTAATACCTTGGAAACCATTTGCATGTATAATTGGTGAAAACATAGATCCAAGGTATTTATGGTTGTATGTGCACCATAGGATGTTGTAGTATACCAAAACCCAACAATTATGACATCAGATATGGAACATGAGAGGTCCCTAGAGTCATTACCTTCTATATTTTTGCAAGAAAATAAGCAATTGGGGACTAGGTTGCTATTTCTAGTGTTATTTCTCCATTTGAGGCTTGAATTGGGTTGCAAGCACATAAAGGTTGCACCTTTATGTGAATTTTGAGTGTTTAAGGGTTAGATCTATGATTTGGCTAAGCAGATCTAACCTCATGAGGTTGTATGAGCAAGGCCATGGAGGAAAATCGCCGACTCCATATGTAGACTCGACGAGTCGGACCGGGTTGCCCCGGGGTCTGACTCCAGTAATGACCCGGTGAGTTGAGGGTGACTTAGTGAGTCGTGTGAGGCTTAGAAAGGGAAGAGTCTGTGGGGACGATGGGACTCGCCGAGTCATCGTATGCACTCGGCGAGTCTAGTCAAAATGGACAGTTGACTATTGGGTTGACTTTTAGGGTTTGTCAACAAATGGTCCTTGGGCCTGTAGAGGGGTAGAATGGTCTTTTAACCTTATAGGGATTTGCATGAGAGAATATCCAAATTGTGAAGAGACATTTATTTAGTGAAATTTATTATTTTTACTAGGCGGGAGCTAAGGCAGTATTCTAATATCAAGATTTTACCGACATTCCCGAGGTGAGTCTTCTCACTATACTTTACCTAGAGTGGTCATCAGAGCTATGTGACAGTGTACCTTGTATGCTATTTATGTGTTGTGATTCTATGTGATATGTGATATGCATGATTCAGAGTTTACAGAGTTAGGAGCAGTGGGTCCACAGAGTTATGGGACCAAGAGGGTCCCAAAGAGATATTCGACCAGAGGGTCATCAGAGTTACAGCCTTGAGTGGCTGATATGTGTTTATGTGGTATTTTGGGGAACTCACTAAGCATTTGTGCTTACAGATTTTGTGTATGTGTTTCAGGTACTAGTGATGATCACGGGAAGGCGCCAGCATGATCCGTACACACTCATGGAGCTTTTGTTATATGATTCTGGGATATGTTTTTCTATGACGACAGTGGATACATTATGTTTATTATTATTTTATGAATGAAAGTATGTTTTAAAATTGTGATTTTTTTTTTTAAAATTTGGGTGTTACACGATTCCTCAACTGAGACACGTGGAAGGTATCGTGTATCTGGCTCAACTCTGCAGGTAGCTCCAACCAATACGCTACCATGCCCACCCTAGTGGTCACCCTAAAAGGACCAATGTATCGGGGCCCCAGCTTTCCCCTCTTCCTGAATCGGATCACTCCTTTCCAAGGAGATACCTTTAAGATTACAAAGTCTTGCACCTGGAACTCAAGCTTGGATCTTCGCCTATCCACATAACTCTTCTGGCGGCTCTCAGCTATCAACAACCTCTGTCTAGCCTGTTGTATTTGCTTCGTCATCTGAAGCATTATTTCAGTGCTACCCATCACTCTCTGCCCTACCTCTCCCCAACAGATGGGAGTCTGACACCTCTTCCCATACAACAACTCGAAGGGAGGCATACCAATACTCGAATGGAGGTTGTTGTTATAGGAAAACTCAGCCAATGGTAAGTACATGTCCCAACTTCCTCCGATGTACAACACACATACCCGAAGCATGTGCTCGAGCATCTGAATCTTCCGATCACTCTGTCCGTCCGTTTGTGGGTGGTAGGTGGTACTGAAATGCAACCTCGTGCCCAACTCCTCATGGAACTTCTTCCAGAACCTGGAAGTGAAACATACATCTCGATCTGACACAATCAAGATCGGCACTCCATGCCATGATACCACCTTTCTCATATACATCTCTGTCAGTCTCTCTATAGAAGAGCTCTCACTAATAGCAAGGAAGTGGGCGCTCTTCGTCAGCCGGTCGACGATCACCCAAATTGCATCGACACCCCTCGCGGTCCTCAGAAATTTGGTGATAAAATCCATAGAAATTTTCTCACTTCCACTGGGGAGCCTCCAGTGGCTGCAACTTGCTATGTCGTCGCTGGTGCTCAGTCGTAACCATGCGACAAGTCAAGCACATCTCAACAAACCATGCAACATCCGTCTTCATACAGGGCTACCAATTATCTTTCTTTAGGTCCAAATACATCTTAGTGGCCCCGAGATGGACCGAGAACCTCGATTTGTGCGCCTCCTCCATCAAGGTGGTATGTGCCCCGCCCTCAAACAACACCCAAATCCAGCATTAAAACTCATAAGCCCTCGGCTATCAGTAACGAACTCAGATACTTGCCCGACCACCCACTCTCTCTTGCGGTTCTCCGGTCCCACGGCCTCTGCTTGGGCCTCCCGAATGGTGTTTACCACCGGAGTCATCACTTTCAACCTCATACAAACATCTCGTATCGGGGCACTCTCCGCCCTATGGCTCAGGGCATCAGCGACAACATTAGCCTTTCCTGGGTGGTACAGGATCACACAATCATAATCCTTTACCACATCCAACCATCTCCTCTGACGCATATTCAGATTGGGCAGATCCATCAAATACTTCAAGCTCTTGTGGTTCGTGTATATGGTACACCGAACCCCATATAAATAGTGACGCCAGATTTTGAGGGCGAACACCACTGCCCCCAACTCCAGATTGTGGGTAGGATACCTCATCTCATGAGGCTTCAGTTGCCTTGATGCGTATGCTATCATGTGGCCTCTCTGCATCAACACTACACCCAACCCTGATATCGACGGGTCACAATACACCACAAAATCCTCCATTCCTTTTGGAAGGGCTAACACTGGAGATTCGTATAATCTCTGGCGAAGCGTCTCAAAGGAGGCCTGCTGCTCTGGACTCCAACTAAAGGTCACGCCCTTCCGGTTCAACCTGGCGAGAGCAATGGAAGTCTTAGAGAAATCCCTGATAAATCTCTGATAGTAGCCAACCAATCCCAAAAAACTCCTGATCTCAGTAGAGGATTTTGGCACCTCCCACCTCATAACCGCCTCAATCTTGGCCGGATCGACCAAGATCCCATTCTGGTTAATGAGGTGTCCCAAGAACTGGACCTCTCGTAACCAGAAATGACACTTGTGGAATTTGGCAAAAAGCTTCTCCGACCTCAATACTCCGAGAATCTCTCTCAAATGCTCCTCATGCTGCTCTCTAGATCTCGAATACACCAGAATATCGTCGATGAACACGATCACCGATCTATCCAACATCGGTCTGTATACTCTGTTCATGAGATCCATGAATGCTGCTGGTGCATTGGTGAGCCCGAAAGGCATCACCACGAACTCGTAATTCCCATAATGAGTCCTAAATGCTATCTTCTGGATATCCTCATCTCGCACTCTCATCTGATGATATCCAGACCTCAAATGTATCTTGGAGAACCAAGACGCTCCCTGTAACTGATTGAACAAAAATCATCGATCCTTGCTAATGGATAACGGTTCTTGACCGTTAACTTGTTCAACTCCCGGTAATCAATGCACATCCGGTGTGAACCATCCTTTTTCTTGACAAAAAGGACCGGCGCTCCCCACGGTGAGCCACTCGTTCTAATAAACCCCTTCCCTAGCAACTTCTGAAGTTGCGAGGATAATTCCTGCATCTGTGGCGGCGTAAGGCGATAAGGCGCCTTGGCAATAGGCACTGCCCCCGAAACCAAATTGATGCGGAACTCCACCTGCCTCTCCGGAGGCACACCCGACAACTCTTTAGGAAATACATCCGGGAACTCGCGCACTATCGGAACATCACCAATCGAACTCGGCCTCTCTGCAGCCACTCGTGTATCCATCACATGGGCTACAAACCCGTTGCAGCCCTGCTGTAAACTTTGTCTCACTCTGGCAGCCGAACAAAATGCTGACCCACATCAGGTACCCTCGCCGTACACCATAAGTACTCCCCCACTAGGGTCTCGTATCGTCACCAACTATCGCTCACAATCTATAACAACCCCAAATCGGCTCAACCAATCCATGCCCACTATGACACACACGTCCCCCATCGCAATCGGGACCAGATCTATCGGGAACTGAACACCGAAGATGTCGAGTACACATCCTCGAATCACATCCGTAGCATACACCGCTCGCTCGTCAGTTATAGAAACTCATAGAGGTCGACTCAACGCCTCTCGTCGGATACTGATGTGCTGACTAAATGCTAAAAACACAAATAACCAACTCGCACCTGAGTCAAATAACACCAAAGCAGGTACAGAATTCACAAGAAAAGTACCTACGCATATCATAAAATTAGAACAATATCTCAACTCAGCATAAATAAATAAAAAAAATACATACTAGCCACAACATCAAGCGTTGCGCGGACCTCCTCCGCTGTCAACTTGAAATCTCTCCCGCGAGCCTTCGGTGCCTTGGCCTTCACTGGCCGACCCTCAATAGCTCGCATGGCGGCAGGGGCAGATCCCTACGGTGCTCCCTGAGCTGTCCAACGCAACTGCGAACACTCAGCCTTCCGGTGTCCAGTTTGGTTGCAATGGAAGCAAACCATGAATCCCTTGGGGCAATCCTTGGCTATGTGCCCCTCCTTGCCACATTTGTAGCAACCACCTAATCGACAAACCCCATCATGTCCCTTGCCGCACTTCCCACAAGTACGGCCCTTCTGGCCTCCAGATCTCGAATCGGCAAGCTTTGCCCACTTGGATGCCAGATGAGACTGTGTTGGCCACCAATCCTTCCCCTGAGACTCCGCCTCCTCTCTGGCCTGAGTCTCCAGCTCAATCTCCCTCTTCCGAGCATTTTCCTGAAGCTCGGCAAACGTCTGGTATGTCGAGTTCACCACGAACTCGTGAGTATCTCTCCTCAGAATGCTCAGATACCGACTCATGTATCTCTACTCGGTAGACACCTACTCAACGCAGAACATCACCCTCTCATGAAGCTTCCTGGTGATCACAGTAATAGAATCAGTGCCCTGCATGAGAGACAAGAACTCTTGAGCCAACCGTTCCCTCTCCACTGGGGGAACGTACTCATCACGAAACATAGTGGTGAACCTCTCCCGGGTCACCGTAGTAAGCTCGGCAGGGGTGAAATTCGCTGACACAAACTTCCACCAATCCTTCGCCCCCAAGCAAAGCTGGTTCAGCGCGAACCGTACTCTCAAATGCTCCGGACACGAGAAAGTATAGAAACGTCCCTCAATATCAGAAATCCATCTCATCGCAGTGATCGGATCCTATGTCCCATCAAAGTATAGTGGCTTCCTGTTGCTGAAGTCTCGAGACAGCAACGAGTCACCCCCCTGATGTCTAGCAGCAGCCATATCTACAGTAGCTGCAGCGGCTGCAGCCTCTGTAACAGCAGCGTATTTCTCATCGAATGTCTCAATCAAAGTGGTCTTGATACACCCAAACATCTCCGGTATCTCTGTGTGGATAGTCGCAGCCACCTCCTCGTGGGTCATCTGACGAAGCTGCTCGTCACTCACGCCGCTGGTCTCTGGTCTGTGGTGTGTCGCAACCATGATGTCTCTGAAATACAACATAAAAATATCAGATACTTTGTACTCACACTCGAAAACTCAACCCTACTTGTTCCTTAGTACCCTAAGAATTCTTACTAGGACTGACTGCGCACTGATCCGGTGCTTCCAGTAGTACGGGCCCTATACAACCTTCCACACTGCATCAGCGTTCATTCCAAGTCCTCCTCCTAGGATCCCAGATCACAAGTACTCTACTTCTCGTTAAGCACCGACTACCCTTCGGTAGGCCCCTCATGAGCTCTTCACTGCTACATACTCACTCTCAACCATCTCACAACAGTAGTAATCTCCTAGGCTAAGGCATCACAGATCAGGCCATTCTAGACCTAATATGAATACCTAGCATACTCTAGCATACATATCATACCATATCATATCTCATAATACATAAAGTAAGGGTATTTTGAGAAATCACTGTTCGAGCGCTGGCTGATCGTACACATTGCTTTTTTCCGCTTTTCTCAAATTCTGTTACTTTTTAGGAAAATTGTTTATTTTATGAAAAACTTCCTCAAATCCTCAATTTGAGTTCAGATAGACCCGAAGGTGCATCCGAATCCCTCAAACCATGGCTCTGATACCAACTTGTAACAATGTAAATTTTCAAACAAATTTTCATTTTTAAAACATACTTCCATTCATAAAATAACATAAAATTCCATTGTATCACACGTTATTATAAATAAACAAATCTCAAGATATCAAAAACATAAATCCTCTTAGTGTGTATGGATCATTCCGGCGCCTTCTCACGGTCCTCGCTAGTACCTGAAACACATATCACATAAAACGGTAAGCATAAATGCTTAATGATTTCCCCAAAATACCACATACAACACATACGCCACTCAAGGTGATAACTCTATGGTACCTTCCGGTCCATGTGTCTCAGGAGACTTCCGTCCTAACCCTGGTAGACCTTCCGGCTCTACCCGTAATGACCTTCCGGTCCTCATCATCTTGACCTTCCGGTCCATACACTGTTGACCTTCCGGTCCATACTATACTACTCATAACATAACATAGCACATACATATCATATAACAGCGTATATCGCATTCTACTTATAGCACATAAGACCTTTCGGTCACACGTAATTACCACTCTAGGTAAAGTATAGTGAGAAGACTCACCTCGTATGTTGTCTAGTAACTCACGCGCTCGGTATCCCCGAACCTCGTAACAATGATCTACCCCCGCCTAAACACATAAGAAATCACCTCAAATCAATAACGGCTCTCCAGGCTAGACTAGTCCCTTCCAATGGTCCCTCAGAGGGCTAAAAGACGATTTTACCCTTTTAATGATCCAAAAGTCCAAGTGTTGACCAAACCCTAAAGGTCAACGAACGTCAACTAAAGTTAACAGTCAAACTTTGACAGACTCGTCGAGTGCACCTGGGTAACTCGGCGAGTCCAAGCGTGTCCCTTGAATCCTTCTAAGGTCTCACTCGACTCATCAAGTGAACCTTCCACTCGACGGGTTTCCTCCATGACTACACCCAAACGACATTCTGAGGTAAGATATGCTTCTCTAACCTATAGATCTGACTTCCCCATGACCAATAATCATGTAAATGTCAAATCTTGACACTCATGCAACGCACCCAAGGCTTCTTTTGGTGAACTGGCTTCAAAAATGGCAACCTAGGTTCATTTCATCCATGGAACAACATAAAGAAGAGTAGATAAGGCCTTCTGGACCTCTAAAGGTCCAAATCCAGAGTCTAACACTCAAAGGGACAACATACTCAACAATTCAAGCCAATAAAGGGTATAGAAAACCCTAAAATCCAAGGATCTTAAACAAAACAGAGAAAAAGTTCTATTTGCTACCTCAAGTCTGTAGATCTAAGCTTGGAAACCACGGATTAGCAATCCTTTTGACCTCCTCTAGCTGGAAACACCTTCTTGTTTGCAAAGCAACACCAAAAAGGATCAAAATGGCTTTCTCTCTCACACAACTCGCTCAAGCTCTCTAGGGCTTCTCTCTCTAAATTGGTAGCCACAAATGAGGGCTATAAGGACCCTTAAATAGGGCACAGGCCCAAAGATTTAAGGTTTCTGCCGTCAGCATGAACTCGTCGAGTCCAGCCATTAATCCAGTCAGCAAATCGCGATCCTACTCGACGAGTCTTGGCGTCGACTTGTCGAGTCCCTCTCTTTAACTCAAAAATAAATGAATAACATATAATACCTGGGAATCCGGATGTTACAATATATATATATATATATATATATATATATATATATATATATATATATATATATATATATATATATAGAGAGAGAGAGAGAGAGAGAGAGAGAGAGAGAGAGAGAGAAGCATGTTTTGGATTTGACATGATATTTAAATTAATAAATTAAATAAATTATATCGATTTAGATTTTGGATTTACTCGTAATATTTAAATTAACCATTTGTGTATATCATGATAATGACTCCAAAAAATATCATTAGCATTATACTAATCGATAATTAAGCGTATTTAAATTAATAAATTAGATATATTATAATGAAAATTTAAAAATTACAAAATTTTGATTGGATAGAAATAGCTTTTGGTCAATTTGTTTATTAACTTGTATTTTGTTTTAGATTTATATTTAATAATTTACTTAAAGTTTTAAACTATTTTAATAATAGTACTTGGACAAATATTTTAGATTTACATTTAACATTTGGTTTGTCTTAAATTCAACATTATAATTAGATTGCAAAATATATATTGTATTAGTAATTATATAATATACAAAACTACATAGTTAACATTAAAACTTGAATGATAATAGAGTTTAATTCACTAACTAAGAATTAATGAAAAAAATTTAGGGTTCAAAAAATATATACCAGAAAATACATTATTCCCGCTTTGCATGGGACACAGTTGAGGTTTTAGTTGGAGGGCGCATGGTGTAACTAAGAAAGTATAGAAAGAAAACATGCAAGTAAACAAAAGTTATATGGTGAAAGCAATACCGTTTCTATAAAACAAACACATAATGATATTTTCTGTAAATTAGGGGAATATATTTATAATTAATTTTCTACACATGATTCAAACCTGCAAAAATAAAAATCTTATACATATAGTCTGTATTTGAAAAAAAAAAACATTACAAGGTTCTTTTTCAAAACTAAAAAATTAAAGAGACTAAATTTGCCAAAATATAAAACCTTTGTTGCAGAGACTAAATCAGCCAAAAGATTTTTTAGAGACTCAATCTAAAAGAGAAAAACTCTATACTTAATGACGAAGTTTATAAATAATATTATTCCGTCCCATAATAATATTTCATGTTTTCTTTTTAATTTGTCCTAAAGTAATTGTCTCACTCGTAAAAATAAATATCTATTTTACTAAAATACCCTCCTCATTAGTCAATCTCCCATGGAATTAAATGCAATAAAATGGTTAAACTGTCATTTAATTTAATAAAGTTCGTGATAATTAATATTTTTTCATCATTAGTGTTACTTAACTATAGTTTAATATAATTGTCACCATTTCAAATATATATATACATATATATATATATATATATATATATATATATATATATATATATATATATATATATATAAAGAAAAATAATAGATATTAAAAATATCAAAGAAAAACTAATGTTAAAATATCAAAGAATTCGGACAATTCAAATACTCATGAACAATCGCATATTGTTCAAATATTTTATTAAGTTATCACATTTGTTTTTTACTTTTCAACTTAAAGATAGAAAAAAACTACTATACAATAAACATTGAACATCCGTTGGGCCTTCCTTTTTGTGTGACATTTGACTTTGACTGCACAATTGAGACCGTGGGAAAGTCGGTAAGAACAAGAAAATGTATTGGATATATATATATATATATATATATATATATATATATATATATATATATATATATATATATATATATATATATATATATATATATATATATATATAACCATAATTCACCAAGAAACCCTTCACTGGGGCTGCGTGATGTTTAATTGAGAACCATAATTAACCAAAGAACTAACGAACCAATTTTTTTTTCAACTTTTAAAATTTATTTTTTTATCAAAATAAAAAACTAAAAATACAGAAATTCATAACTTTTTATCATTTTTCCAATTATATCAAATTCGGAAAAAAAAAAAACAAAAAATCGTCAAATTCACAATGTGAATCTTTTAAAATAATTCACAAGGTGAATCCGAAAAATATATTTAACATTCACAATCTTATTTTATGAGTTTAGATATTTTTAGTTTTTTTTTCGATAAGGAATACAGTCTAGAATTTGAAAAAAACAAAATTGATTCCTTGGAGAACCAATAATTATGGTTTTTCTATTAAACTTTTTCTCTCTCTCTCTTTCTCACTCTCTCTCTCTCTCTCTCTCTCTCTCTCTCTTTCTCTCTCTTTCTATATATATATATATATATATATATATATATATATATATATATATATATATATATATATATATATGTTCTATACAAAACAAAAAACCCGAAAAATCATAAAAATGTATAAATAAAATACTTATAGATGACAAATTCTTTTTGTCTTTAAGTATAAAAAAATCACTATTATTTCATTAAATTCAATGAAAAATTTTTAAAAAAATAACCAAATAAATAAATAAATAGTTCGATTTTTTTTCAACAAATTTGAAAAATACCTGCGATTTTTTGGTAAAAAAAAGTCAAAAAGAAGATTTTGTGATCTCTAAGTATTTTTTTATGCCTTTTTTTTATTTTTAGGGTTTTTTCCGTATATATATATATATATATATATATATATATATATATATATATATATATATATATATATAGTATTTTAGTATTTTTTTCAGAACCAAAAGATTTGTGAAAACTTGCTAACTCATAATCAACTCATCATTTTCCATATCAAAAACACAAATCTTCTCCAAATGGTGCGTCTAAGTCACATCTAGCGCCAAAAAACAAATTTGACATATTTTTTTGGTTGTTTTTGTATAACGGGTGATGAGTACAATTAGCAGTTGTACGGACTGCTAATGAACACAATCAGTAGTTGTACGGACTTGATGAGCACAATCAGCAGTCATATGTAATGCTAATGAGCACAGTCAACAGTGATATCGACTGCTCACTAGCAGAATCAGCAGCCTATATGATTGATGATTCTGCTCATCAGTAGTCCACATAACTGTTGATTGTGCTCGTCAGTAGTCCGTAAAACTGTTGATTGTGCATAAATGCAAATTTTGAAAATAAAAAAAATTGTCAATTTCTTTAAGGCTAGATATTCATTAGACGAACCATTTTAAGAAGATTAGTGTCTTTGGTGTTGAAAATTAACGAGTTTATTATGAGTTCGCAAGTTTACATGTTATTTTAGTGCTTACATATATATATATATATATATATATATATATATATATATATATATATATATATATATATATATATATATATATATATATATGGAAAAGTGAACATACCCTTAAGTGTATATAAGCTTAGATATCCAAACTCATCATACTACATTGTTTTTATCATATATATACATTGTAACCAAGTAAATAATCCAAAACATCAAAATTTAAAACGATCAACAGCGAAAAGAATGTTGTAAACTTTTACAATGGTCGCGCATGCACATAATTATACCAAAACTTATTTCCTTTATTTCGTTTAATTTTTTTCTGTTATGTTTTTTTATTGAAAAATAAACAAAATTTATCATTGTTCATGAATTTTCGTCCTCTTTTCATAGGGATCTATATTAATATATATAAAAAAATAAGTTTTCTTTTCAAAAAACACACTTCATGAAGAGAATTGTTATCGAGATTATGAAAGCAATTATGATTTGAGTGATTGAAAAGTAAGAACACGAAGAGTGAATATTAATCAGATCTTATATTGATAAAGACTGATTATAGGAATAAGCAGAAAGGATATTTGTGTTTCAAAAGTTATCCTCTACTTCTATCCTCAGTCCCTATTTATAGGGAACCTGAGTGTACAAAAAGTATACTAAGTCTAAACAATACGCTTCGCATAAAACTGACTTAGTAAAATAACTAAAAATGTGAAACTAAACAAACACACTATTCGACTTTTACAATTTATCCTCTACAATCTCCCCCTTTGTAAACAGTCGAAGCTATTCAGCCCATAAGCTTTTGAACAGCTGAGTGAATTGTCTTTCGCACTTCTCCATACCAAGAGATCACCTTCTTGAGCTCCTTCTTGTCTCCTTCATTATTCTTCTTGCAGTTGTTCATACGAACAATAAAGTGCGTATATTTCGAAGAAGTATATCTTTCAACCACTGAGACCTTAAACAAAAATTTCTTTGGCCTTCCCTTTGTATCTCTTCCCGAAAACACCATGCCGAAAGGTTTCAGGCATATTTCCCCAACAACATATTTTGATAATACTGACTGGGATAAGGTTTCTTCCCAAGGGACGTTCACTTCTCTTCCCAAAGTAGTTGCCAATTCTTCATCTGTCAGAGCCAAACAATCGAAGTAATTGTCAATATACGTCTTCACATGTGCGAACTCGATCTTAAACACTTCAGTCTCAGATCCTTTGAGCTTATTCTCTTCCATATGTTTCAAAATGAGTGCCACTTGAATCAAATCATTGCAATTCATCAGAGGGAAGTCAGCTACTGTGAAGTCATACTGCTTGTTATCAGCTTGAATAACAAAGTAACAAAAATTCTGAAGCATGTCTTCAAACATCGTATCTTTCTTGATCGTTAACACCTTTTTGATCTTCATTAAAGACCATACTTCATCTAGATTCTTCCCCAATACAACATGAAATCGGATTTTCATGTGTGTGTAGTCATCAGGATTATCGAACTTCTCGCTAATCTTGTATTGAGCTGTAATGAAGAGCATTTTGTTGATCGGAAAATCTAACTGACAATTGTCTGAATTCGCAATATCATAATCTTGTACAGCTTCACAAGATCTCCTTTGTTCATTGTGCGAGGATCACTTGCCCTTTGCCTCATAATACTTTGGACTTGTCTCATTCTTTCCAACTCTGCCTTTGCCTCAACTTTCTTCTCCTCCTTCGATTTTTCGTACATAATTCCTTTTCCTTTTCCCACAACATCAGTTTGAGGTTTTGTACTCGAACTTCCTTGTTTTGCCCCAATCGATAGTCCTTTAGCAATTGGTCTTGTGGTTATTGTTGTTGAGGAAATTGGCATCGTAAGTATTGGAAGAGTTGATTTGAGCTGGGTAGATATTACTTTTCCCACGGTCTTCGCATCCTCCTCTTTACTTCAATTTTTCTCTCCCCCTTGCACCCCTGTGAAAGCAGGTGGGGAACTCTTTGGTAGTAAAGAGGTAAAATTTGCGATTGGTGCAAGAGCTTTCTGAATTGCTTGTTCCAAAGTATTAACCTTTAGAGACAAGAACTCAAGAGTGAGAATTTGCTGCGATGAAGATTGCGAAACCACAGTTTTCAGCTCAGTCACCAATTTGATCAACTGGTCAAACTTCTCCTGGGTTTCTTTGTGGTTAGATTCAAGAATAGGGACATCAACAACCTTGTGCATTGCAGTAGCAACCACATCAACCCGCTTTTGGACTTCGATATGTTGAGAAGTTATATCCCGAAGCTCCTTCGCAATTTTGGTTTTCAACTCTTCAAGCTTAAAGTTGACATCCTCCCGAACTTTCTTCACATCCTGTACAAACAAAACATGGCGTTCTTTTGCTACATTTTTTAAGTCCTGAATCACCGCAGAAAAATTACTTCCTTGAGCTTGAATGCGAAGCTCAGTGTTTTTATCTGTCTGATCAACCTTCTCTAATATTTGTTTCTCAGCCACCTTTAGCATAATATCAACCTCCATTGCTGAGATAGATGATATTATGCCAGAATCAGCTTGTGACTGAATAATGGCATTCAACTTATGATTCAGGACTTTGAACTGCTTTCCTGTCATAAGCATATCATTAGGAATATCCTCCTCCTCTGAATCAAAGTGAATATCTTCAAACACTCCTCCAAAAGATCCTCCTTCAGTTTCATTATCAGACATAGGTTGCGAAGGTTGAGGAGTTTCTGGTGATTGTGAGGGAAATAGGGTTGTAAATGGGTTTTGAAGAGGATGATCAAAAATGGATGAGGTTGTGGATAGTGTAGTAGTTGGAAAGGATACAGATGGTAAAGAAATGGGTAAGGTGACTGGTAAAGTTGTTTCAACACTTGTGATAGGTGCCCCCATATCAGATACGTTGACAACCGTGTCACAAATAGGTACCTCCTTAGAAACTGATTTGGTAGTGACTATTTCAAGTGGTTGTGAGGAAATATGCGAAACTTGAATAGTTGACACAGGTTGAACATAAATGATTACCGGTGTAGAAACTAGTGGAGTGTCAGGAACCACCTCTTCATCAGACGACTCATTGTGAATGATCAGCTTTTGCTTTTTCAACAATGTTTGTTGCATTTGTTTCGCAACATCTTGAGCACGTTGCATCTTAGATCCTAGAGAGACATGTGCTGGAATATTGCGAACAGTAACCCCTTTACTGCTCACTTCAGTCTTGCGAATCTTTTTCAATACCCCTGATTTGGAGGGTATTGTGTCCTTCTTCGATTGTGGCGAGGTTTCCTCTATCTGAACCTCCTCTTCTTGACCATGTTTCAAAGACTGAGCAGTTGTATCATTCTTGGTAGCCTTCTTTTTCTTTGGAGTTTTGGTAGCAACTTGTAACAAAATTCCAGTTTCCACAGCTGGATCAAAAGTCTACATATATCGTATCAACACCTTGTGAGTAGATGATACTTTGCGAAACATCGCATCCGGAATGCGAGCAACATGAATGAAAATATTTTCATCATCCTCCACCTCCTTAGGAAATTGATATAATGAAAATTCTGCAACCTCTGCATCCTCTAGGACTTGAATGCCTTCTTTTTCGTATACTTTTTTCAAGAATCAAGCTCCAATACCTTGCACAAGAAATTCCTTTTTCTGAATTTGTGTTTTCCAGACTTTTAACAAATTCCTTCCATAACTGAGTTGCATAGTCCACACTAATGTCATAGTACAACCCCATTACCATGGCATAAACTTCCATACGCCTCCTATCAAGACCAACTGTACGTCCTGTTAAGAATCTTAGAAAAGTACCAAACATAAAATTCCACAAACACGGTAATCCTGACTTTTTGAAGTCACTGATCTTCTCAAGAGCTGGTTGATGGCCCATTTTGTTGAATATGTGGATGATTTGAGAATTAATGGGTTTGAAAAATGGAGGGTTGTTAGGGATCTACAAAAACTCAACGAACATCTTCTTGGTAAGTTTAACCCGTTTTTTGTTCATCAAGTTGAAGGTTATCACATCAGTGGTGTAGTTGTGTGAAGCCGATGAAGCTGCCAATGACAACCATGTCATCGGAACTGAGAAGGAACTAAACATGGCGGTCGACAGAGGTGATCTTTTCAGGGCAACTATAAGCATCTTCAGTCCTTCAGGATAAGAAGATACATTCAGATCAACTTGATAATTGGTGCTTTGGATTTTCATCAGGGATTGAGAAAGAACTTCATCAGTGTTTGATTGAGTGCCAACCATTGTTAGGGTTTGAAAGAGATGAAGTTGAAGAAGTTTGAAGCTTTTTAGGATTGTGAGAATTTTGTTTGCGTAACCGTATACAATGATCTTGATCCCCCTTTTATAGGTTACCCAAATCCATTTGAAATTAAAGCGGGATACATTTAATGATATCCGATGTGGCACCTTGAAAATCGGATCATGACTGTAAAAGATAACCATGCTTCAAAAAGTAACTGTCCCATCTCCTAGAAAACCGTACAGAATACCAACCATCTTGAGTACACAGCTTGTAAGGTTTCCCGTTATAGAATTTGAACCGTTAAAACCCTTCGCATGGAGGCAATGATCTTTCACTTTTGGGATATAAGGTAAAGTCATATGCCAGTGAGTTGGTATTACTCAGAACCTCAAGGATTTCGTGTGTGCATTGTTCCAAAGAAATAAGATGAGAATCAATAATAAAAAAAATTTGGAATTCTGTGATGTCAAAAATTTAATTTGACACAAATGCAGTTGAACCCCAGGCATAGGTTGCTTCGTTAATCATCAAGAGAGATGATCAACAGCTTGTGTAGTTTCCTGTGAATTACAATCGAATACTTTTTTGATAAGTATCAAAGGGCTTCTTTTAAAAGATATTTTTGGGTTGGTTTCAAATTTCATTACATATCAACCTTAACATAAGGTGAGAAATTGTAAATGAAATTACTTGTATGACCAGTGTAGTCAGTGACAAGTTGACTTTTGAAAATATTTATGATGACTAGGATTTGCGAATAAAACTCAGATATAAATCATATTCATAAAAAAAATTTGTACTGGATCTTGTTTGGTAATAAACATTGTGGGTTGCGAATGTTTGATCAAGACCACACATCCGAATTGAATATGATTTGGAGTTTTGAAATTTTGGTACTGAAACAAAAGTTTCGTAAGTTCTGGAACAAATTTCCCCGTCAATTCCTTAATTGGTTGGATTTTTGGGTTTCACTTCCATCACGGTCTCATGATGTTAGATCATAAACACAGACTTGTGATTTGTCTAGATTTTGATTGGTTTGATCAAAGACCTCAAGGACAAATCTCTTCAAAAATTTAGATTGAAAGAATTGTTTGGTATAAAAAGATTGGTTAAGAATCAAAATGTACCTCTATTATAATGGACAAAACAGAAAACTCTTAACTCCAATGAGAAGAGTAAGGTAACTCTTTTGACTTATGCGAATACAAGCTTTTTGGGAAGAAATTTTCATGTGATAATTTCATTAAGGCTTTCTTTTCTCACACATAGAGTTATATGAGGCTTGAGTCAACATGCAGCAGCATGCTTCTAGGGACATCCTAACTAGTTCAAAGTTTATAGAAATAATACCTTCCATAGAAACACAAACATGACCTCTTCGCATTTAACCCTGGACAAAACTTTCAACACACAATGTTTAAAGAACAAAGAAAACAAAAATATTTTTGTGATTTTTGATTTTTTCAAAATAAAAAACATAACAAAAGAAAATCTTTTTGGATTTTTAATTTTTCAAAAACAAAAATGAATAAACATAAAATCTTTTTGGATTTTTGATTTTTCAAAAACAAAAATGAATAAACATAAAATCTTTTTGGATTTTTGATTTTTCAAAAACAAAAACTACAAAATGAATCGCAAACCTAACCTTAGTTGTTATGATCGAAAATGCAAAAAGATGTGGATGCGAAGCCATGCGAAGCCTCTGGATGAACAGTAACATCTGAACAATTTTGACTGATAACTGCTGAATGAAACTTTCATGCTTAATACTTTGGAATTGAATTCGCATCGATCATCCCCAAACCTGCTAAAATTCTTACAAATGATTTTTCATCAAGAGGTTTAGTAAAAATATCAGCAAGTTGTTCAGTTGTTTTAACAAAATGAATTTCAATATTCCCATCTTCCACATGATCTTTGATAAAATGATATCGAAGAGCAATATGTTTTGTATTTCAATGTTGTACTGGATTATGACAAATGCGAATTGCACTTTGCGAATCACAATACGAGGTAATCTTTTTCATGCTTATTACATAGTCACGAAGTTGACTCTGAATCCAAATAATTTGCGATGTGCAAGCAGCAACAACAATGTATTTAGCCTCAGTAGTTGATATAGCCACACAAGTTTGCTTCTTCGATTGCCAACTTACCAACTTCCCCTCCAATAGTTGACATCCACCACTCGTACTTTTCCTATCCAAAGTACATCCTCCTAGATCAGAATCTGAAAAAGCTTGAATGAAAAATCCTGTTTTCGAAGCATACCAAAGTCCTAACGAAACTGTTCCCTTAAGATAGTGAAAAATATTTTTCACTGCAGTCAAATGAGGTTCTCTGGGATTAGCTTGATATCTAGCACAATTACATACCGAAAACATAATATCAGGTCTACTTGCAGTTAAGTACAATAAAGACCCTATCATGCTTCGATAAAGTGTTAAGTCAACAGCAGGAGCATCTAACGAAGGAGTTAATCTTGTTCCCACTGCCATTGGTACTCTATATTTCGTGCTGTTAGTCATTCCAAATTTTTCAAGCAAGTTCTTCGTGTATTTTTCTTGATTGATTAAGATTCCATCCCTGTCCTGTCTTATATTCAATCCAAGAAAATTATTAATTTTTCCCATCATACTCATTTCAAATTGACTTTTCATTAGATTTTCAAATTCAATTGACAATGCTGGGTCAGTTGAGCCAAAAATAATATCATCAACATTAATTTGAACAAGCATTAGATGATTCCCAACTTTTTTGCGAAACAAAATGGGGTCAACTGATCCTTGTTTAAATTTAGATTGTTTCAAGAAATTTGTAAGTGTTGCGTACCAGGCTCTTGGTGCTTGTTTTAACCCATAAATTGGCTTGTCAAGAATGTAGACATGATCAGAATGTTCCTCATTTATGAATCCTCGTGGTTGTTCAACGTACACTGTTTCTTCAAGTTCTCCATTTAAGAATGCACACTTAACATCCATTTAATAAACATCAAAGTCTTTGTGAGCTGCATAAGCTAAAAATATGCGAACTGCTTCGAGTCTTGCAACAGGAGCAAATGTTTCTTCATAGTCTATTCCTTCTTGTTGCGAATAACCTTTAACAACTAGTCTAACTTTATTTCGAATAATATTGCCATCTTTGTCGGTTTTATTTTTAAAAATCCATTGTAATCCGACAATTGAAACATCAGAAGGTTTAGGAATTAATCTCCAAACCTTGTTTCGTTCAAATTCAGCCAGTTCAGATTGCATAGCAACAACCCAATCTGAGTGTTCCATAGCATCCTTTACTGTCTTTGGCTCTATTTTCGAAATAAAGACATTAAACATACACAGTTCTTGGTTCGCATTTAGTACCTCATTTTTCGCACAAATTTGAGCTCTTGTCAACACACCATCTTGTGGATTTCCAATTACCTGTTCTTTTGGATGATTTCTTGTCCATTTCTCAAGTGGTGGATAATCAGGATTTAATTCCAATGGTGCATCTTCATACATATCTTCATTTTCAGATTCTGCAACAGAAAAATTATCATTTAGTTCATGAAACTCATCATTTTCATCAAGATTAATTGTCTCTGTTTCATCATGCTCCCCCTCAACATGATGTTGATCTTGATGCTCCCTCTCAAAATGATGTTCCTGTTGATTTTGCGAATTCTCCCCCTCAACTTGATGATTCATATTTTCATTCTCCCTTTCTAAAGTTTGCGTTCTGAATTCATTGTTAATCGTATGCTCCCCCTCCATATGAACTTCATGTATAATTTCGCATGATTCTGAACTTGTAGTAATTGTTGAATCATCAGTATGTTTTGAGGATTCTGTTGATTGATTATCAAGAGCATTTTGTTCCGCATCAATTGCCCTGTCAGGAATTCCAAAAATTAAGTCATAATCAAAATCATTAATTTCAAATTATCAATTTGTGTATCTGAATCAACAAGAATTCATTTATTCTCAAATTTACTATCCGTTTGTTTAAGATAGTAATCATCAACAGTTAAATTGAAAGTTTCTTCAACTTTTCTTGTTCGCTTGTTTAGCAACCTGTATGCTACTGAATTTTGCGAATATCCTAAGAATATGCCTTCGTCATCTTTAGCTTGGAACTTTGCAAATTATGTTTGAGATTCATTATGAAGCACCTACAACCAAAAACATGGAAAAATTTGACATTAGGTTTTCGATTGTTGATGATTTCATATGGAGTGATATTGAATCTGCGATGAATAAATGATCTATTCTGAGTAAAGCATGCAGTTGAAACTGCTTCAGCCCAAAGATATTGATGTAGATTCGCATATGTTAACATGGTTCTAGCTGCTTCGCATAGAGATCGATTTCTTCTTTCAACAACACCATTTTGTTGTGGAGTATACGGTGAGGAGAACTTATGCGAAATGCCTTTGCTTGTGAGAAAAGAATCAAGAGTTTGATTTTTAAACTCAGAACCATTATCACTTTTAATTTTGCGAACATTCTTTTTAAGGATAATCTCAATTAATTTGATAAAATCAATCATCGTCTGAGTAACTTCAGATTTTAACCTGAGAAAAAATACCCATGTGAATCGAGAAAAATCATCAACAATAACTAAAATGTACCGCTTTTTTTATTGTAGCAACTGTCGACGGTCCACATAAGTCAATGTGAAGAAGTTCCAATGGTTCCACAATTTTTGAATCTATCACAATTGGATGACCTTTTCGATGTTGTTTTCCTTGTTCGCAAGCTGCACACAAAGTATCATTGTTAAATTTTAGTATAGGTAAACCTGGAACTAAATCTTTAGTGATAAGTTTGTTAATGTTGTGAAAGTTCAAGTGTGACAATCTACAATGCCAAAGCCAGCTGATATCTTTTGATGCCTTTGATAGTAAACACACAGCAGGTTTTCCCACGATTGGTTTGATGTCCAGTGTAAACATATCACCATATCTTTTGGATTTGAGAAGTACTTCACTTGTCTTCGCATTTGAAATGATACTTCCTTCTTCATTAAGTACAACCTGGTTTCCAGTACCCACAACAAGTTGAGACACACTAATCATGTTATGTTGGAGTCCTTCAACATAAGCAACCCTGTTAACAGTGAATTGTCCATTTGTGACTTTCCCATAGCCTTTCACTTGACAATTGTGATTATTCTCAAATTTGACTACTCCTGTATTTTCCAAGCTTCTATAATCTCGCAAGTTTTCCTTTCTTTCAGTCATATGACGAGAGAAACCACTATCAATATACCATTTCGTATCATATTGCTCGTCATACATCACCTCCATTTATTGAAAAAATTTAGGAACCCAAGACTTGTTGGGTCCATCATTAGTAGAATGAAACAAATTCTTTGAATTTAAAAACCATGTTTTCACTTTGTTTGTGACAGAATCCATTATATCAACATCATCAGATCTAAATATTGAAATATAGTCGTTTAATAGTTTTGGATTTCCATTGATTGTAATCTCATCCTTCACAACATTTGCAGCTTTGATAACTGGTTTCCATTTTTGAACCAGAACTTGCGAATTATGAGATGATGAACTAGCAGTGGAAGAGTTATTTGCGAACTTGTCAAATGCATTCTTTATTTGTTGCTCTGAAAACTTACCACTTTGATATTTTCTTCCTTTTCCTTCAAGCCAACGATTGATCGTGCTTACATCAGATTTTCCTTTTGTATACGAAACTTTGGTCAGTTTTGAGACTGAAGGATTTGGAAAATTTGGTTGTTTTGGTGAAAATTTCACTTTTTCTTGAGTTGAATTTTTCAAAGTTGATGAAGTATTCATGAATTTGCCAACATTTTGAAACTTTTGATTATTTACAAATTTTTGCGAAGACTCAAATTTTCGATTGTTGTCATATTTGTGAACAAATGGAATTTTGTCAACAAAATTTATTGATTTGTGAAAATTTGTATCTGTTTGTTTATTTTTGCTTTGAAATTTTGATGATGTTGTTTTTGAAATTCGTTCTTTTTCAACTTTTGGTTTATCATCAGACACAACTTGCCAAAAGATTGCTTTTCTTGCTTTTCTTTTTTAAACATTGTTTTCTGTTGAATAATTTCCAACCATCACTTTGAATTCATGAGAATTTAATTTCACTTCAGTCTTTGGTTTTTCAACATTTTCAAAAACTTTGTTTGCTTTTTCACCTTTAATCACCCATTTTGTGATGATTTTTGTTTTTGAAACACATAAGGATTTCGAGTTAAATTGTTTTCTTCTGTGTTTTGATTTGCGAAAAAACCTTCAGTAGTTGACCTTTGATTATCTTTTTCAATCATTTTGTTGAATTCAGGATGAATTTTCTCAACATTCCCAGTAGTGACAAAAACTTGATTTGGAAAAATGGTTTTATTAGTGCATACAAAATTTGGATATACCACAGTGTTGGTTTCCAAATAATGTGCGCCTTTGTCATTTAAAATTTTGTCAAATTCTTTTGTATTTCCAAATACTTGATCAACCACAACTCGTGGAGATATTTCTTGTGAATCTTTCACATCTTCTTTATTTTCATCAGTATCATCAGATTTCCAGCTTTCAACTTCCACATTATCAAAATTACAATGTTGCGAAGTAGAGGGTTTATCAGTTTCATCCTCTACTATCGAATCAACTATAATTTCTTTACCTTTGATCTTAGATGTGATATTAATGATTGACAATTAAGAACAATCAATCTCTTCTTCCTCTTCTATCTCACTTATTTCACTCACATTACCTGAATTGTCATCAATATCAGCATAATTGAATTGAGAATCAATAGTTGAAGTTTCGGTTTTCTTTAAGATTTTCACTTGTTCACTCTTTGTCAAACTTTCATTGACAATGTTAACCAACTCATCAACATTCAGGAATTCATCAATTTTGACAACACCATATGCATATCTATCATCAGGTATTTTGTCAAATTGAGCAATTGTACTTTCGCAATCATAAGAAACAACATCAACTTTTTCACGTTCATATTCAAGAAAAGGTAAAAGTTTCCTAGGTTGTTCTTTGCTAATGTCAGAAGAATGATGTAAAGCAGTTAATTTTGCATACAATCGTTTGGCAGAATTACAATATATGTTCCTTTGTGCTAGCAACAATCTAACATCATTTGTAAGATTATTCCTATCACAATCTACATTTTTGATCTGCATTTCAAGTTTTTCTACTCTGTTTCTTTTTATTTCTAATTCTCTTCGTGTCTCACCTAGTTGCTTATTTAAATTTTGAGCTTCAGTACTAGCTGACACAATAACAGAATCAAAATAAGCCACACTTTCATCAAATGAAGTAATTTCAGCATCATAAGCAGATAAATAAATATTAAAAGATTCAAGTATAGCACGTACCTTGGTGGTCATGGGTGATTTGTCCGTGGATTTGGATACGAAGCACCTCCCTGAAATATCCTCTTCGCAATCTTCAAAACTTGCGAACATAGCTCCATGTGTAGGATGCCTCATTTCTTCGTCATCATATCCTGAAGACCAGATCTGATATGTTCCACTCTCTTCATCACCAGATTCATCCTTCACAACTAAAGACACTCCTTTTGTCTTAGCGCGCAACTCTTCAATCTTTTCTGACTAGTATGCTTCATCTTTAACTTTTTCCTTCTTTTCTTCTTTCTTTCGCCACATGCAATCGGCTGCGAAGTGATTCGCACCATTGTAGTAGTGATAGTAAATTCCTGAGTCACCTTTCAGCTTTTTCACTTCTTTCGCATCTTTTTGTTTCTCATCAGCTTTCTCCATTTTCTTCCTCTCATCTCCTCCAGTTTTTGTGACTCCACTCTTCGCATCACTAGCCTTTCCTTTTGGATTATAAGGCTTTTTGAAAAACTTCTTAACTCTGTTGTTTGAGTAGAATGCAACAGCTTCATCATCAGAGTTCATAAAAAATCCTTCATTATCTGAACCATCTTTTTCATTAACATCAACATCTGATACCTTTGAAACAAGATCCAAAGGACCTCCAATTGTTTTGATTCTTCATACATTTCTGAAACTTCACTTTCATGTGTTTTCAGCTAATTGTAGAGATCATTCAAGTGAGTTGTATCAAAACTCTATTGATTCTTAATCATCTTACTCACACTTCGCCATTCCTTGCGAAGGCCCATAATGAAAGTTAAATTGAACTCCATGAGAGACCTAGTGATTCCATACCTATTGCAGCGAAACACAAGCTCATTCAGACGATCATAGTAATTTTCAAGAGTTTCAGCATCCTTTTGTCTGAATTCCTTCAGTTCAACTAGACATTGCTTCACATAGTTGATCTTCGTCTTTTCGCTACCTTGATACTTCTCTTTTAGAGTGTTCTAGATCTCCTTGGCTGTTTTACAACTACGGATGTAATTGTAAACCACAGGAGGTAGAGCACCTCTTAGTTCACTCATGCACCTCTTTTCATTATTCTTCAAACGTTTTTGTTGTTCAGCAACATCAGCAGATGTAGTAGATGGTCCAATTGGTTGAACATTAGCAGGAGCTTGCACTGTTCCATCGATACAATTCCAAAGTTCTTCCTCAATTCCATTTAAGTAATCCCCCATTCTATCAGCCCACTGATCATAATATTCAGGAATTAACATCGGAATTTTGGTTGAGGAACCAAGCAAGTGATAGAAGGAAGTCATTGTATTCATGTTTAAGTTCGCCATTGATGAACACATAAATTTTCAAAAAGCTTGAAAAACTTGATGAATTTCAGAATTGATCAACTGAATTGATCACAAATTGCTAATCGATTACTAGATTAAACAATTCAAAGACAGAATCAATTCAAATCTGAAGATCAAATTTGATTTTCAAAACCAAAATGCGCGGAAAATTTTGAGTAAAGTTGCTACTCAAAAAGCAAATGATTCTAACACGAAAATCAGATCGATGCAGTTTGAATCCTGCTCTGATACCAACTGAAGAGAATTGTTATCGAGATTATGAAAGCAATTATGATTTGAGTGATTGAAAAGCATGAACACGAAGAATAAATATTAATCAGATCTTATATTGATAAAGACTGATTACAAGAATAAGCAAAAGGATATTTGCGTTTCAAAAGTTATCCTCTACTTCTATCCTCAGTCCTTATTTATAGGGAACCTGAGTGTACAAAAAATATACTAAGTCTAAACAATACGCTTCGCATAAAACTGACTTAGTAAAATAACTAAAAATGCGAAACTAAACAAACACACTATTCGAATTTTACAATTTATCCTCTACACTTCATTTTCTTTGATTTAAAAAAAAGTTAAGATCTAGATTTATCTAAGAGAATTAATAAATATATCAAAATTAATATTTGTGTACACACTAATTAAACATAGATTCATATAGATATAAATACTCAAAATTTTAGTTCAGATTCACAATGTAAATAAATTCATTTGTTGTTTCACAAGACTAATTTATGAGTAATCAAAACATTAAAATAATATAAAATTACGTGGATATATATTTTGATTCATATATATATTTCATTAAGTTAATTTTTGAATGATCAAAGTGTTGAAATAGAAAATCGTATTCATAATGTGAATGTTAAGTTAAAATATTTACCATTCAGATTCATAGTGTGAATCTGAACTGATTGAGATTTTTTTTAATCGATGTTGATATTTACTAATAAATGACAAAAAATTGAGATTTTTGGTATAATTAGTTTTTTTTAGATAAATATGAACCTAAATATTGAAAAAAAAACAATATGAAGTGAGTTTTTTTCGAAAAAAAAGTTTGTTTTTTATATATTTACATGGATCTCTATGGAAAGAGTATGAAAAACCATGAACAACAATACATTGGGTTTTTTTATATAAAACATAGCCTATAATCTGGTTTATCATTATGATTTCTGATACATGGATCTCCTTGGTCGTTGATCATTATGATTTTTGATACTATAGATAGGTTCCTTGGTTCCTTGTTATAATGATTCTCTATTGAACTTCACCTTATGTGTGTGTGTGAGTGTGTGTGTATATATATATATATATATATATATATTGTGACTCGAGCGTTTGGATCATGTTTATAGAGCTTTTGCAGCACTTGGAACTAAATGAAGCACTTAGGGTTCATGGAAAATATGGCAAAGGAATGGATCATCTGAGAAATGAATGGTTCATCTGACAAAGGAACAGATCAAGAGCCAAAGGAACATATCATATAGAAGGGGGTTTGGAGTATGTGGAAGAGGTTTGAAACACTTGGGAGTGATTTGGAGCTGCAAGGGGACCTTGTTGCACCATTTGTTGAAGGGTTGGGCCAAGAAGGATGTTGTTGCACCAAGGGCACTCTTTCTTGCAACAAGCTACTCCGTTTTGTTCCTTGGAGTATCCCTCTTGCGTCATTGGGTACTCATGTTGTGCCATGAAGTTTGTTGTTACGTCTAACATGGTGTTGTTGCACCATGGATGTCATTGTTGCGCCAAGATGGTGATGTTGCTCCAACATTGAAGTTCTTGTGCTAGACTTGATGCCTCTTGCGCCACCTATATTCCTGTTGCGCCATCATCGTGCAAGTTGGACCATCTTGGTCCTTGATGAGCCAAGAATTCAATGAAGTATTCTCTGGTGCTCAAGATCATTGAAGGATGCTCAAAAGATGGTATTGCTCAAGGATTACACCATGTTGTGCTACAGTGATGGATGTTGGGCCATTAGTGTTCATGATGTGCCACTTAGACATCATGATGCTCAAATATGACACAAGGTGATCAATCATGCGTGTTGCTTATGCTCATGGGTTGTATGACATGGATGAATGTTACAAAAGATAATGCATGGCAGATTGTAATTATGGGCCAATAGGTTTGGCCTATCAGGGTTTTAGGGTTGATCCCTCAAGTATAAATATGGATGCATGCTAGGTCATTTTGTATCTTGAATTCTAGAGGGATATGTCGATCTATGTGCAATTATGTTTGTAACCTTTGTTTGTGAGCTCTCAAGTAAGGAATATTCCCCTCCTTTTTGTGGATGTTGGTCACCATGACCGAACCACATAAATACTATGTCTTGTGTGCTTATAGTTTTCCTAGTTATCCGCTTTACTTCCTAACAAGTGGTGTAAATGATGTGGTTTGTATTCTTGTTGTTGGGCTGAAGATTATTTTGATGATTGCGTCTTTTGGGCTCGATAGTTTAGTTATTTTGTATTCCGGTTTGGGCCTGTCCAACCGAGAGCCTTTTATGTTTAATATATAAGTATATGCTTGCATGCATATTAGGTTAACGATTTTAGCAATTCATCTAGAGCATAACGATAGCATTAAAGTTTTCTTTAATCGTTCTTGTAACCTACCAATCCTCTACAGTTGATGTTCTTAATCGAGCTCTTCTGAGGATTTTATTTAATCATTCGACTCGTTTGATTCAATCTTGTCTCGTTCTTATTTTCGTGTTCATACAGTTTTATATTTACATACTTGTTCAAGATCTAATCGATCTTCATAGATTAAAGGTTATTTTAATCTCATCAATTGGTATCAGAGCAGGAGGCTGTGTAATCAATACACATCTTTTCTGTGAAAAGATTTCAATTAGGGTTTTTCCGCAATTACTGATATTTATTGAGCCGTCATCTCATTATTGACGTATCTTGATATTTATTGTTTTGCCCTAATTTGCTTTATTACAAGTCTGATCTTTGAACAGGTTTTTACGATCATAATGGACGAGTCGCAATCAAACCCTATTAATATTTCCAACAGCATCGGTTCTACGACAAAGATTCCAATCCTATATACCCATGACTACGAAGTATGGGCATATCACTTCGAAGACTACGTGATTGGATCTGAGGATAATGGGTACCTCATATGGGAAGCCATCATTAATGGACCATTTTCTCATTTTGCAACGTCCAGGATTATTAAGACACAAAAGGAGTACAATGATCTGCTGAAGGATGTTAAGGATATTGCACAAGACGAGAAGGACAAATTCCAGTGCAATATCAAGGCGTTAAGGTTAATCAGATTCGCCCTTCAATCCGACACCTTTAGGTTGGTCAGCTCATGCACGACAGCGAAGGAAGTTTGGGATAGACTTCGCGAACTGTATTCTACAGACGAGGATCTTGAACATTCTATCCAAACCTTGCTCTTATCTGAGTTTGGAGAATTCAGGCAAGGAGCCGAAGAAACAGTGACCCAGACGTTCGATCGCTTCAATCATCTTCTCAGCAAGATGATCAAACACGATATTGAAAGGAAGCTTATCGAGCAGAAGGTTACTTTCTTAAATGGACTAAGGTCTGAATGGAGAGCAGTGGTTTCTACAGTCAAAGCCCATGAGCAGTTTAAATCATACTCTTTGGCGAAACTGGTGGGTATTCTCAAGTCCCAAGAAAAGATTGTGCTGCAAGAGAAGAACGTCGTTTCAAGTCTTGGTTCGTTGGCCCTCCTATCAAAAAGTAAAGCTGTGATGGAGGATGAAGACCTCAACTTGGAGGAGTATGACCTCACGTCTGAGGATTATGCCATGATGGTGTCCAATACCAAGAGGTTCATAAAGAAGAGATTCCCCAACAATAAAAACCGAAACTGGCAGGGGAGTTACAGCTCAGAAAAGGTGAACAATGAACCGAAGGTTGAGGAGCCCAAGAAGGAACCGAAGGTGGATGGCGATTCTGGAGTAAGCTGTTACTACTGTGGTGGGAAAAACCACTATGCTAAGGATTGTGTCCTTAAGAAGATGGCTGAAAAGGATGATGGAAAGGATGAGGAAGCTGTGTTGCAGAAGAGGCTGGATGAGTTGAGAAAGAAGAAGTCTACCGCTAACCCTTCTATTAATGCTCTTATTGTGCAGGGCTCGGTTGCTGATGACGAGTTCGGTAGCACGGAAGTTTGGTCTACTGACTCAGAAGACGATGAAGTGAGGAAGCCTACTCATGGAAAGGCTTATGTGACAAAGGAGGAGAGCAGTGGAGGAAGATGCTTCATGGTGTCTGATGTATCTCAAATGAGGGGATACAACACCGATGGTGGAAGCAATGGACCGAAAGTGCAGGAGGACATGTGCTTTACAGCCAAACCACTCAGCCAGCAGTTCAATGAGCTCGACGAACTGATAAAGAAGGTACAATCGGTTTTCATTTCATCTAAAGTACCACCATCCTCATATGAGAAAGAACTAAAAAACGTTAATACAAGAATTTCTCATCTAGATAGTAGCTTAACTCAAACTCGAGTCACCAATTCTAACCTAACTGATCAATTAAGCAGGGTGGCGTCGAAGAGTGAGGAGCGGCGAATGTGGATCGAGTTGAAGGAGTCTGAATTAGTTAAAGTTAAAGACGAAAACATTTATTTGCAAAGAGATAATTTAAAATTGTTAAAACAGCGGAATGTTTTTTGTTTAATTGCAAAACGTCTATATTCTAATATTACTCAGCTTCACCTGGACTGTGAAATAGGCCAAAAGATCCATCGCATGATTTTGCCCTTCCTTGAATTTAAGGAGGATGAAATCGATGCCGAAGCCTACAATTGTGAGAGTGTGATATCGTCTGATGATGTCAATCCGACCTACATGTATGGACTGGACAAAATTGAGTCCTTCATTAAATCCAAGGACCACAAGGACATGCTTAAAAATCTTTTGGATGAAAATGATAGAATTAAACTGAGAACCGAAACCATACAAAAATTTGACTCTTTGAACACCAACGTAAGCTCAGAAAACAAAATTGATGTTGAAAATGCATCTGAGCTTAACGAGGACGACAACATGAGTGAAATTTCTGTAGAGGACACGGTTGACTGCTCAGAATTTGTTAAAAGCGAACCTGAAAACCACAAAAATCTTATTTCTGAAAATTCAGTGGAGTTCGCTCGATTGTCCCAACAAAAGTCCCCGATATTAACAGAGAAAGCAGTTGTGTATCAAAAGGTCAGGACCACTCCAAATCAAGTATACAAGGTCACTAGAGTAACCGAACATCAGACAGCTGAACTCACGGCTATTGTGAACGAAGACAATGCTGATGGCTGTGATGAGTTCTTCTGGACGGCTCCAATCGATAATGCTGATGAAACAGTAGGCCTGTCAGAAAGAACTTCCTGGATGAGTAAAGGTAGATACATACCTGAACCCTTGAATAAACCGGATAATTTCGACGAGCCTAGCACCAGTGGTACGAAAGACATTCCTTAGGAGGATGAAAGTTCGGCAAAAGAAGACGTTCCATCTACTCCCTCAGCTCAAAGTAAAACTCCTTCAGTTCAAAAGGAACCAACCAAGGAAAGACCGAAAACAAAAGCGAATGTTCATCATCAACCAAAGCAGATGAGGAATAAGAAGAGAGAAAGGAACCAAAGATACAGGAAGAATCTTTCTGAAAGGAGACAATTCTGGCAATCCCAGAATGCGTACTTCTCACATCAAGACAAGAATCTGAAGTATGAAAACAATCCTGTCGAAAAGTCTGAAAGTCACAACAACTGAAAGCCAAGGTTCGGTTCACAAGAAAATACCAACCGAAAGCAAAGGTTCGGTTCTGATAATGACTTCAACCGAAAGCAAAGGTTCGGTTCTGAGAAAGACGATTCAAACCGAAAGCAAAGGTTCGGTTCTGAAGTCAAAAGAGATCAAAACTCTAAGGTCAGTCCCTCCAATGATCAAAAGCAAAAGGGTCACCTAGAGTCTCCAGCCAAGAAGTCCTCTCCATCTAAACCTACTTCTTCTACTTCTTCTAATTCTTCTACCAATTCATCTCCATCTTGCTCTAAAGCTAATTCTGTACGTTCACAAAAATCTCATCCGTCAGCTGAACAAAAGGGCAAGCAGAAGGTCAATGAATCCAAACCAGAGTCCAAACCGAACACAACCAATCCTAATAAGATAAAAGTTTTTACCATTAAAAAGAAAGATGAAAAAACTCTCATAAAACGAACATATCTAGTTGACATCTCTCTTACTGTTCCTGTTCCCATGAAAAGCTCACGTGGACCCAAGAAACTTTGGGTTCCTAAATCTGCTTAATTTTTGCAGGTTATAAGTGACGAGCAGTTTGACGAAGAATGGTACATCGATAGTGGCTGCTCACGTCACATGACAGGGAGGAAAGAGGAGCTCAGGGAATACAGATCTCTTGCAAATGGTGGCAACGTCAAGTTTGGACATAACTCTTTCGGCACCATAAAGGGATACGGGATGATAACAAATGGTGACTTTACTATAAGGAAGGTGGCTTATGTGGAAGGACTCCAACACAACCTCATCAGTGTATCTCAGCTTGTTGGAGGTACAGGTCTCAAAGTCTCATTCGATGATGAAGGTTCTGAAATCATAGAGAAAAAGACAAAGAAAGTGATTCTCAAGTCGGAGCGAAAAGGTGAAATGTTTCCTCTGAATCTTAAACCCATCAAAGGAAACCCAGCTATATGCCTGTTATCAAAAGCTCAATCTGACGAAAGCTGGTTGTGGCACCGAAGACTCTCTCATCTCAATTTTAAAGATATCAACCGACTTGTCACTTGAGGTCATGTTAGGGGCCTTCCATTGCTCAAGTTCGACAAAGATCATTTGTGTGCTGCATGCGAAATGGGGAAGCAGAGTCGTCAAAGTCACCCATCTGTAATTAACACAAAAGTTGTTGAACCACTCGAATTACTTCATGTCGATTTGTGTGGTCCTTCATCTATCGAAAGAATCGGTGGTAGCAAGTATATTCTTGTTATTGTTGATGACTTTTCACAATTTACATGGGTGTTCTTTCTAAAGCTCAAATCTGAAGCGAATCAAAAGCTGAAAGTGTTTATCAAGCAAATTGAAGTACAGCTCAAGAAGGTTGTTCGCAACATCAGGAGCGACAATGGTCTTGAATTCATGAACAGGGAGTTTGAAGAGTTTCTTGCAGAAAAGGGGATTAGTCACAACTTCTCAGCTCCCTACACACCACAACAGAATGGAATTGTCGAAAGACGAAACCGATCTTTGTGTGAAGCTGCCCGAACTATGCTAAGTTTCGCTTCCTTACCTCTTTATTTTTGGGCTGACGCTATTTCTGCTGCTTGTTTTACACAGAATAGGTCTTATCTCAACAAGAGATTCACGCTCACACCATACGAGATTCTCAATAACAGAAAGCCCAATGTGAAATTTTTCCATGTGTTCGGCTCACGGTGTTTCATCTTTAACTCTAAAGAACACCGCAACAAGTTCGATGTCAAAGCCAACAAGGGAATCTTTCTGGGTTACTCTCTCACATCCAAGGCGTACAGGGTCCTAAACAAGCGTTCGAGAAAAATTGAAGAGACATACTATCTGACCTTTGATGATAGATATGTCAAAAAGCTGCAGGCCAAAGAAGATATCGCTGGGGAAATCTTTCCTCAAACTGGACAAGTCACAGTCTCGATCGCTAACCTATACGATAAATTTCTGGAACTCTTTGACGAACCAGAGAAAGCCTCTCTCTCAGAAGCAGGTGCAGCAGACAACAAGGTTGATCACATGAAGCGGATTGTTGAAGATGCAGCAAGGAGAATGCATGAAGGAGGATCGACTACTGATGACTCTCCATCCAACAATGCTTCAGTCGAGGGGGAGCAAAGCTCAAATGTTGAGGGGGAGCCAAGCTCAAATGTTGAGGGGGAGCCAAGCTCACAAGTCCAGGGGGAGTCAAGTTCTACAACTGCAACCGAAGGTGCTTCTCCAACCGAAGGTGTCTCTCCAACCGAAGGTGCCTCTCCAACCGAAGGTGTCTCTCCAACCGAAGGTGCTTCAACGCCTGAAAGTCCAGCACCACAAGAAACCCCTGAACCTCAAGTTTCTCATAGCTCATCAATCGAGGGGGAGCATGATGATATGACGCTTGATTACGATAGCCAATCTGAGCCAGAAGAAATGATCAATGCTAAACTGGATCCAACCTTTGATCCGAATTACCCTCCTCTTACCAAATGGACCAGAGATCATCCTCTCTCTCAAGTAGTTGGTGATGTATCTGAAAAGGTTCTGACCCGATCACAACTGAAGGCAAAACAGACATCCTTATTTTCAAAGGTTGAGTTTTGTATGTTTAACTCATTTGTATCAAAAGTTGAACCGAAGACAGTTAAAACTGCCCTCGATCACTCTGATTGGGTTCAAGCAATGCAAGACGAACTGAACGAATTTGAAAGGAACAAAGTCTGGCGCCTCATTCCAACTCCTCCAGATGCTTCGGTTGTTGGTCTCAAATGGGTCTTTAGGAACAAATTGGACAAGGAAGGTAATGTAATAAGGAACAAGGCTCGTCTGGTGGTAAAGGGATACTGTCAGGAGGAAGGGATAGACTATGAAGAGACTTTCGCTCCAGTAGCTAGGCTAGAATCTGTTAGAATATTTCTGGCTTATGCTGCTCACAAAAACTTTGATGTTTTCCAAATGGACGTCAAGTGTGCATTTCTCAATGGAGAACTCGAAGAAACTGTGTATGTGGAGCAACCTCCAAGGTTCGTGAACGAAAAATATCCAAATCATTGCTATATTCTGGATAAAGCTGTTTACGGCCTCAAACAAGCTCCGAGAGCCTGGTATGAAACGCTAACTAAATTTTTAAAGATGTCTAAATTCAAACAAGGTTCGGTTGACCCAACCTTCTTTCGCAAAAAGGAAGGTAACCACCTTATGATAGTTCAAATTTATGTCGATGACATCATCTTTGGCTCCACGAATCCCAGCTTAACAGCTGAATTCAAATAGCTGATGGAGACTAAATTTGAAATGAGCTCAATGGGTCCTATTAACTTTTTCCTTGGTTTAAATATTAGACAGGGACCCGAAGGCATCTTTATCAATCAGGAAGCTTACACGAAGACTATCCTAGCAAAGTTTGGCATGATGGGAGACTCAAAAGTCAAAGTCCCAATGGCATTCGGCACCAAGCTTACCCCATCTCTAGACAAACCGGTTGTCGATATCACGCTCTATCGTCAAATGATAGGCTCACTAATGTATCTTACTGCTAGCAGGCCTGATATCATGTTTTCTGTGTGTTATTGTGCTCGATTTCAGGAAAACCCACGCGAACCTCACATGCTTGCAGTGAAGAACATCTTACGCTATCTCAAGCGAACCACCTCCTTAGGTCTATGGTATCCATCCAACTCAGGCTTCTTCGTTCAAGCCTATTCTGATGCTGACCTTGGAGGATGTGGACTCGACAGAAAAAGCACAACTGGTGGCTGTCAATTCCTTGACGGGAAGTTGGTCAGCTGGCAATCCAAGAAACAAACGTGTGTGTCGTTGTCTACTGCCGAAGCAGAATACATTGCCGCTGCATCCTGCACATCACAAGTGATTTGGATCTAGAGTCAACTTCGAGACTATGGACTCAATATGAAGAAGATCCCAGTATATTGTGACTCTGAAAGTGCAATTAGGATCTGTCATAACCTAGTGCAACACTCTAAAACCAAACACATAGCACTGAGGTATCACTTCATCAAAGATCACGTGGAAGATGGAAACGTCGAAGTTCACTTCGTAAGAACCACTGATCAACTGGCTGACGTCTTTACCAAAGATGTTCCTGAAGCATCATTCAATAAAATATTGCAAGGGCTAGGTATGATGGAATCAGAGTCAGTACCTCACACTACCTCTCAACTTCAAACGTAAGAAGCGAATCCAACCGAACGTTCGGGTTCGGTTAAACCATCTGGCTCGCTCATCACTTCAAAGGTAGTTTTTCTCTGTTGTATATTTCTTGTACAATTTTGTTATTCTTTGTGTTAAAAGTATTTTCCAATTGCATGTCTAAATTCCTTGGTTTCTCAAAAATTTCCAAAACCGAAACCTACCGAAGGTTCGGGTTCGGTTTTTCAAAATTTTGTTGAACCGAAACCAACCAAAGGTTCGGGTTCGGTTTTTCAAAATTTTCCTGAACCGAAACCAACCGAACGCTCGGGTTCGGTTTTTCAAAATTTTCCTGAACCGAAACCAACCGAACGCTCGGGTTCGGTTTTTCAAAATTTTCCTGAACCGAAACCAACCGAACGCTCGGGTTCGGTTTTTTAAAATTTTCTGGAACCGAAACCAACCGAACGCTCGGGTTCGGTTTTTCAACTTTTTCCCAACCGAAACCAACCGAACGTTCGGGTTTGGTTTTTCATAATTTTTCCAAAGTTTTTTTTAAGTCTTATTCTTTTCTTACTTATTTTTTTTATTTTTATTCATTAATTTTTTTTTTATTTTTTTTCTTTAATACATCTCAAAAACTCCAAATTTTTTTTTATACGTTCATTCGTTTATGGGGATATAATTGATGAATTACTTAAGTGTCCCTAGAAGCATGCTGCTGTATGTGTCCCAAGCCTCATAAGATTTTGAATAATAGCCTTCATGACCTGGTATACACAAACCTTGTCTTCCCAATAAGGCTAACACATTTATTCTAATCGTGAGCTACCTCACTCTCTTCTCACATGAGTTCAGAGTTTACTGCTTGGTCCTTATTTTCGCAGTAGAGGTACTATGTTTTCTCACACCATCTCCATAACTCTTCTCCACTACATTCGTTTCATCAACGTAACCCTTGAGACTCTCAGACATTACCACTGAGGTTTATGGTTACGCAACATCTGTGTTTATGATCTTAGTTTCGTGTCACTACGAGCTGAGTGAAACCCCAAATTCAACACCTAATGCATTGACGGTGAACAATTAATTTGCTCAAGTTTTCACCAAAGGATTGACGAATGTACCCTAATGAAATCTCAAATTTTCTTTTGTGTGATTCCTATGAAATTGTTAAACACCATAACATTTCTTCCCTTGGGATCCAGTTTTTATTTTTTCTAAGATTTTATAATTTTCCAAGCCAATTTAAAATAAATTCCTACCTACTTGTTCAACAGACTACACCGGTCTCACAAGTACTTTGTTCACTTTCTTTCTTATATCAAGAATAGAATTGCTAAATCAAAGCGAAAGCCACCCTTATTTAGCCTAATTAAAAGAAGCCTTTCAACATTTATTAATAAGTGTTTGATCGTAATTCAACGGGAATCCACACCAACACTTTAAGGTCTCTCTTGACCTTGAAGGAAGAGATTCGTGCCCGGGATCATCAGTTTCGTGTCATTATTGACATCACAGAATATCCTTAAAAGAGTTGCATTATTTCTTTTTCTTTTACACTCTTTGCACGAAAATCTTTGATTTTCCAAAATTCCGTTACTAATTATTTATAGGCTGTATTATTACTTGGTGGTTAATTATGGAGCTGTGGTCTAAAACAATCCACGTGGACATTTAATTCAAAGGAGCCATTTAAAAGGATAAGACGAAAGATTGCTGACTCGGCGGGAGTTAAAAGGATTGAAATTCAAACGACGGTAAAAATTGGGCGCGTGTGAATTTGAAACGACCATGCTTTTACTGACATTGTGGACGCGTGTGCGAAATCCAAGCGTCATCACTCTGGCAATTAAAGGCGCGTGAGGAATTGAAATGGTTTTCTCTCTGAAACGGCGCTTGTTGGGCGGCGTGATCCTAGGAATCTGACACTCTCTCTCCTACGTGATCATCGCACGCCTCAACTGTCATCCATCTGTCACTCAGGAAACCTTTTCGTATTTCCATAAGAGATTTGAACCGACTTCTCTCTCTCCTATGACCCACTATAAAAGGCCGTCTACACCACCTTTTACCTCTTTACTGCCTCCGAAATTTCCAAAGAACAAAAACTCTCAAACAGCTTTCCTGTTCATCATCTTCTTCATACCTTCAACAATGGCAGAATCCTCTTCCGTCCATGCTACTTCATAGATCCTACCCATCCGTCCACAACAATGTCTGGTGATTGATCTTAACCCACTGGCGTACGACTCCTACATGTCGCCGATCATCGAGTGCCTGAAGTACTCCCAAATTGCCACCGCTCTCTCCAGGATCGAGTCTGTGCCCATGGTGGCCCTCTCGCAGGTTTATGCGACTGCTTATTATGACAAAGCAGTTGACCGGGTGTTCTTCGAGATTGCTGAACACAAGACATCCGTTTCTCGCCAGCGTTTCTGCACAATGCTAGGGTTGGCTGTTGACCCATCAAGAATAAATCCGAAGACGATTCCGGTTGGGTATCTGTATAACATGTTTTACAACATGGGGTACACGGAGGTCCTCACCTCCGTCGCAAAATTCAAGAAGTCCTGCTTGCCGCCACAGTGGAACGGCATGTTCACAGTCCTCTTCAAGGGCTTGTCGGAACGGAGCTCAGGGTCCGACAGTGCTAGTCGCCTCTTCCTGTCGATAATGTACGCAGTCTACAACGGGATTAACCTGGACTATGGGTTGGTCCTATGGCAACAGCTCATCCAGAGCCTTTCTTCATCATCACGACACTCTGAGGTGTCGTTGGCCCGATTTTGGATCTTGATTACAAAGTGGGCGATGGACAAGTTCGAAATTCCCACTGCTGCAGGTGCATCGATGTCTTCCGTTGGTACGTTTCATACCAAGAAGATCATCGTCTCAGATGCTTCGAAATTTTCGTTCATTGGCTCCATTCCGGAGACAATGTATGGCGACGTGCCCTCTGACAGCAGGTTGATTCGGAAGATCAAGGAGTTCAGGCGAACTGGTCCGAGGGAACTGACACCGGATATGCTCAGGTCTATCCACGATGCAGACAAACCGCTGAATAGGGGCAAAAAGGCTGACAAAGGGAAGCAAGCGACCAAAGCTCCTAAGGGTCCTTCTCCCAAGAAGAGGAAACAGACAAAAGCTGCACAGTCCCCACAGCCGAAGAGGAGGAAGACACAACCGAAGCGCAAGCTTGTTATTCCCTCTTCTTCAAGTGATTCTAAGGGCGAGAGTTCGGGTTCTGACGGCTCTCAAGGAGGCGAAACCCCACAACGAGGCAACACACCACCTCGGTCCCCTACCCCAGAAATGGAACTTCATAATTCCCCAGTTCCTTCACCTCCTCCCACCATTCCTACTTCCATTCCGACCATAATCCCCACTACCACTATTCCACCAACATCTTTCCCTATACCACCACCCATTTTCACAACTGCAACCGAAACACCACCAGTAACTGAAACCCTACCCGTAACCGAACCACCACAAACCGAAACCCATACAACCCAACCTACCCACACTCAACCACCACCCAAAACTACCCCACCCCATACTCAACCTCAACATACCCCAACCACAACACCCCCAGCTTCACCACCACCTCCATCTCCAGAAAATGCCTTTGATGGAGATAATTCTTACCTTGGCGGTGAACACATTAACTTTGATTCGGTCTACTATAGTCCATTTCAAGTTCAGAGTGATGAGGAGGATGATGCTCCAGTGAAAAAGAAGCATCTTAAAGAGCTCAACGAGAAGGTTGATCTACTTCTCGCCTCCTCTTCCAACCAGCAGTCCTCTCTCTCTGAAGCTGCCCTTCAGAAAATTGTTGATGCCTTCTCCAGGGCTCAACATGATTCGGTGGCCTCAGCAACTGCTGCTATTGACGCCTCAACCAGAGCCTGTGAGGCTGCGACCGAAAAAGTCGATAAACTATTCTCCGACGCTTCTGTCCTGTTGATGTCCTTGCAGGAAAGCGCCGACGCCACCAAGACAACTTTGGAACCGATTCTTCAGCAATTGGCCAAGTTCGTCTCAACGGAGTTGACTTCGTTCGCTGCCCTTCGCCAAAACATAAGCGACGACAACTTGGCCCTTCGTGCCTCCATCGATGCGCGCCTCGCTAAGTTACAGGAGGATCTCGCAGCCGAGAACTCATTGATGGACGTTCTGGCGAGCAAAACAACCGCCCTAAAGATCAAGAGCACGCAACTTTCCAACTCACAACAACAACTGGAAGCTCTTCGATCCGAAAGGGAGGTGATCAAAACATGTGTTTCGGATGTACACGCTGCCCTATCCAACATCCTGGAAGCACATGATCCGATTCTAAACCATTCGGTGAGGCGAACCCTCGCTGAAAAGCTCTCTCCAGCCATGGACCTTCTCAGCAAAATCGAAGGCCTACCGAGTTTCGTGTCCATTCCAAAACAAGGGGGAGATGAGAAGAACAGATCGAAACCACCTCCTTCCTCCAAAGCTACTCACACAACCGAACCACCTCCGACTGGTCAAGCTTTGGGTTCGGGTGTGAAGAACAAAGGCAAAACCATAGCTGAGGAAGAAGATGAAGATGAAGACAGGGAAACCATTGCTGACATGTTGAAACGAAAGAACAGTCGCAATGCTGATGATGATGCCAGTCGTGTGGCGCGAGAGGCTGAAGAAGCCGAACACAAGCAAAAGGAAGCCCACGATCTCCTTGAGAGCAGGAAGACTCTCTTCCCTGCCTGGACTAGGGAACGCTTGATCAAAGAGGCCATAGATACTCCCAGCATATTATGGCTCGAGCCAGTTATATCGTTCGACTGCAATAATACTGTCGACTCGTAGTTCGATATGCCGCTGACTCGAAAGGCGTTTATCTTCCACGCCTTCTCTAACATCTTTGAAGTCCCTCATCCGAACGTTGAGCTTGACAGGGAGCTCATTGACTTCTATCTGGCGGCTGCTCGTCCTCAATACCTTACTTGGAGCGCCCAGAAGATTGTAAACGTTCGGGTACTGAAGCCTTACGCCGAAGGGAGGTTCACAAACGTTCGGTTCAAGCTCATTCGAGGATCTGCAAGAACTGCTCATCTTATCTCCTTGGCGGATCTACCGAATTTAAATCCTCATGATTGGATTGTCCTGTATAATATCCTTTTGACTAATGAAGCAGAATATGGTCCCATTATAGACCATATCAAAAGGATGTTAGCCTGCTACATCATGGAGGTTGCCCTAATGGATCAGGAGGTTGCCACAGTCTTCAAGAAGAAACCGAAGATAGCTCCTGTGGGATCGGCCAGTGATCTCAACCAAATGCAAATGGGCAAGATCGACCCGAGACGCAACTCGGTTATGTTCACTAGAGCTGAAGGACAGAAATGTCTCTTTGCTTTAGCTGACAAACACCTTTACACCACAGCTTGTCTGGAGCATGTGTTATCAATTATCAAACGGTGTAAAGAGAATTCGGCTGATGATGTCAAGTACTTCGATGACATGATCCAATGGTACATCCGGTTTAGACAGACAATACTCTTGCTCACCAAATGTCTGTTTAACACCGTGAAGAAGAAGGTACCTGCTTCAGCTGTTGGCCCAAGTAACAAGTGAAGGTCTCGCTCCAAATTGACGCAAAGGGGGAGATTGTTGGGCTGAAGATTATTTTGATGATTGCGTCTTTTGGGCTCGATAGTTTAGTTATTTTGTATTCCGGTTTGGGCCTGTCCAACCGAGAGCCTTTTATGTTTAATATATAAGTATATGCTTGCATGCATATTAGGTTAACGATTTTAGCAATTCATCTAGAGCATAACGATAGCATTAAAGTTTTCTTTAATCGTTCTTGTAACCTACCAATCCTCTACAGTTGATGTTCTTAATCGATCTCTTCTGAGGATTTTATTTAATCATTCAACTCGTTTGATTCAATCTTGTCTCGTTCTTATTTTCGTGTTCATACAGTTTTATATTTACATACTTGTTCAAGATCTAATCGATCTTCATAGATTAAAGGTTATTTTAATCTCATCACTTGTGATTGAAGATGTCTACTCACAATTTTGATTTGGAGAAATTCAATGGTTCAAACGAGTTCATATGGTGGAAGGTGAAGATGAAGGCTCTTTTGGGTCAACTGGGGTGTGCGATGGCACTCGAAGGAGAGGATAAACTGACAAAGGACGTGGTGGATGAGAATAAGGTGGACATTCTGACTAAGGCACATACTTCCATTCTATTGAGCTTGACATACGAAGTAATGAGGGAGGTCGTGGATCAAACTGTTGGGTTTTGAGCATTCTAACACTCCTAAGTGTAAATGCAACCCTAAATACCTTAGATTTATGTTTTCTATATTATACACGCAAATATTAATATTCCGAGGTATCACCCTCTCTAGCATACAATCCTTGATACTTGGGTAATATAAGAAGTTAGAATACAATGTTGGATTAGTGTCTAAGTCCATAACTATTTTGTTATGTACTTGAACCGATGGTGCATGGTCCTTTTGGGTTGCCTTCACCAAAGCAACTTGATAGGATGAATTATGGAGAGAGAGGATTAATTATGATTTATTAATATATTATGAGAATAATATATTAAAGGAGAAATCATATTGTTTAATTAATATTAGTCAAGAATTAATTGATAATTAATTTTGTGGCTAAAAGAGATTAATTAAACTTAAGGGACTGGAACTGCAATTACAAGATAAATGCATTTGGGCTATGGAAAACCATGGAATATTAGGTTGGACGAATTCTATGGGGAAACCCATTAGAAATCGTCCAAGGGTTGTTCTAAAAGGGTCCATGGGCTGCTTAGGGCTTAAGTAGTCAAATTAGGGTTTCCTAGTTGAAAACCCTAATAGCCTACATGTACATATAGCACCCTTAAGTCCCAAAAACGTGCCTAAGAGTTCCTCTAGGGTTTCTAGACGTTTTGGGCAGCCTCCTCTCTCCTTATTTTTCATCCTCTTGCTCTTGGTGTTTGTGAGCCATTAGAGGAGTGACAATTGTGACTCTAAGCTTTCTAAAGTCATTACAAGGAGGATTTGGGATTGTTATTGATACATAACAATCAAAGGTAATTCTCTAAACCCTAAATTCAGTTTATAATATGTTAGATCTAAGATTGTAAGTCTTGGATACATTGCATGTACAATAGAGAAACCTAGATCCAAGCATTAGGGTTTGCATGAGCACATAGGATGTTCTTATGGCTAAAACCCATCAGTGGTATCAGAGCCTTGATTGGTTTCTGTTGTATGTGATGCTATGTTGAATTATTAAGTGAAAATCGAATTCTGGCCTTCTGTTCGAACTGACTCGGCGAGTCACTACATGGACTCGGCGAGTCTGCCCTACTTGGTGAGTTCCAATGTGTGACTCGGCGAGTTGTAGCGTCAGACAGATGGAATTTCGGATTTTGTTTCTATTTTTCTTAAGGATAATTACCATATTCATTTTAAACCTATAAAATATGATTTTTATTGTTTCTAAAAGATTATCCTTGCCAAAACACAAGATAATTACCAATTGATTGGATAATAACTTCCTTATATGATTGAAGATTGATTATTTGTATTAATTGGGTGACTTATCTTGCAAGAAATTAAAATTAGGTCAAATATAGATAATGAAAAAATTAATTGTTTAATTCCTATTATTTGTTATTTGATCCTTGTGTTGTGAAAAGTTTCATTTGTGCCCATGTAAGTTTTATGGTTTAAATTTGAACTTAAAGGTTTTGTTTTGAAATTTAAATAGTTGAAACCCTAATGTTTTGACATGTTTCAAAACTTGCCCTCAAGTTTTGGAATTTCAAATTTAATTGAAAGGTCAATTTAGAAATGTTAAATTCTAAAACCCTAGTATTGTTTTGAAAAGTTCAATTCACACCCTTATGGTTTTATTAATTAATTAAAGTGTATAATTAAAATAGATTTAATAAATCCATAAAGTTTTGGTTTACAATTTAATTAAACTAAAAGTATAATTATTAAATTTGACCACCTAGTATTTTAAAATTGTAAAATACACCCTATACTATATATAACATTAAAAGTCTGGTATTATATATGTATAAGTAAAGTGTCAAGTCTTACCGTTAGTAGGCCTCATTCACGAAGCTGGTCTATAAGGGGTGTTTAGGGAAATTGCCTATAAATGGCGATTGAATGGGTATCCACTCTTACCCACCACACTCTTGACTAGTAAAGGGTCGCTAGCCGAACGGGTAGGATAGGACAGAAACCTTCCATTATAAGTATAATGAAGTACAAAAGTATAATGTCGATTGAATGGGTATCCACTCTTACAAAAGTTACTTTAGGTAAAAGTGAATTGATCTAATTCCATGAAATTAAACATTGTGCCCTTGCGAAGACGTTAGTGGAGCGTGTGTGGTTAATCGGCACACTAAATGGTTCTAAGCAAAGGTAGCAAAGGGCGACTCAATGTTTGTCATAGTTCAGTGGAGCGTGTGTGGTTAACCGGCACATCGAATAGGTGACTGTAACATGTGGGGGAACCATGTAAGTTTGCATGGTTATTCACACCCGCTTTGTGATCCTCGGTATCCCAGTCACAAACTAGAGGGGCATATCGAGATTTAAACATGGCATTGAAAAGTTCAATGAATCTCAAAAGATCTAGGAATTTTCAATAGATTTAAAACTTAAATTTCTTTTTCGTTTTTCATGGTGGAAATTAGTGAATCGTCATTCACTTACCTTCAAATATTCTGCAACTAGATTACGGCATCCCTTTTCTAGGTTGTAGAGTATTGTGTTGGGTCCTAGCCTTAATATCTTATTTGGGTGATTTATTAAGGACTCAATCAATCAACTAAATTGAATTTAATTTTTCTCCCGTTTTGTAGATGTCAAAGTATGACAACTATGGTCTTCCCAAATCCCGTGGAACAAGTTTTTCACATGAAGATGATATTCCACGATTCGATCGAGGAACACGAGATCATGCTTCACTTCATCCACCTCCTCCTATTATTCTCCCTAACCCGCAAGTTCAGAAGACTGAAAAGTTCAAACTCACTCAAGCCCTTTTGGCAAGTAAACATGAAGAAGGAAAGTCAGTGTGTGCACACATCTTAGAGATGAAGTCACACATTGATAGATTAAGAATGTTGGGATTTGTTGTCTGTGAGGAGTTGGCTGTTGACTGGGTTCTTCAGTCACTTCCTGACTCATATAGTAAGTTCGTAAGAGAGTACTATATGATGAACCACGACATAACCCTTATTGATCTCACCTACATGCTTATTGCTGCTGAATCAGCAATGATTTGCCGCACTGGAAAAGCAAAGCTGATTGGTGGATATGCCTTCCAGAACTTTATGGATATAGGCAATGGCAACGAAAGGCATGCCATGATCAAAAAGTTTGATCATAAGAGAAAGGCAAAGTTTGAAGTAGTTTCATGTGGTGTTCAAAAAGAGTCAATTTGCTTTTATTGCCAAGAGAAGGGGCATTGGAGACAAAGCTGCCCTATTTACCTAAGAGATCTAAGAGATGGGAGTGTCATAACGCATGGCTCTGCTTTAGGTAAAATCCATTAAATAACACTTTTAAGTTCCTATCCTAGATTCTTAATACATAATGTGACAAGAAAAGAGAGGAAGCTTAAGGGAAGAAGTGAGCAGAATCTAATCGTGAAGAAATGGATTTCGATCGCATTACTTGAAGATTAAATTCTTGCGCTACTACTTAGAGTTAGAATAAGATTGCTATGAAATATGTATTAGCATATTTTTTCAAAGAATTGCATTGTAAGGACAAAATTTTCCGCAATAAAATAAATTTATATTTTTATATTATTTGTTTATCCTTGCGATGGCGTGTATGAAAAATTGATGTTTTGAATGTTTCTATTATTAGCAATAATGGATTTGATTCTTAATTATGTTATTTGTGGAAATGTCGAGAATTTACCAAAGAGGGTGAGTTTCTCATCGCCCAGGTTTCAATTGGACAGAAACTTGGAATCATGCAATTTGGTTGCATGATGAATAAAAAAATTTCATATTTGGAAATTAGACTAATTCGTTGACAAAGTGTCAAGTGAAACACTAGGAGATCGAGTACACAAAGTTGTGTGTTGATCAAGTCCACCACAAAAGTAACAAAGATATTCGTCATAATTCTGAATTGATTGAAAGAGTTTAAATCAATAGCAGAACGAATAAGAAAAATCAAGTAGGCAGAAAGATAAAAGCTTCTCTATTCTAAGAAGAAGGGAGAGTACCTTTTATTATGTTTTATGATAGGTCTTAATGATTAAGAACCATATCTCAATTGATCCTCTAAGTGAATCTTAGTATAATTGTATGTCTGACTAGAGGAATCAGAATTGAAGAAATGGTTAAATCAAGAAGTCAATCATACTTCGTTCCAAAACAAGTCTTAGAGTTAAGATTGTGACATTAAGTGACAAGTCTTAAGAAGGTTTATAACATTCATCAAATGTGGAATTTGAAAAAAGGTTTTCTTATTCTCACACATTTGAAATTGGAAAGTTGTGATGTCTTGGATAAGACAAAGACCAACTAGGACCAATTTTGTGAAGTGTTTTGTCTTGATAAAAGCAACACTAACTCTTGAATATTTGTTTGTCGAAAAATGTTTATTGACAAAAGAATCTTATATGTCATGTAGTCAGTGGGAGTCTTAATGGTCTCGAAAAGTTTCAAGAACTAATCAAGAATAAACCTTATCGATCATCACTAGCACACGAGTTGAGGTTTACAACCTATCGTGTCGACAATATCTTGTTTATGTGTCGTTTCAACTAAGTTAATTATGCATGTGAGTTCTATGAGTTCTCATTTGAACGCATAAAAGGCAAGCACATTGATCAATGGAAAATACGTTGATAGGAAAGGGTGAGCTGCTCAACTACTTGGAAGACATGGTGGGCATTCGTGTTACCATAAGGCAAGAAATCAAGGTTGAAAAGGTTCGGTCCATATGAGTTTGGATTTGTCGCAAACATTGGTTTTGACAAATTCACATGGATAGGAACACATACACCATAAAAATCTAAGTGTCATAAGATTGCCTCCTTCATGAAAATGACTGTGAAGAAATGCTTTCACTAAGAGATATTTTAAGAAGACAGTGATTGTGAAAATTACATTCTCAAATCCAATTATGGTTATGGTATCCCTTTCCATGATTCGAATTGTGAGATTTGGCAATTAGTCTGAATTGTTTAGACACACATATGAACTATCTAAGGCAAAAGTGTATAAGTTTGAGAAGCTTAGATAAAGGATTATCAAAGCATTAGAAATTGAACTTAAGAAATTCAATAAGAATTGTTTTATGGAAGTTAAACTGTTTCTGAATACAAGTCAAAGCTAGTGGGAGCAAAAAAGTTATGCCTATGTGATAATAATCATCATAGTGGGAGCATAAATGTTGTGCTTGTATGATTATTATGGCAAGTATTGCTTAGCAATATTAATTATAGAAAACAAGAGTTATACTTTGCAAAGTCGTAAGGGTTGAAAAGTTGTTTTGCTATAATTAAGGGAGAAAATATTGTGAGAATGTGACACATAAAATATAATGGAAAAAGATTGATAAAGTATTGTATGCTTATGTAAAACATTATGCATCGTGTCCCATACCCTTCGGGTATAGGATTGATGGCAAATGCTATAATATTTGAGCATTCTAAATTTTTTCCAAATGTCTAGCGCATTTAGAGGGAAAAAGGACAAGAATTGGGTTTGACTAAGATAATGAAACAACTATCAAAGGATGATCCAAAGCTCGCTGACGATTGGTCTCTTGTGAGTAGTTGGAAGTATGGTATTGGATGAACCATATCGACATTATTATGAATAGATAAGATTCTATTAAGAATGAGTTGTCATATGGCAAATATGGAAAAGTTTCCATATTAGGAGTTGGATATTGAGAATCTATATCTAGATTAGAAACTTTTATGCAAGAAAAATGTTCAAAGGAATGTACTTTGAGTGAGAGACATCATATCTATAGAATTGTTTCTGATAGTGATTAGCCAAGTCTTGATGATTTTGAGTTATGACTTTACGAAAGAATCATTGCATAAAATGTTAGAATCTAGCATAAGTAATAAGACTTTGATATTCTTATACGTATGATAAGGATTGGGAGTTGTGAAATGAGTGTGATTGGAAATGTGTTCATTTGACCTATTTCACAAAGTAAGGACCATAGGTAAATATTGTGTGCATGCTAAGAGCATGGGACAAGTATAGTTATAATTCAAGTAAGAAGTTGATTACCCGAAACAACAAATAATGAATAATCGATACGGTGATAAATAAAAGGTGTTTTATTTATACTCAAAGGTTTGAGGCCATATGGGATTAGTATTATTTTTGTGTTTCACTTTGCATGTTTTGACTTCCTGAATAATTTAATTGGTTCAGAACAGTCAAATTATTCGCACAGGCCACAGTCGTTCATATGTTGGAAGTAGGTATGAATAAAGACTGTTGTGAATTGGTGTGTGGATTGTCTAAAGTGTATTAGACATACAATGTTCATGAGTGTTTATGAATACAATTTGAGCATTGGATTAAACCCACGCTCACTTGGATCACTTCATGAATTGTATCACGAGTGATTGGTGATACGATAACATCTTATATTCTTGAAACCGAGATGTGTGAGTTGTCTCTTGCGAATTGGTTGCACATTGATAGTATGTAAACGCACCAGTAACTTGGTGTTATAAAACATATTGTTGTGTGTGATTCGGTAAGTGAGTGCAAGCAAGCATTGAATCAAAGTTTATCCATTCCTTTTATCCAAAGTAGGATAAAAGCGATATCTTTGGGCCCCTCGATAATTTAGTGATGGCACCTAAGTGCTTGGCCAAGCCGGGACTGAATTAATGGTTCAATTGTAGTCTGTTGTCAGTTGTCATAAATCGGAAGTCGGGAAATAGTATAGGGAAAATGATTAAGTTCATGTCTCATATCTATACGATATCTAGAATGGAGGAATATATGATCCCTTATCTAAAAGACACGCGTTTCTGATAAGATCAGAGATGACAACGGTTTTTGAAAGCTACGATTGGAGATCAGGATCTGAAGTCATATGCAGAATAGTAATTAGACTTATCTAAGTGGGAGACTATTGGATTAGTGTCTAAGTCCATAACTATTTTGTTATGTACTTGACCGAATGGTGCATGGTCCTTTCGGGTTGCCTTCACCAAAGCAACTTGATAGGATGAATTATGGAGAGAGAGGATTAATTATGATTTATTAATGTATTATGAGAATAATATATTAAAGGAGAAATCATATTGTTTAATTAATATTTGTCAAGAATTAATTGATAATTAATTTTGTGGCTAAAAGAAATTAATTAAACTTAAGGGACTGGAACTGTAATTAAAAGTTAATTGCATTTGGGCTATGGAAAACCTTGGAATATTAGGTTGGACGAATTCTATGGGGAAAACCATTAGAAATCGTCCAAGGGTTGTTCTAAAAGGGTCCATGGGCTACTTAGGGCTTAAGCAGTCAAATTAGGGTTTCCTAGTGGAAAACCCTAATAGCCTACATGTATATATAGCACCCTTAAGCATAAAAAACGTGGCTAAGAGTTCCTCTAGGGTTTTTATAATTTTTGGGTAGCCTCCTCTCTCCTTATTCGTCATCCTCTTGCTCTTGGTGTTTGTGAGACATTAGAGGAGTGACAATTGTGACTCTAAGCTTTCTAAAGTCATTACAAGGAAGATTTGGGATCGTTATTGATACATAACAATCAAAGGTAATTCTCTAAACCCTAATTTCAGTTTATAATATGTTAGATCTAAGATTGTAAGTCTTGGATACATTGCATGTATAATAGATAAACCTAGATCCAAGCATTAGGGTTTGCATGAGCACATAGGACGTTCTTATGACTAAAACCCATCATATATACCTTTTAATGAAGCTTGAAGTCTTGAACTTTAAGAGCTTAGCCCCAATACTGTGGAAGCCTCAAGTAGAATCAAAAATCACCAAAACACCTTGGAATAACCTTGACAAGAAGGATGCTTTGGTTCTCTCTTGGTGAAATCGGCTAGCCCTCTTAGTGTACCCACACTAGTGCCAATTTCACCAACCAAGGGCATATTTATATAGTGTGGAGACTAGGGTTAAACCCATGACCTTTCATTTCATATGATCCATGGGTTAAACACTCCATGGACTATCCATGAAAGCTTAGCCCAAACTAAATGAACTTGGCCGATGCCATATATATAAGAGTCCATATTTAATTAGTTCATTTTGATAACTTAATTAATTCTAAATTAAGTCTTGATTAATAATAATTAAATAATATGATTGAATATTAATATATTAGAACTTATAATATATTATTAAAAATCATCAATATACTATTCTCAAAAGACTATCCATATAAATTGTGTCGGTGAAGTGCAACCCAAATGGACCATGCCGGGTCGGGTCAAGTACATACCAAATATAGTTATGGACTTAGACATTAATCCAACAGTCTTCCACTTGGATAAGTCTAACACCTATTATTGAGTATGAATTCAAAACCTAACTGGAAATCGTAGCTATTAAAGTCGTTGTCGAACTCTGACCTTGTAAATGACTTGTCCATTAGATAAGGGATCATATATTCCTCTATTCTAGATATCATATGGACTGAGATATGGATTATAATCATTCTTTCTGTCCATTTGTTGTTTCCTGATTTTTGATTCATGACGACTGACTGATTGAACAAATCAAATCAGTCCTGGCTTGGCCAAGCACTCACATGTGTCATCGCTAAATCATCGAGGGGCCCATAAATATTGCTTTTATCCCAAAGGTAAAAGGAATGGATAAACTTCGACTCATATGGCATGTTCTACTACTTGTTGAACCATCCACAAAGGCATGTTTTATAACATCGAGTTACCAATGCGATTTTGTGCAGTCAATGTATAACCAACTCATAGTAACAACTCATATCTCTAGATTTGAAGAATATAAGATATTATCGTCTCAAGATCACTCGTGATAAAATCCATGAAGTGATTCCAATGAGCGCGGGTTGAATCCAATACTCAAAACTTATGAGAACTCATGAGTGTTGTAGCACCAGCTTGTCCAACATCTTAGACCTCTACAAACCCAACCCATGATAGTCTTGATTCATATCTACTTCCAACATATGACCGACTGTGGATGGTTTGAATAACTTAGTTATCCCAGAAGAATAACCTAGTTATTATGGAAGTCAAAACATGCAAAGTGAAACACAAGAATAAATGAATCTAATATGGTATCAAAACCTATGAATATAAATAAAACACTTTATATTTATCATGATACTGATTACTCATTATTCATTGTTTCGGTTTTATCAACTTTATACTTTAATTAAAACACACTAGGTGTCCCATGCTCCAAGCATCTACAGTATGTTTTCTAAAGAATAGCTTTGCCATACACCAAGTATGAACTCTATGTTTGTCTATGATCCTTTTCTTTGTTAATTAGATCAATTGAACATAATTTCAATGATTCTCTTTTCACACTCCTAATTCCTTGTCTTAAATGTAAGAATTTCCAATTCCTATCATTTATCGAAATCTGTTTAGATTTTAAACTTATATGCACTGTTCCTCTTGTAATGATTATGCACAAAGCCACAAAGGCTTGGCAACAATCATTACAGAGTATCCCAATGGTGAGCAATTCCATGGAAATGATGTCTCAGATTCAAAGCGCATTGCTTTGAAAATGCTTCTTACATTAAGTTTCTTTAATCTTACACAGATTGTTTCCACCTATGAAGACAACTTTATATTCCCATTTTCACTACCACTTCTGAAAAAGAGTTTCCTCTTTTCAGACTATGTCAATATGGTCCCTCCAATATTAACAGTATACTTCCAACTGTCCTTGAGCAACCAATCTTTGTTAAACCTTAGATTGTCCTCGATAATTGCTTAATCACTTTAGTTATATCCAATTCTAGACATTGTCCTCCTTAATTCCCCAAGGCATTTGGAAAATTCAGAAAGGATAAATATTATAGCACATGTAATCGATCTTGTACCCAAAGTAAATGGGACACGATTCATGATGTTTCACATAAAGACATGGTTCTAGACCAGTCTTTTGCCATAATAATTTTTATTTGCCATATTCTCAAAATTTGACTATGAAAAGGGATGCCGTAATCATAATCGAATTTTGATAACGTAATATATATAATTTTCTTAAGTTGAACCAATCCAACATGAAATTCATATATATATATTCTTGAATAAAGGTGATTAAAACCTAAATATAAGCTCTGTAGAATGATTATAAACTCAATCTAAGCTTTTTTAGAATTGAAATGAAGTATAATATCCTCTCCCTTAATTATAGCAAAACAACTTTTCCAACCCCTGCAACCTCACGAATTGAAACTTTTGTTTTTCTATAATTAACATTGCTAACTTGCAATACTTACCATAATTATCATGCTCCCACTAACATGATGATTATTAGCATAACAATGATGCTCCTACTAGCTTTGACATGTATCCAGAAAGCAAATGGACCTCTAGAAGTCAATACTTTATTGACATTCTTACCAAAGTTCAGATTTCTGATACTAGATTGCTTTGATAAGACTTTATCAAAATCACACAATATTATATGTCCAACAACAGCTTAGGGTAATGTTCCTAGTCCATTTCTAGCCGAAAAACTCGAAAATATTTTATCTAGGGCTCCTACTCGTCGAGTGTATCAGCCTACTCGACAAGTAGGACGATTTTATTCATGGACTCGGCGAGTCCAGTGCCCAGAAAGCCAGAAAATCGATTTTTTCAGCAATTTGCGTCGAGTATAATTGAAAACAAGCCTTGGCTCTAATACCACTGTTGGGTTTTGAGCATTGTAACACTCCTAAGTGTACATGCAACCCTAAATACCTAGGATCTATGTTTTCTCTATTATACATGTAAATATTAATATTCCAAGGTATTACCCTATCTAGCATACAATCCTTGATACTTGGGGAATATAATAGGTTAGAATACATACCTTTTAATGAAGCTTGAAGTCTTGAACTTTAAGAGCTTAGCCCCAATAGTGTGGAAGCCTCAAGTGGAATCACAAATAACCAAAACACCTTGGAATAACCTTGAGAATAAGGATACTTTGGTTCTCTCTTAGTGAAATCGGCTAGCCCTCTTAGTGTACCCACACTAGTGCCAGTTTCACTAACCAAGGACATCTTTATATAGTGTGGAGACTAGGGTTAAACCCATGGCCTTTCATTTCATATGATCCATGGGTTAAACACTCCGTGGACTATCCATGAAAGTTTAATCCAACCTCAATGAACTTGGCCCATTCCATATATATAAGACTCCATATTTAATTAATTCATTTTGATCACTTAATTTATTCTAAATTAAGTCTTGATCAATACTAATTAAATAACTTGGTTCCATATTAATATATTAGAACTTATAATATATTATTAAAAATCATCAATATACTATTCTCAAAAGACTATCCATATAAATTGTGTCGGTGAAGTGCAACCCAAATGGACCATGCCGGGTCGGGTCAAGTACATACCAAATATAGTTATGGACTTAGACATTAATCCAACAGTCTTCCACTTGGATAAGTCTAACACCTATTATTGAGTATGAATTCAAAACCTAACTGGAAATCGTAGCTATTAAAGTCGTTGTCGAACTCTGACCTTGTAAATGACTTGTCCATTAGATAAGGGATCATATATTCCTCTATTCTAGATATCATATGGACTGAGATATGGATTATAATCATTCTTTCTGTCCATTTGTTGTTTCCTGATTTTTGATTCATGACGACTGACTGATTGAACAAATCAAATCAGTCCTGGCTTGGCCAAGCACTCACATGTGTCATCGCTAAATCATCGAGGGGCCCATAAATATTGCTTTTATCCCAAAGGTAAAAGGAATGGATAAACTTCGACTCATATGGCATGTTCTACTACTTGTTGAACCATCCACAAAGGCATGTTTTATAACATCGAGTTACCAATGCGTTTTTGTGCAGTCAATGTATAACCAACTCATAGTAACAACTCATATCTCTAGGTTTGAAGAATATAAGATATTATCGTCTCAAGATCACTCGTGATAAAATCCATGAAGTGATTCCAATGAGCGCGGGTTGAATCCAATACTCAAAACTTATGAGAACTCATGAGTGTTGTAGCACCACCTTGTCCAACATCTTAGACCTCTACAAACCCAACCCATGATAGTCTTGATTCATATCTACTTCCAACATATGACCGACTGTGGATGGTTTGAATAACTTAGTTATCCCAGAAGAATAACCTAGTTATTATGGAAGTCAAAACATGCAAAGTGAAACACAAGAATAAATGAATCTAATATGGTATCAAAACCTATGAATATAAATAAAACACTTTATATTTATCATGATACTGATTACTCATTATTCATTGTTTCGGTTTTATCAACTTTATACTTTAATTAAAACACACTAGGTGTCCCATGCTCCAAGCATCTACAGTATGTTTTCTAAAGAATAGCTTTGCCATACACCAAGTATGAACTCTATGTTTGTCTATGATCCTTTTCTTTGTTAATTAGATCAATTGAACATAATTTCAATGATTCTCTTTTCACACTCCTAATTCCTTGTCTTAAATGTAAGAATTTCCAATTCCTATCATTTATCGAAATCTGTTTAGATTTTAAACTTATATGCACTGTTCCTCTTGTAATGATTATGCACAAAGCCACAAAGGCTTGGCAACAATCATTACAGAGTATCCCAATGGTGAGCAATTCCATGGAAATGATGTCTCAGATTCAAAGCGCATTGCTTTGAAAATGCTTCTTACATTAAGTTTCTTTAATCTTACACAGATTGTTTCCACCTATGAAGACAACTTTATATTCCCATTTTCACTACCACTTCTGAAAAAGAGTTTCCTCTTTTCAGACTATGTCAATATGGTCCCTCCAATATTAACAGTATACTTCCAACTGTCCTTGAGCAACCAATCTTTGTTAAACCTTAGATTGTCCTCGATAATTGCTTAATCACTTTAGTTATATCCAATTCTAGACATTGTCCTCCTTAATTCCCCAAGGCATTTGGAAAATTCAGAAAGGATAAATATTATAGCACATGTAATCGATCTTGTACCCAAAGTAAATGGGACACGATTCATGATGTTTCACATAAAGACATGGTTCTAGACCAGTCTTTTGCCATAATAATTTTTATTTGCCATATTCTCAAAATTTGACTATGAAAAGGGATGCCGTAATCATAATCGAATTTTGATAACGTAATATATATAATTTTCTTAAGTTGAACCAATCCAACATGAAATTCATATATATATATTCTTGAATAAAGGTGATTAAAACCTAAATATAAGCTCTGTAGAATGATTATAAACTCAATCTAAGCTTTTTTAGAATTGAAATGAAGTATAATATCCTCTCCCTTAATTATAGCAAAACAACTTTTCCAACCCCTGCAACCTCACGAATTGAAACTTTTGTTTTTCTATAATTAACATTGCTAACTTGCAATACTTACCATAATTATCATGCTCCCACTAACATGATGATTATTAGCATAACAATGATGCTCCTACTAGCTTTGACATGTATCCAGAAAGCAAATGGACCTCTAGAAGTCAATACTTTATTGACATTCTTACCAAAGTTCAGATTTCTGATACTAGATTGCTTTGATAAGACTTTATCAAAATCACACACCTTATCTTAGATAGATCATAGGTGTGTCTAAACAATTTTAGAACTATGAAAAGGGATGCCGTAATTATAATCTCAATTGTTTAGACCTTTTGCAATTTCTCATAAGTCAATGTTAGTGTGCCGGTTAACCACGTACACTCCACTAACGACTTTGAAACCTGAAAATATCATAATTGCTATCTATTTAAAATCTACTTAGTGAAAGAATTTCCTCACCATCATTTTCATGAATCAGAGAGAAACCTTACGACATTTAGATTTTATGGTGTATGTGTTCTTATCCACGTGAATTTTTCAAAACCATAATCACAAGACTTGGTTAGTGACAAATCCTAACTCATATGGATTGAACTTGTGCAATCTTAACTTGTTGCCACCTGACAGCTCAAGGGCCTGCCATTGCTTCCAAGTAGCTATGTAAACAATTGAGAACATGTAGAACTCAAATCTATAGCCAACTTAATTGGAATGGGCACAGAAATGTCAACACGATAGGTTATAAACCTCTAGTTGTGTGCTAGTGATGAAATACATGTTTTTATTCTTGATTACCTCTTGAAACGCTTTCAGGATCTTTTCGACTCCCACTGTCTCCTTGACCTCTAAAACTTTCTTGTTAAATATTCAAGAGATAGTGTGGATTCTATTCAAGACAGGCATTTAACACAATTAGCCTTAGTTGGTCTTTGTTTTATCCAAAACATCACAACTTACCAATTTCAAATGTACAAGAGTAGAAAACTTTTACTCTTACATTTGACAAGTGTTTTAAACCTTCTTTAAGACATGTCACTCAAGTTACAATCTTAGAGTATAACTCTATGAATTTTTTTTGGAACGAAGTATGAATCATCTTCTTGATTTAACCACTTCAACAATTCATAACTCCTCTTCCTAACTATCATAATGCCCTTAGAGGATGAATTGTGATAAGGTCTCAAAATCATTAAGATGATCTTAAAACATTATAATAGAGTACTCTCCTATCTTTTTAGATTTGAGAAACTTTTATCCTTCTGCCTAATTTGATTATTCTTATTCGTTCTGTCATACATTGAAAATTTTTCAATGTTTCAAAATTATACTTAAGCATGTAAGTATAGTCATATTTACTAAACCTTAGTAAATCATGACGAATAGTCTTATCCATCTTTTGTGGTGGAATTTGACAAGTGCACAAGAAAGTGTACTTGATCCCTTAGTCCCTCTCTTGAGTCACATATACATGTGAACATGAAACTACTCTTAATTTTCCAAAGTTGGAAATTCTCACACATCACACTCAACACCTTGTATGATTCCAGATTCCGGTCCAATTGAAACATGGGTGATCAGAATATTTCCTTATTTGGTAAATTTAGACACTACCACATATGAAAGAATCAAATTCATATTTCCAATATTGCTATAAACATACAAACATCAAGTTTTCATGAATGTCTTTGTAAGGAGATTAAAATAAAGTAAAACAAATTTTTATTTATTTTAAAATGCAGAAAAAACTTTTTCCTTACAATGTAAATTGAAATGAAAACGATGTTATTACATGTTTCCTAGCAATCTATAATAACTCCTAAGAAGTAGTTTAAGAATCTGATCTTCAATCCAGCGATAGAAATCCATCTTCGCGGTCAGATTCAACATACTCGTTCTTTAAGTTTCCTTCATTTTTCCTTTGATTCTTAAAAATCAACATGTGACCCAGTCACATCATGTAATAAGAATCTCAGAATAGAAACTTAATAGAGTTTGATAGTGGACTTTACCTGAAGTTGAATCAAACTTATTGACTTTACCAGCCTTATGATCTTTCAGGTAAATTTGGCAGCTTCGCAACCAATTTCCTTTCCTTTTTGGCAATAGAACCATATGGATCCTTTGGGAATGGTACATGGGATAATCTCAGACTTAACCTTTCTCTTTAGCATTTGGTCAACTGATTTGACTATGGCCGATCCCTTTCCATTGGGAAGATAATGCTTTTTATGGATTTCCAGTGTCACCATTTTCAATGTCCATAAAGTTTTGGGAAGTCGATCTTCTAATCAATTTTGCTTTACTAGCCTTCCAAATCATTGCTGATTCAGCAGCACCAAACAAATAGATAAGATCATTAAGGGTCTTGTCATAGTCTATTTCATAGGAGTCCCAAAGGAACTCACTATGTGACTTAGAAAGTGATTGAACCACTAACTTTCTCAAGACTTTGACACCCGACTCTTCCGACTTGTTAGTATGTGACTTCATCTCCAAGATGTGATCACACCTAGACCTTTGCTTGCCAATAGGGCTTGAGTGACCTTGAACTTGTGGGTTAGGGAGAATAATTGGAGGAGGTGGAGGAAGTGATGTTCCAAGAGATTTGGGAAGATCATAGATGTCTGAACTAGACATCTTTTGGGAGATATTAAAGATAGTTGATTTAAGGTCCCTAATATAACACCCAATATGAAATATTAAGGATAGGACCCAACAAACTATTTTATAACATGGAAGAGGGATGTCGTAATCTAAGCTATAAAATATTTGAAGGTAGGTGAATGACGATTCACCAATTTTCACAAAGATAAACGAAATGTATTATTAGGTTTTAATTGGTTTTGAAACTCCTAGTTCTCTTGAGATTCATTGAAATTTTCAATGGCATGTTTCAATCTCAAGTGTGCCCTTCAAGTTTTGTGACTGGGATTCCGAGGATCACAAAACAAGGTGTAAAGTAACCATGCAAATTACTTGGTACCGTTAAATGTTTACCCCTCAATTGATATTCCGGTTAACCACACACGCTCCACTGATATTTTGATAAATATTAAGTTACCCATTTCCTACCTTGTTAAATACGAGTTAGTGTGCCGGTTAACCACACACGCTCCACTAACCGATTTAAACAAAGTGCAAATTGTAATTTCATGGATTATCACCTTATTCACATTTTCCTAAGTAACTAAGATTGGGTATTTATAAAAGGTTTAGTTACTTAGTATTTATCAATAATACTTTTAATGAAGGGAGAATTTATAGTCTTTGTCCTACTTGTTCGGCTAACGACCCTCCACCAGTCAAGGAAGCGATGGGTGAGAGTGGACACCCATTAAACTACCATTTTATAGGCAGTAACCTTATACCCCCCTTATAGACCGGCTTCGTGAATGAGGCCTACTAACGGTAAGACTGACTTGCTCTTATATATATATATATATATATATATATATATATATATATATATATATATATATATATATATATATTATTAACTTATAATATTATAAAGTATAAGGGTTGAATTTTAACTTTTAAAATTCTAAGGGCTAAACATGGAATTAAAGTATTCATAAGAGAAATTTTTTCAAATTCCGAAACTTGAGGGAAATATTTGTAATTTTCAAAACTTTTTTATTCCATAACTTATGTGTTTAAAGTAGTTTTAATTAAAAAACTCTTCAAGTTCCATAACTTGAGGTCAAGTTATGGAAGACTTTAAACTAATTAAGAAAGTGACTCTTCATAATTCATAACTTATGGAAGCATTATGAGTTTATCTAAGGTTACACATATTTTATTTAATGAAGAGACTCTTAAACCTCCACAACTTGAGGACAAGTTATGGAGTCATAAAACCATTTAATGAGAACAAGACTCTACATTTTGTAACCTATGACAATTTTTTATGAGTTTTAAGAAACTTAAATGTGACTTTTCATGTAACTTGAGGACAAGTTACACAAACACATTTTAGAATCAATTCTTAGATTAAAATAGATCAAAGACACATAATCAATCAACCTTTTCTATTAATCTAAGCAACTCATATGAACAAGATAATTGGAATCAAACTTTTTCATGTAATTAACATAATACTTAAACTAATACAAAACATGAATCTATTGACAATTATCTTTGAGATTGGATTAGTATGAACATTACCACATCAAAAACAATATTATATGTCCAACAACAGCTTAGGGTAATGTTCCTAGTCCATTTCTAGCCGAAAAACTCGAAAATATTTTATCTAGGGCTCCTACTCGTCGAGTGTATCAGCCTACTCGACAAGTAGGACGATTTTATTCATGGACTCGGCGAGTCCAGTGCCCAGAAAGCCAGAAAATCGATTTTTTCAGCAATTTGCGTCGAGTATAATTGAAAACAAGCCTTGGCTCTAATACCACTGTTGGGTTTTGAGCATTGTAACACTCCTAAGTGTACATGCAACCCTAAATACCTTGGATCTATGTTTTCTCTATTATACATGTAAATATTAATATTCCAAGGTATTACCCTATCTAGCATACAATCCTTGATACTTGGGGAATATAATAGGTTAGAATACATACCTTTTAATGAAGCTTGAAGTCTTGAACTTTAAGAGCTTAGCCCCAATAGTGTGGAAGCCTCAAGTGGAATCACAAATAACCAAAACACCTTGGAATAACCTTGAGAATAAGGATACTTTGGTTCTCTCTTAGTGAAATCGGCTAGCCCTCTTAGTGTACCCACACTAGTGCCAGTTTCACTAACCAAGGACATCTTTATATAGTGTGGAGACTAGGGTTAAACCCATGGCCTTTCATTTCATATGATCCATGGGTTAAACACTCCGTGGACTATCCATGAAAGTTTAATCCAACCTCAATGAACTTGGCCCATTCCATATATATAAGACTCCATATTTAATTAATTCATTTTGATCACTTAATTTATTCTAAATTAAGTCTTGATCAATACTAATTAAATAACTTGGTTCCATATTAATATATTAGAACTTATAATATATTAATATAAATCATAAATATACTATTCTCAAACGACTATCCATATAAATTGTGTCGGTGAAGTACAACCCCAATGGACCATGTCGGGTCGGGTCAAGTACATACCAAATATAGTTATGGACTTAGACATTAATCTAACACGAACAACTGCTTCTAACCTCTACGATAAACTATATGACATGTACGAGAACAACTGCCTGACAAACAGGTTGTATAAGAAGCAAAGGTTATACACTCTCATAATGTCTGAAAGTACCCAAGTGAAAGATCATTTAGATAACTTCAATATCATCATCTTGGATCTACAACGGGTTGATGTGAAGATGAAGATGAAGATGAGGCACTTATTCTCTTATGTTTTTTCCAAACTCATATGGGAATTTCGTTGATACCATGCTCTATGGTAAGAAAACGATCACTATGAATGATGTGAAGGACTCTTTGATGCCTAAGGAACTGAAAAGAAAAGTTTTAGGTGGAGAGGCAATGTCTAGTTTCAGTTTGTTTGAAGGGAGATGAAGGAAATAAGAGAGGAAAGGGGGAAACAGAGGGTGATCATGTTCAAAATTGATGTCTATTGGTTCATCAAGCATAAAATGTTATAACTATAAGGAGAAGGGAAACTTCAAGCGAAATTGACCATAACTGAAGAATGGGAAGTTCAATAGTGAATAAGGCAGCAATAACACTGCTGTTGTGGTTCAGGAAAGTTATGTTGAAGATGACGGTGGTGATGTACTGATTGTGAGTACAACAAGTCCTGCTGATGCTTGGGTCTCGAATTCTAGTGCATCCTATCGCATGCAATATAATCGTGATTGGTTTGAAGCCTTCAAAGAGTGGGATAGCACAGTCAAGATGGGTGATGATTGGTTGAGCAGTATCAGATGTAGTGACACGGTGCAAATGAACATGCATGATGGCATGGTTAGGAAGTTAGATTGTTGGTATGTTCCAGAACTTTGGAAGAACTTAATTTCTCAAGAGGATGAGGTATGCCGGTGAAGGTGATTGGGTCAAGGTGACGAAAGGTTCTCTTGTTATAATGAAAGGGAAGATGAATCGTGGAAGGATCTATATCCTAGAAGGAAGTACATTATGGGAACGATGGATATCTCCCAATCCTTGAATGAATGTGACGTAACATTCTATTTATTTAATAAATAAATAGATTAAAAATTGATGAACGAATAGTCGCCCAAAATAGATATTATTTAGTGGATTGTCGGTTTTGGGGAGCCGAATGTTATAAAATTGGATTATTCGGGGGATAAAGTGTATTTTTGGGATTTATTTTGTGAAGATTTTCAAATGTCAGGGGCTGTTTGGTAAGATTGGGACATAAATTGAAAAGATATTGAAGTGTTGAGGGCTGCTTGGTAAATTTTAGGATTGTTTATGAAAGGAACTATAGAAGGGAGGGCTAAAGGGTAACTTTTGGAGTGAAATTGAAATCAAATGTTGTGGGGAGGGACTAAACTTGATAAAATGTACAAAACTTAAATGAACACAGTATCGCATTCTCATACTAACCCTAACCGTACTTTAAAATATCAGCCGCCACCTTATGTCTCCCCGCACCGGCTACCACCCTCTTTCCTCCACCTCCGGCGCCGCAAATCGTCGAAACACGGCCATCGTACCATCTTGCCGGCAACAACAAGGACCACCGACGAATGTATGAACGGTACTACCAACCTTCTCTATCTCCATTCGTTTGCACAGTTGCGTCGCCGCTGTTCTTGGCTGATGACGTGCTGTCGCCGTCCCATTGTAACATTGTCATCGTGTTCTTCTTCTTCCACAGTTGTGCCGCCGCTGTGGATGCTTGTAGCGCTGCTGTCACCACCATGAGCCACCAGGTGGGTGGTTGGCTTCGTTTTGCATACATAATGTCACACCCCCAAACCTGAACGGCGGAAACGTTCGGGGGCGGATGACTTCATGTGGTAACGTAACAAATGAATACATAGTAAAGAAAGCAATACAACCATCATATATATAATTGAAAGTTTACATTTGTCAAAAGTTACATGTTCAATACCAATTACAATATGATGTCAAAATATGAGATTTAACTGGCGCCGCAGCATCCCTACATCAAAAGCGAAATGAATACCTGAAATTACTGATTTCCTGGGACATACAAGTAATTTTGAAAGAGTAGATCAGCATTTAAGCTGGTGAATTTCATAAGTATTTAAGTGACAATGTTTGAATGAAATGAAATGTTTTATCTTTGTTTGTTTGTGTTTAGAAAATCCTATATTTTCTACTAGTATAAAAGTAGCCTTCACTCAAGACCAATGTTTGTTTCCAAAATGTATGTAAATGTAAAATAACCAATGAGTTTGAAAACCTTGTAAATCAATGCATTTTTAATACCCCTTGTGAGTTTTATAACCATACTATTGACTCTGAATGCCTATACACAACGTTCTTCAGGCGTTGGAATGTTATGACGTTTGTCACCCCAAACGGTGGACTGCAGCTAACAGTCAGTTCGCGGGTCGTCAAGCCCGTATAAATCTATACACAAACACCATGCTCCCCCTCCAAGGGATTCTGGTATATAATACAGGACTTGAAATGTGTACTCGAACGTACATGAGGTTAGTGTCTCACAAATCCGTGGTATAAAAACAGATCTACTTGTTAAAATGTGACGTTTGTTCTTGTATACGAGAGTAAACTTCTTGAAATATATGTTTCTAGTACAAAAGAGTTAGAAATCTGTTCGTAAAACTATACCTATTATAGTTTTCAAAAAGCGTGCCTTGTTTGTTTAGAAATACCTAGGAAAAGAATCACTTGTTTATGAAAGCATAGATTTTTGGTGTAGAGTCTAAGATAGAAAAGAATAATCTAAGAACAGTTTAGTTTTATACATGCATTACAACAACTTTATATTTTAAAAGATTGAATGCTATTGTAACATATGTTATATATATATATATATATATATATATATATATATATATATATATATATATATATATAAGTTCCTTTAAAGGTTTATAAATCGCATGTGATTTGAATATATAACAGTATATAAAATTGTTTCTTTATGTAACACACGATAATACTCGTGTGTTTTACTTGTAACCCCCCCCCCCCCCCCCTTGAAAGCATATAAAAGTATTTAGAATAATTAAAACGGTTGATTAAGGGGTATGAAACTCACTTGAAAGTTTGAAGATAGCGAGATGGAAAACCGGGAAGAGTTTCGTCTCGGGAAACGGATTTTCCTCGGGATTCTCGGGAATCTCGGGAGTATAATCGACCTTCGGGACTTGAGCCAAAAAGACCAGAGCTTCGGGTTTGAAAGGACACGGAAAACGAGGCAAAGTTGAGAGAGAGAGGAGAGAAATGAACCCTTTCTTTGGAAACCCTCGCATCCTCTTTATAGTAAGGCTGGTCTGCCTCGGTACGCGGGGCGTACGCTCGTACGCAGCGCGTACGCGTACGTCATGCATGACCGAAGCCTCGACTGCCTCGGTTTGGATGGGACGGGTTGTTGGGTACGTGGGTCGGATGGGACGGCGGGTCAGATGGGACGTCGGGTCGGATGGGACGTCGGGTCGGACAGTGGTAGCATTTACTGACACCAGTTGTTTCTTTGCGGATTCTTGGGAAGACCCACCCTTCCCTTTAATCCACGCTCTCTTCCTGCCATTGTTGTTGTTGTTGTTGTTGTAGTTGTTGTTGTTGTTTCCTTTCTGTGGTGCTGGTGCAGAAGTGGTTGAGTTCTGATGACCTCCGTAGTCGATCAAAGATTGTGCCAGTTCCTTAGCACTTTCAAAGGTGTCAGGTTTAGAAGCTAACACGCTTGATCGCATTTGGGGCGTCAGTCCCCAGATGTACCTTTCTATCTTCTTGCTCTCGGGAGCAATCATATCTGGACAAAGGATTGCCAGTTCGCAGAATCTGTTGGTATAGGTAGCGATGTCGGTACCCACCATTCCGAGAGTCCATAGCTCGTGTTCAAGCTTTTGAATCTCTCCCCGTGGGCAGTATTCTCTCATCATCATGGCCTTCAAGCTCTCCCAGCTTATGGAGTTTGCCACGATTTGGGTAAGTACTTTAACGTGGCCATTCCACCAAGTTAAAGCTTTATCAAGAAGGGTGAAAGTTGCAAATTTGACCTTGCTGTGTTCGGGGCAGGAGCAGATTTCAAAGACCGCCTCCGTCCTTTCAATCCACTGCCTCAGGGCCATAACACCGCCAGTACCATAAAACATCCGGGGCTTGGCATTAGTGAAGTCGTTATAGGTGCATTCCCAAGGTGGTCCACGACTCTCGCCATGGTTAGATAGGTGTGTGCCAGATCCCGAGCCATTAGTACTCGAGTTATTGATCTGTGACATGGTAGCTGCCACCGCTGCGGTGACTGCTGCTTGAAACATTACAACATCAAATTGGGGTGGTGGAGGTGGTGGTGGTATAGGTGCTTCCTCACCGTTGTTTCGCCTTGGATTCCTACGCGGAGGCATCCTTCAACTATAGATTGAAAAGACAAGGATAAGAATTTCGTAGAATGGAAAATGTATGTGTCTCATGAACTAAATCGCTATAGTTTAACAACAGATGATAGTATGAGTCTTAAAATAGAAGAATGAAAGTTATTTGTAAGACTGAAGGTATGAAACAAGTATTTGGGTTCACAAAGACCATTCAAGGTTCGAACGAAATACTCAACATAGTAGTAATAGTGCCACTTATATTAATATAAAAGTTGTTACAACGATTATGAAAATTTGACCCCTATAAGGGTCTCCGCTTACAAAGTTCGAGAAATTTAAAGACTTTTAGCCGAGGTCCTAAGCTATAACAAAATTTGAGTCCTTGACAAGCACTACTTGCGTCGAAGGTTGCGCTTGGAGCTTGATTCCGCATCTGATTGCTTTGACTCCATTAGACGCCTATCGAAAGCGGCTTGTTGTTCCCTTAGTTCGGCGAGGGCTGCAATCATTTGCGCTTGAAACGCTTCGGTTTGGAATTGAGCGTTGTCTTGCATCTTGTCCAGCCTACGGATGTCAGAAGTGTGAACCTGCACTTCCACGTTGATATCCTGGAGTCGACTAGCTTGTACTCCAGACTGATAGGACTGATTGGCTAACTTACCCACCATTACCGGGAGTGCTCGATCAGCCGAACCTCTGCCGCGGACATCATAGAAGTCCCGGCACATGTCGTAGGGAGGGCGTAGGTTTTGCTGTTGGCTCCAATGGTGGAGGTTACTTCCCCAGACGGGAGTCGGTCCTTGAAAGTTCCTTACGAAGACGGGAGGTTGAATGGGTGGTGGATCGACAACTTCCGGCTCTGAGTCGGTACCGGAGTCATCACCCACTTCTATGGGTTCCTCGTCCTCTTCGGGATCATCTTCGATCCATCCCTCGTTGCCTTGGTTGGGAAAGTAGGGGTCGCCAGGGTGGTGAAATCCAGCCATTTGACTGTACGAGAAATAGGGTTATAAGAATTGAATAAAGTCGGAACATGTAAAACATGTAAGTTAAACTAGTTTAGATAGCAAATACTCCTATAGTATTTAAATTCTTGTGTTTGATTCTTGTAATGGTTTGGTAAGGTTTGACTTGTTGCTTACTACGATCATTCCTCGATATACGTTGGTCCAACCTTGGGCAAATATAGTTGATCACGCTATATTTGTCCAAAATCTGATTACATATATCGAGTCTCAATCGTAGTGTCAACTTGTCTAAATACTTGTATAGTTGTATAACATGAAAATAGTTTGTGGTATGCATGTAATTGTACTTAAATGAACTATCAATTTAAGTTGAACGAAATGCTGCTTAAGTGTAAAAAGGAAATTTGTTTTGTCAGAGAGTATTAGTCCCTTAAGCATTTATAGTTTGTATATCTTATGTGGTTCGATATACTTAGTTCACTATAAACATTGCTCTGATACCAATCTGTCACACCCCCAAACCTGAACGGCGGAAACGTTCGGGGGCGGATGACTTCATGTGGTAACGTAACAAATGAATACATAGTAAAGAAAGCAATACAACCATCATATATATAATTGAAAGTTTACATTTGTCAAAAGTTACATGTTCAAAACCAATTACAATATGATGTCAAAATATGAGATTTAACTGGCGCCGCAGCATCCCTTCATCAAAAGCGAAATGAATACCTGAAATTACTGATTTCCTGGGACATACATGTAATTTTGAAAGAGTAGATCAGCATTTAAGCTGGTGAATTTCATAAGTATTTAAGTGACAATGTTTGAATGAAATGAAATGTTTTATCTTTGTTTGTTTGTGTTTAGAAAATCCTATATTTTCTACTAGTATAAAAGTAGCCTTCACTCAAGACCAATGTTTGTTTCCAAAATGTATGTAAATGTAAAATAACCAATGAGTTTGAAAACCTTGTAAATCAATGCATTTTTAATACCCCTTGTGAGTTTTATAACCATACTATTGACTCTGAATGCCTATACACAATGTTCTTCAGGCGTTGGAATGTTATGACGTTTGTCACCCCAAACGGTGGACTGCAGCTAACAGTCAGGGCGCGGGTTGTCAAGCCCGTATAGATCTATACACAAACACCATGCTCCCCCTCCAAGGGATTCTGGTATATAATACAGGACTTGAAATGTGTACTCGAACGTACATGAAGTTAGTGTCTCACAAATCCGTGGTATAAAAACAGATCTACTTGTTAAAATGTTACGTTTGTTCTTGTATACGAGAGTAAACTTCTTGAAATATATGTTTCTAGTACATAAGAGTTAGAAATCTGTTCGTAAAACTATACCTATTATAGTTTTCAAAAAGCGTGCCTTGTTTGTTTAGAAATACCTAGGAAAAGAATCACTTGTTTATGAAAGCATAGATTTTTGGTGGAGAGTCTAAGATAGAAAAGAATAATCTAAGAACAGTTTAGTTTTATACATGCATTACAACAACTTTATATTTTAAAAGATCGAATGCTGTTGTAACATATGTTATATATATATATATATATATATATATATATATATATATATATATATATATAAGTTCCTTTAAAGGTTTATAAATCGCATGTGATTTGAATATATAACAGTATATAAAAGAGTTTCTTTATGTAACACACGATAATACTCGTGTGTTTTACTTGTAACCCCCCCCCCCCCCCCCCCCCGTTGAAAGCATATAAAAGTATTTACAATAATTAACACGGTTGATTAAGGGGTATGAAACTCACTTGAAAGTTTGAAGATAGCGAGATGGAAAACCGGGCAGAGTTTCGTCTCGGGAAACGGATTTTCCTCGGGATTCTCGGGAATCTCGGGATATAATCGACCTTCGGGACTTGAGCCAAAAAGACCAGAGCTTCGGGTTTGAAAGGACAGGGATAACGAGGCAAAGTTGAGAGAGAGGAGAGAAATGAACCCTTTCTTTGGAAACCCTCGCATCCTATTTATAGTAAGGCTGGTCTGCCTTGGTACGCGGGGCGTACGCTCGTACGCAGCGCGTACGCGTACGTCATGCATGACCGAAGCCTCGACTGCCTCGGTTCGGATGGGACGGGTTGCTGGGTACGCGGGTCGGATGGGACGGCGGGTCGGATGGGACGTCGGGTCGGACGGGTCGGGGCTTCGGACGGGTCGGTTTCTTCGGATAGCGCGACGTGGACGATCAGAGGCCAATCCTCTCGGTTACGCGGGGCGTACAGGGGTACGCAGCGCGTACCTCGGATGAGGACGCTGGCTCCCCTTCGGATAATATCCGAATTTTGAATAAAATAAATAATTAATTTATTTAATAAACTTCAAAAATTCATAACTTCTTCATACGAACTCCGTTTTCGATGGTCTTTATATCCTCGCGTAGGTGAGACTACGCTCTACAACTTTCGTTTAGACTCCGTCGGCAATTTCCGAAATTATTTTTTTTATTATTTATTAAAAACCCATCGTGTTTAAGGAATTTCTTTGAAAATTCATAACTTCTTTATCTGATGTCGGTTTTTGCCAGACTTTTTACCGCTGGAATACCATTGTCGAGACCTTCGATTCTCGTTTAGGTCATTCCGGCCAAAAGTCGCTCGATCTCCGATTTGAGTTTTTAGCTGTCTGTTGCTAAGCCGAACTTGGAAAATCATAACTTCGCTATATGAAGTCGGATTTGGGCGTTCTTTTCACGTACGATCATGGTTCAAAGATATTTAATCATAGAAGGAAATTAAGTGGAACTTATTTATACATTTTATTATGAAAGTAACTTTTTATTATTCAGAAGTGGTTACAATACTTGACCCATTTTGGTCGTTACAAAGAGTTGAAATATCGGGTTGTCACATCATCCCCCCGTTAGAGAGAATTTCGTCCCGAAATTTAAAGTAGTAAAGATACTAGTGAACATGAAAGAGATGAGGGTACTTTTGTTTCGTCTGATCTTCGCGTTCCCATGTGAATTCGGGTCCCCGCTTGGCGTTCCAGCGAACCTTCACGATGGGTATGCGACTTTGTTTTGTTTGTTTGACCTCTCGGTCCATGATTTCTACTGGTTCTTCCACAAAGTTGAGGCTCTCGTTGATCTCGATCTTGTCGAGTGGAATAACAAGAGTCTCGTCGGACAGACACTTTTTCAAGTTTGAGACGTGGAAGGTTGGATGGATGTTACTAAGTTCACGCGGTAGGTTAAGCTTGTAAGCCACAGGGCCGATTCTGGCAAGAATCTCGAAAGGCCCTATGTATCTTGGATTTGTTTTCCCACGCTTTCCAAATCGTATTAAACCCTTCCACGGCGAGACCTTTAACAAGACGTGGTCTCCTACCTGGAATTCCAAAGGTTTTCTCCTTTGGTCAACGTAGCTTTTCTGTCGGTCTCTTGAGGCTTTCAATCGTTCACGAATCTGAACGATCTTCTCTGTTGTTTCACGTATGATCTCCGGACCTGTGAGAGTGCTTTCCGGAACTCTTCCTCTAGCTAACTGGGTATCGCCAACTTCAGTCCAGCACAGAGGGGATCTGCACTTTCGACCATAGAGGGCTTCAAACGGAGCAGCCTTTATGCTTGTATGATAACTATTGTTGTATGAAAATTCGACAAGGGGTAAATGAATATCCCATGCCTTTCCAAAGTCAATCACGCAGGCTCTCAGCATGTCTTCTAAAGTTTGTATTGTTCTCTCACTTTGTCCGTCTGTCTGTGGGTGGTAGGCTGTACTCATGTCCAGCCTAGTTCCCAGGGAACTTTGTAGTGACTGCCAGAATATTGAAGTGAATCTACTATCTCGATCGGAGATAATGGATATCGGAACACCATGCAGTCGCACTACTTCCCTTAAGTAAGTTCTTGTAAGCTTCTCCATTTTGTCAGTCTCCTTGATGGGTAGGAAATGTGCGGATTTGGTCAATCTGTCGACAATGACCCATATGGTATCGAGTCCACTTGTCGTCTTGGGTAACTTGGTTATGAAGTCCATAGTAATCTGCTCCGATTTCCATTCCGGTATCTCTGGTTGTTGTAGTAGTCCTGACGGTTTCTGATACTCGACCTTAACCTTAGCGCAAGTAAGACATTTACTCACGAAGGTAGCAATTTCTGCTTTCATGTTAGGCCACCAGTACAGTTTCTTAAGATCCAGATACATTTTATCTGAACCCGGGTGAACGGAATATCTTGAGTTGTGAGCCTCGGTCATGACTATGTTTCTGAAACCGCCATGTTTTGGGGTCCAGATTCGGTCCATGAGATAGTAGGCTCCGCCACCCATGACTTCTAAATTCTTCTCCATTCCTCGCAGGGATTCACCCGCCACATTTTCAGGTTGCAAAGCTTCCATTTGTGCTTCCTTAATTTGTGTGGATAAGTGGGAATGGATAGTCATGGTCAGAGATTTGACCCTCCGACCAGTGTATTCCTTTCGACTGAGGGCGTCGGCTACTACGTTGGCCTTGCCAGGATGATAACGAATTTCGCATTCGTAGTCATTCAGTAACTCGACCCATCGTCGTTGTCGCATGTTGAGTTCCTTCTGATCGAAAATGTGTTGAAGGCTCTTGTGATCGGTGAAAATAGTACTCTTTGTTCCGTATAAGTAGTGCCTCCAGATCTTCAGAGCAAATACCACTGCTCCTAACTCGAGATCGTGTGTCGTATAGTTCACTTCGTGTGTCTTAAGCTGTCGGGAGGCATAAGCGATAACCTGCCCTCTCTGCATAAGAACACAACCAAGTCCTTGATTTGACGCATCGCAATACACTACGAAGTCTTCTATCCCTTCGGGGAGGGATAGTATCGGTGCGGTGCACAAGGCTTGCTTTAGTGTCTGGAATGCCTTCTCTTGTTTCGCTTCCCAGTCAAAGGCCACACCTTTCTGGGTTAATGAAGTAAGAGGTTTCGCAATGCTCGAAAAGTTCTTTATGAATCTGCGATAGTAGCCAGCTAGACCTAGAAATTGACGAATTTTTGTAGGTGTCTTTGGTGCCGACCAGTTTTCAATAGCCTTAATTTTGGAGGGGTCCACGTGTATACCTTTCTCGCTAACAACGTGGCCTAAAAATTCGACTCTTCGAATCCAAAATTCGCATTTAGAGAACTTCGCATAGAGTTTCTCCGTTCGCAGTGTTTCTAGGACTTTTCGTAGGTGTTGACTATGCTCTTCCTCACTTCGAGAGTAGATAAGTATATCATCGATAAAGACGATGACGAACTGATCCAAGTAAGGGCGGTGTACCCTATTCATTAGGTCCATAAATACTGCTGGTGCATTGGTTAATCCGAACGGCATCACCACGAATTCGTAGTGTCCATAACGAGTTCGGAAGGCTTTCTTTGGAATGTCCCCCTCTAGAACTCGTAATTGGTGATATCCGGATCGCAGGTCTATTTTGGAGAAGTAGTTCGCCCCTTGAAGTTGATCGAATAGGTCGTCGATACGAGGTAGAGGATAGCGGTTCTTGACAGTAAGTTTGTTCAGCTCTCTGTAGTCGATGCACATACAGAACGATCCGTCTTTCTTCTTTACAAACAAGACCGGTGCTCCCCAAGGTGAGAAACTTGGTCTTATGAATCCTTTGTGAAGGAGTTCATTAAGCTGACTGGAAAGTTCCTGCATCTCTGCTGGTGCAAGACGATAAGGCGACTTCGCTACTGGGGTAGCTCCTGGAATTAAGTCGATAATGAACTCGACTTGGCGTTGCGGTGGTAATCCTGGTAGTTCTTCTGGAAAGATATCGGGAAAGTCGCGTACTACCGAGATGCTCTTGATGTCCTTCAGTTCTTGACTTGTATCGACGATGTGCGCTAGGAATGCACGACAATCCTTCCGCAAGCACTTTCGAGCTTGGATGCACGAAATGATGCGAAGGTTTGTACTAGATTTGTCGCCGTAGATAACTAATGTTTCGTTGTTAGGGAGGTTAAGACGGACTGCTTTCTCAAAGCACATGATGTCGGCGTGAAGAAGACTCAACCAATCCATGCCGACTATGACGTCGAAACTTTTAATTTGAACCGGCATGAGATTGATTGGGAAAGAATGGCCGTCTAATGTTAACGTACAGCCCATGTATATGCAATTTGTGTTTTCGGTTTTTCCATTGGCCATCTCTATAGTGAATGAATTTTCTAACTTGCTAGGTTTAGGTTTAAGTAAATGAATAAAGTATTGACTCACGAAGCTTCTCTCCGCTCCACTATCGAATAATATGCATGCGTATGAATTATCGAGAAGGAACGTACCAGCAACTATAGTTGGGTCTGCTACAGCTTCGTCGTGGCCTATTGCCAAAACTCGTCCCACACCTCCGGTGCCTGCTGCCTTAGGACAATTTCTCTTGTAGTGGCCCACCTCGCCACAACCGTAGCAAGCCTGCCCTACACCCGCACCGGGAACTTGAGTGATCGGCTTTGCAGGTTCCTTGCAGAAACGGGTTGTGTGTCCTTTCCTGCTATAGTTGGCGCACTACATATCTCGACAAGGTCCATGGTGGTGGTAATTGCATTTGGTGCATTTTGGGATGTTACCTATATAAGGCTTTGTTGGGTAGGTATTTGTAGGGGCTGTAGCAGGTACAGTGGCAGCATTTACTGACACCAGTTGTTTCTTTGCGGATTCTTGGGAAGACCCACCCTTCCCTTTAATCCACGCTCTCTTCCTGCCATTGTTGTTGTTGTTGTTGTTGTAGTTGTTGTTGTTGTTTCCTTTCTGTGGTGCTGGTGCAGAAGTGGTTGAGTTCTGATGACCTCCGTAGTCGATCAAAGATTGTGCCAGTTCCTTAGCACTTTCAAAGGTGTCAGGTTTAGAAGCTAACATGCTTGATCGCATTTGGGGCGTCAGTCCCCAGATGTACCTTTCTATCTTCTTGCTCTCGGGAGCAATCATATCTGGACAAAGGATTGCCAGTTCGCAGAATCTGTTGGTATAGGTAGCGATGTCGGTACCCACCATTCCGAGAGTCCATAGCTCGTGTTCAAGCTTTTGAATCTCTCCCCGTGGGCAGTATTCTCTCATCATCATGGCCTTCAAGCTCTCCCAGCTTATGGAGTTTGCCACGATTTGGGTAAGTACTTTAACGTGGCCATTCCACCAAGTTAAAGCTTTATCAAGAAGGGTGAAAGTTGCAAATTTGACCTTGCTGCGTTCGGGGCAGGAGCAGATTTCAAAGACCGCCTCCGTCCTTTCAATCCACTGCCTCAGGGCCATAACACCGCCAGTACCATAAAACATCCGGGGCTTGGCATTAGTGAAGTCCTTATAGGTGCATTCCCAAGGTGGTCCACGACTCTCGCCATGGTTGGACAGGTGTGTGCCAGATCCCGAGCCATTAGTACTCGAGTTATTGATCTGTGACATGGTAGCTGCCACCGCTGCGGTGACTGCTGCTTGAAACATTACAACATCAAATTGGGGTGGTGGAGGTGGTGGTGGTATAGGTGCTTCCTCACCGTTGTTTCGCCTTGGATTCCTACGCGGAGGCATCCTTCAACTATAGATTGAAAAGACAAGGATAAGAATTTCGTAGAATGGAAAATGTATGTGTCTCATGAACTAAATCGCTATAGTTTAACAACAGATGATAATATGAGTCTTAAAATAGAAGAATGAAAGTTATTTGTAAGACTGAAGGTATGAAACAAGTATTTGGGTTCACAAAGACCATTCAAGGTTCGAACAAAATACTCAACATAGTAGTAATAGTGCCACTTATATTAATATAAAAGTTGTTACAACGATTATGAAAATTTGACCCCTATAAGGGTCTCCGCTTACAAAGTTCGAGAAATTTAAAGACTTTTAGCCGAGGTCCTAAGCTATAACAAAATTTGAGTCCTTGACAAGCACTACTTGCGTCGAAGGTTGCGCTTGGAGCTTGATTTCGCATCTGATTGCTTTGACTCCATTAGACGCCTATCGAAAGCGGCTTGTTGTTCCCTTAGTTCGGCGAGGGCTGCAATCATTTGCGCTTGAAACACTTCGGTTTGGAATTGAGCGTTGTCTTGCATCTTGTCCAGCCTACAGATGTCAGAAGTGTGAACCTGCACTTCCACGTTGATATCCCGGAGTCGACTAGCTTGTACTCCAGACTGATAGGACTGATTGACTAACTTACCTACCATTACCGGGAGTGCTCGATCAGCCGAACCTCCGCCGCGGACATCATAGAAGTCCCAACACATGCCGTAGGGAGGGCGTAGGTTTTGCTGTTGGCTCCAATGGTGGAGGTGACTTCCCCAGACGAGAGTCGGTCCTTGAAAGTTCCTTACGAAGACGGGAGGTTGAATGGGTGGTGGATCGATAACTTCCGGCTCTGAGTCGGTACCAGAGTCATCACCCACTTCTATGGGTTCCTCGTCCTCTTCGGGATCATCTTCGATCCATCCCCCGTTGCCTTGGTTGGGAAAGTAGGGGTCGCCAGGGTGGTGAAATCCAGCCATTTGACTGTACGAGAAATAGGGTTATAAGAATTGAATAAAGTCGGAACATGTAAAACATGTAAGTTAAACTAGTTTAGATAGCAAATACTCCTATAGTATTTAAATTCTTGTGTTTGATTCTTGTAATGGTTTGGTAAGGTTTGACTTGTTGCTTACTACGATCATTCCTCGATATACGTTGGTCCAACCTTGGGCAAATATAGTTGATCACGCTATATTTGTCCAAAATCTGATTACATATATCGAGTCTCAATCGTAGTGTCAACTTGTCTAAATACTTGTATAGTTGTATAACATGAAAATAGTTTGTGGTATGCATGTAATTGTACTTAAATGAACTATCAATTTAAGTTGAACGAAATGCTGCTTAAGTGTAAAAAGGAAATTTGTTTTGTTAGAGAGTATTAGTCCCTTAAGCATTTATAGTTTGTATATCTTATGTGGTTCGATATACTTAGTTCACTATAAACATTGCTCTGATACCAATCTGTCACACCCCCAAACCTGAACGGCGGAAACGTTCGGGGGTGGATGACTTCATGTGGTAACGTAACAAATGAATACATAGTAAAGAAAGCAATACAACCATCATATATATAATTGAAAGTTTACATTTGTCAAAAGTTACATGTTCAAAACCAATTACAATATGATGTCAAAATATGAGATTTAACTGGCGCCGCAGCATCCCTTCATCAAAAGCGAAATGAATACCTGAAATTACTGATTTCCTGGGACATACAAGTAATTTTGAAAGAGTAGATCAGCATTTAAGCTGGTGAATTTCATAAGTATTTAAGTGACAATGTTTGAATGAAATGAAATGTTTTATCTTTGTTTGTTTGTGTTTAGAAAATCCTATATTTTCTACTAGTATAAAATAGCCTTCACTCAAGACCAATGTTTATTTCCAAAATGTATGTAAATGTAAAATAACCAATGAGTTTGAAAACCGTGTAAATCAATGCATTTTTAATAGCCCTTGTGAGTTTTATAACCATACTATTGACTCTGAATGCCTATACACAACGTTCTTCAGGCGTTGGAATGTTATGATGTTTGTCACCCTAAACGGTGGATTGCAGCTAACAGTCAGGGCGTGGGTTGTCAAGCCCGTATAGATCTATACACAAACACCATGCTCCCCCTCCAAGGGATTCTGGTATATAATACAGGACTTGAAATGTGTACTCGAACGTACATGAAGTTAGTGTCTCACAAATCCGTGGTATAAAAACAGATCTAGTTGTTAAAATGTTACGTTTGTTCTTGTATATGAGAGTAAACTTCTTGAAATATATGTGTCTAGTACATAAGAGTTAGAAATCTGTTCGTAAAACTATACCTATTATAGTTTTCAAAAAGCGTGCCTTGTTTGTTTAGAAATACCTAGGAAAAGAATCACTTGTTTATGAAAGCATAGATTTTTGGTGTAGAGTCTAAGATAGAAAAGAATAATCTAAGAACAGTTTAGTTTTATACATGCATTACAACAACTTTATATTTTAAAAGATCGAATGCTATTGTAACATATGTTATATATATATATATATATATATATATATATATATATATATATATATATATATATATATATAAGTTCCTTTAAAGGTTTATAAATCGCATGTGATTTGAATATATAACAGTATATAAAAGAGTTTCTTTATGTAACACACGATAATACTCGTGTGTTTTACTTGTAACCCCCCCCCCCCCCCCCCCCCCCCGTTGAAAGCATATAAAAGTATTTAGAATAATTAACACGGTTGATTAAGGGGTATGAAACTCACTTGAAAGTTTGAAGATAGCGAGATGGAAAACCGGGCAGAGTTTCGTCTCGGGAAACGGATTTTCCTCGGGATTCTCGGGAATCTCGGGAGTATAATCTACCTTCGGGACTTGAGCCAAAAAGACTAGAGCTTCGGGTTTGAAAGGACACGGAAAACGAGGCAAAGTTGAGAGAGAGAGGAGAGAAAAGAACCCTTTCTTTGGAAACCCTCGCATCCTATTTATAGTAAGGCTGGTCTGCCTCGGTACGCGGGGCGTACGCTCGTACGCTGCGCGTACGCGTACATCATGCATGACCGAAGCCTCGACTGCCTCGGTTCGGATGGGACGGGTTGCTGGGTACGCGGGTCGGATGGGACGGCGGGTCGGATGGGACGTCGGGTCGGACGAGTCGGGGCTTCGGACGGGTCGGACGGGTCGGTTTCTTCGGATAGCGCGACGTGGACGATCAGAGGCCAATCCTCTCGGTTACGCGGGGCGTACAGGGGTACGCAGCGCATACCTCGGATGAGGACGGTGACTCCCCTTCGAACTCCGTTTTCGATGGTATTTATATCCTCGCGTAGGTGAGACTACGCTCTACAACTTTCGTTTAGACTCCGTCGGCAAATTCCGAAATTATTTTTTTATTATTTATTAAAAGCCCATCATGTTTAAGGAATTTCTTTGAAAATTCATAACTTCTTTATCTGATCTCGGTTTTTGCCAGACTTTTTACCGCTGGAATACCATTGTCGAGACCTTCGATTCTCGTTTAGGTCATTCCGGCCAAAAGTCGCTCGATCTCCGATTCGAGTTTTTAGCTGTCTGTTGCTAAGTCGAACTTGGAAAATCAAAACTTCGCTATATGAAGTCGGATTTGGGCGTTCTTTTCACGTACGATCATGGTTCAAAGACATTTAATCATAGAAGGAAATTAAGTGGAACTTATTTATACATTTTATTATGAAAGTAACTTTTTATTATTCAGAAGTGGTTACTATACTTGACCCATTTTGGTCGTTACAAAGAGTTGAAATATCGGGTTGTCACACATAATTTGTGTGTGTGTATTTTTTCGGTTGTGTGTGTTTTGTGTGGGTGTTTATTTGGCTGGAAAAAGCCACCACCACCATCATGAGGTGGTGGCTGCCACCACATACCACCGGCGGCCGCCACGAGGGTGGTTATGTATGTGTGTGTGTTTGTCAATATTGATTGTGTTTATCTTTGGGGTTTAAGAATTGTAAACTTGTAATCGTTTCGAAAGAATAATAAGAAGAAAAACTCAAAACCACTACCGTGAGGTGGTGGCTGCCGCCTCCTGCTGCTACCAACCATCGTGTTGGGTCACGATGTGCTTTTGCTTGTATGTAGTTGATTTTTTGATGCTTAGACAAGAATGTTGGATAAGGTGTCTAGGTCCATAGCTATTTCTAATAAGTACTTGACCCGACCCGGCATGGTCCATTTGGGTTGCATGGCACCATGCAATTGGATAGACTAAATGAGAGAAATAACACTTGGAGATTATTAATATATTATAATTTATAATATATTAATAATATTATTTGATTAGTTTGATCAAGAATTAATTTAGAATTAATTAAGTGATCAAAAGATAACTAATTAAATATATGGGTTGATTATGTAAATCATCCATATCTTGTATAGTGGACTAAGAGGCTCCATGGATTATCAAGTTGGGTTGCACCCATAGGATGCTCCATGGGAGTTACAAACCATGGGTCATGGAAATGAAGAATTATGACACATTAGGGTTTACATGGTGTAACCCTAGATGTGTCAACACTATATAAGAGTCCCATTCTCCACCAAAATCGGCTACACATATGAAACAAGAGGGATAGGCCGATTTTAAGAAGTGTGTGTTCTCTCAAATGTCTTTCCAAGAGCATTTGGTATTGTGTGAAGCATTTGAGGCATCACACTTAGGATGCTAGGATCACAAGGTTTCAAAGAACATTAGCAACAACAAGGTAAGTTATTCTATCTTTCATTTAAGTTAAAAATTGTTCCCCATGTATGCTAGATAGGAATACAACCTTAGAATTCAACTTTGCATGATAATTAGACAAACATAGATCCAAGGTTATTAGGGTTGCATGTACACTTAGGAAGTGTTAGAATGCTTAAAACCCATCAGTGGTATCAAAGGCAGGTTTGTTTGTTTCTTATTTGTGCTAAATAGTTGAAAAAAGTCGATTTTCTGCAATCTGTCGGACGAACTCGCCGAGTCCATGGGGGGACTCGCTGAGTTCATGTGTATCTCCATCCTACTCGCCGAGTAGGTTTGTGCACTCGGCGAGTAGGAGCCTCAGAATGCAGATTTTCGACTTTAGTTGCTTGAAATGGACTAGAAACATTACCGTAAACCATTTTGGTACTTGAAAACTTGTTTTAGATGGTGTAATGTCTTTGCTAATCCATTTACAGCAACAAGTAATCAAAATTACAATGTTTTAAGTGTAATTTTGATTCATGAAAGTGTTCATGTTCATGTTCTTGATCTTATGATGCTTAGATGATCATAGGAATTGTTTGTAACCTATGTGGTAGATTAATTCTTGATCATTATGTGTTTTAATGGAGTCCATAACTTGTCCTCAAGTTATGGAAAACCAAAAGTCACTTTGATTTAAAACCATGGGTTATAAAAATGAAGAGTCTTCATTTTTAATACCCTAATAAAATCATAAGTTACAATAAATGAAAAGTTTTGAAAGTTTACAAAACTTGCCCTCAAGTTTTGGAACAAGTAAAGTCATGTTAAAACTTTAGTTCCAACCCTTAGAATTTTAAAAGTTAAAATTCTACCCTTATACTTATAATATATAATAATATATTTATGTATAGTACGCCTCATTCACGAAGCCGGTCTATAAGGTGGGTATAAGGTTGTTGCCTATAAAATGTCAACTTAATGGGTGTCCACTCTCACCAACCGCTTGCTTGACTGGTGGAGGGTCGTTAGCCGAACGGGTAGGACAAGGACTTATAAATTCTCATTGAAAGTATGATAAATATTATAAAGTAACTAAATGTTTTTATTAAATTCCCAATCTTAGTTACTTTAGGAAAAATGTGAATAAGGTGGAAATCCATGAAATTACACTTTACACTTCGTTTAAGTCATTGGTTGAGCGTGTGTGGTTAACCGGCACACTAACTTGGACTTAACAAGGTAGGTAAAGGGTGACTTAAGGTTTATCATAGTATCGGTGGAGCGTGTATGGTTTACCGTCACATCGATTGAGTGATAAACTTTAAGGGTACCAAGTGATTTGCATGGTTACTTCACACCTCGTTTTGTGATCGTCGGTATCCCAGTCAGAAAAACTTGGAGGGCACACTCGAGATTGAAACATGCCTTTGAAAAGTTCATTGAATCTCAAAAGAATCTAGGAATTTCTAAGAACCAATCAAAAACCTAATATTTAATATTTCGGTTTTCGTGGTGGAAATTGGTGATCGTCATTCACCTACCTTTCAAATATGTTATAGCTTGGATTACGGCATACGTCTTCTAAGTTATAATATATTGTGATTGGATCCTAGCCTTAATATTACATTTGGGTGTTTTATTAAGGACTCTCTTAATATCTAAACTAATATTGTCCTCTTCCTTCAGATGTCTTCAAACAATGCTGCTTCTGGCTCTAATCCTAATGGCTCCTTTACCCTTATGAACTTGTGTGGGAAAGTCACTTTTGATGGATCCAACTTCAATGAATGGATCAAAAACATCAGGATGATTACCCGCTACGAGGACAAAGAATATGTCCTCGACAAGGAACTTAAGAAGATTGATGAGACCACTGCAACTCCCCAGGAGATCACTGACTTTCAGGCACATGAAAGGGATGCTACCAAAGTGGCATGCATCATGATGGCCACGATGACAACGGAACTCCAAAAGTCCTATGAGGACTTCTACCTTTTTGAAATGCACCAAGATTTGATGGAAAGATACCATCAAAGTGCACGACAAGAGAGGTATGAAATCATCTGCTCCATGATAACAACCATGAGGAAGGACGGGGAATCCGTCACGAGCCACATGTGAAGAGTTAAGATACTCTTTGATCGATCGTTTAGATCTTTGAACAGGTTAATCACAAAAACGAAAACGGCAATATAAAGCACAAGAATGAATCAAAATATGTCGAATGATTCTATAGATTCAAGCCTCAGCAGAGCTCGATAAAGAACTTCCGCTGTAGACGCTATTAGGGTTACAAACAATAAAGATAATATCTTTCAGAATAATTGACTTCCAAATCTTACGTACTAAGATGCATGCAAGCACCTATAAATACAAAACCCTAGAAATAACTCTCGGATGGACAGGCCCAATCCGGAGACAAAATGGACTAAAGAGCGAGCCCATGACGCAACACCTTTCAGACCCTACAATTTCCCCCTTTGCGTCAATTGGAGCGAGACTATTACTTTGGCTTGCTGGGTCCAACTGTAGGAACTTTCTGAGTGGTTTCAAACAGACGTGGGATGAGAGCAAGGATGGTCTGTCTGAAGAGAATGTACCACTGGATCATGTCATCAAAATACTTCTTGTCATCTGCTGAATTCTGCTTGCAACGATGAATGATTTCCAGAACATGTTCCAAGCATGCAGTGGTGTAAAGGTTCTTATCTGACAGGGTGAACAGGCATTTTTGGACTTCGTTCCTTGTAAACATGATAAAATTCCGCTTCGGGTCGATTCTTCCCATCTGCATCATGTTCAAATCACTTGCAGAGCGAACAGGAGAGATAGTAGGCTTTTTCTTGAAGATACTAGTGATCTCCTGATCCATCTTGGCAACCTCCATAATGTAGCATACAAGCATTCTTTTGAAGTGATCGATGATTGGACCATACTCAGCTTCGTTGGTGAGGAGGATATTATGCAAAATAATCCAATCATGTGGATTCAGGTTGGGAAGATCAGCAAGTGATATAGCGTGTTCGGTTTTAGCAGAACCCCTCAGCACTTTGAACCGAATGTTCGTAAAGTTCCCCTCACGAAATGTTTTGAGGACCCGAACGTTGACGATCTTCTGAGCGCTCCATGTCTGATACTGAGGTTGATCAGACCTTAGATAGAATTCGACAAGCTCCTTATCAACTTTTGGATGAGGATGAGGGACATCAGCAACATTATCAAAAGCATGGAAGATGAAGGCTTTTCGGGTCAGTGGCATATCGAACTGAGAGTCGACAGATTCGATCCAAGGAAATCACTGGTTCGAGCCACATGATGATGGGAGTTTCAATGGCTTCTTTTATAAGCTTCTCGAGAGTCCACGGAGGAAAAAGAGTTTTCCTACTCTCAAGAAGATCATGAGCCTCCTTCATCTTTCTTTCGTTTGCCTCAAACTCTCTGGCAACGCGAGCACTCATGTCAGCATATTTATCCTAGCCTTGTTTCTTTAAGAGGTCAGCGATGGTCTCTTTATCATCATCATCACTATCTTCAGCAATCTTCTTTCCTTTGTCTTTGACACCCAAACCTGAGGCTTGACCTGCCGGAGGAGGTTCAGTTGCTTTAGTTGCTGTGGAAGTGGGAGGCGGTTGAGACACATCTTCTCCCCCTTGTTTCGGATAGGCCACGAACTCAAGGAGCCCTTCAAGTTTTCTTAGTAGGGCAAGGGCAGGAGCAAGGTTATCTGTGAGAGTGTGCCTCACTGAGTAATTCAGGATAGGATCATGTGCTTCGATGATGTTGGAGAGCGCGGCGTGGACATCCGAAACACACGATGAAATAACCTCACGCTCAGATCTAAGAGATGTGAATTCCTTTTGAGATTGGAAAAGATGAAGACTCTTGACCTTGAGAGTAGTGGTCTTGCGGCTTAGTCAGGCACTCCTCAACAGTCGCCTGAAACAATTTGTTGTCATCATTGAGAGACTGACGAAGATTGGCAAAGGACTACAGTGCGGAGGCAACTGAAGTGGCCAGATTGTTGACAGGAGAGTCAAGCTTCTCTGCATTGGAGTCAGCGGCTCCCTGTAAAGACTACAAAAGAGAATTAGCATCAACAAATAGTTTTTCGACTTTTTCGGTCGCAGCAGCACATGCCTTGGTAGAGGCGTCGATAGCGGCAGTGGCAGACTTGATAGAGGCTTCATGAGCCTTGGTGAACGTATCAACGAGCCCCTGAATAGCAGCCTCTGAGATAGTAGATTGAGAGGAAGAAGAGGATGAAGCAATGACAGTATCGATTTTCTCATGAAGCTCCTTGAGATGCTTCTTGGTGACTGGAGCATCATCGTCATCATCATTTTGCACTTGATACGGACTATAGTAGACCGAGTCAAACATCATGTCCTCTCCTCCAAGAAAAGGTTCATCATTTTCTGCTGAGTGAGCGAGAGATAAGGGCGAGGGTGGAGGCTCGGTTGTGGTAGTAGGTTCGGGTGCGGATGTATGTTCGGTAGTGGGAGTAGGTTCGGGTGCTGTAGTAGGAGCTCCCGTATCAGATACGTTGGTTCGAACGCTAGCGGTGGTTGTTGTGGTAGCTTCGGTGAAAATAAGAGGTGGTATAGGAATAGAGGTGGGTGGTATTTGAGTAGTGGAGGTTATGGGGGGAATGAAAATAGAGATGGAGATTGAAGGAGGAGAGGCAGGTTTAGAAGAAATAGGTACCTCAGGGGTAGGCGAACGTGGATGAGTATTACCTCGAAGTGACTCTTCTGAGTCTGAACTCTCTTCCTCAGATTCACTAGAGGAGGAGGCAAGAATAAGCTTTCGCCTGGGTTGAGTCCTCCTCTTCTTTGGTGGAGGGGATTGAGCTTCCTTGGAAGGTTTGCGTTTCTTTGGAGAAGGACCTTTCGCTCCTTTGACAACTTTCTTGTCTTTTCCCTTGTCTTGTTTCTTTCCCCTGGGAGAAGGCCTATCAACGTCATGGATTGATTGAATCATTTCAGGAGTGAGCTCTCTGGGACCTGAGCGATGAAACTCCTTGTAAGTTCGGAGGATGCGACTGTCGCTTGGAACACACCCATACATTGACTCAGGGATTGAGCCAACGAACTGAAATTTGGAGGAATCAGACACTATGATCTTCGTAGTGTGGAAAGTTCCTATGAAGGAGAGTGGAGAATCAGCAACGATAGGGACATGATACTTGTCCATCACCCACTTTGTGACCAGCGTCCAGAATCTGGCATAAGAGATCTCTGAATGGCGAGAAGTAGACGCTAAGCTCTGAATCAGCTGCTACCATAAAACCGATCCATAATCGAGATTGATGTCGTGGTACAAACCATAGAGAATTGTCATAAACAGGCGGCTCGCCCCATCTGAACCTGCACTTCGTTCCGATAGCCCTTTGAACAACACAGTGAAGAAGCCATTCCACTGAGGACGTAAGCATGATTTCTTGAACTTTGTAATGGTGGTCAGAATATCAGTGTAACCCATGTTGTAAAACATGGAGAACAACTGTCCCACGGGAATGGATTAAGGGTTAACCCTAGACTCATCAGGTTCAAACCCTAAAAGCCAACATAATCGCTGTTTGGAGATGGAGGAGTTGTTATCAAGAATGTCGAAGAAGATTCGATCGACAGACTTGTCATAGTGGGCTGTGGAGAAGATTTGCGACATACACTCAATTGGTGAGTGCTGGAACCAGTGGCGAATACTTGGGACATTCCACGATTGGGAACATGAAAGCATCGTAAACTTGTGGGGTATGATCAATGATCAGGCTTTGTTGAGGACGGATTGGCAGAATATGAGAAGTAGCATGAACTGAAGAGGAGTCCGCCATTGAAGAGAAGTTTTTGGGGAAGATGATGAACAGTAGGAGAAAGTAATCTTTTCTTGCTCTCTGAATATTTGGTGCAGTAAAGAGGTAATGGACTGTAGAATTTACCTTTTATACCGTGGTGAGATGAGAGAGAAGAATCTGTTCCCAAATCTTCAAAGAAAAAACTAAGCGTTTCCTTAGTTGATTGACGCGTGACAATTTAGAACCTCGATGATTACGTTGGAGAGAGAAAGACTGTCTCGTTTCACACGCCTTCCCATCAGGCGCCGTTTGAAATGTCAAAAACGATTCCGCTTCACACGCCTTCCCATCAAGCGCCGTTTGAAATATCAAAACGATTAGACTTTCGGCTGAGTCAGCAACTTATCCTTTTAGTATGAGCTGTCGTCATAGATCAAGAAAAGCATGTGTAACATTGTTAACCACATCTCGTTTATAACATTAAATCCCATAGCTAAAAATACCTTATAATTAACGAAACCAGATTTATGGAAAATCAAAAAGATTTTCGTGCATAGAGTGTCAAAGAAAAAGAAATAAAGCAACACATATGTGGGAAATTGTGATGTCAATAAAGACATGAAATAGTGGATCCCGGGCATGAATCTCTTCCTTCAAAGTCAAGAGAGACCTTAAAGTGTTTGGGTGGTTTCCCATTGAATTACGATCAGACACTAATTAAGAAGTGTTGAAAGGCATCTTTTAATAAGGCTAATTTGGGAGGCTTTCGCTTCAGTTCAGAATTCGTGATCTTGACATAAGACAAAAATCGACTGAAGTACTTGTGAGACCAATGTGGTTTGTTGAACAAGTAGGTGTTGGATAAGGTGTCTAAGTCCATAACTTATTTGGTATGTACTTGACCCGACCCGGCATGGTCCATTTGGGTTGCATTTCATCCGAACTATTTATGGATAATTTTATGAGAGTTATACACATATCTTTATTAATATATTATAAGTTATAATATATTAATATAAAGTCATGTTATTTAATTAGTCTTAGTCTTAAATTAATTATGAATTAATTTAGAGATGAAAAGGAAGACTAATTAAATTGTGGGCTATTGTTTTATATGGTGTGGGCTAACACTCATTTGTTAATGGGCTAGGCTTATGTGGAAGTCCATGGATGATCCATGGAGCTATTAACCCATGGATCCTTGGAAAAGGAAAGGTCATGGGTTATTAGGGTTTCACCCTAACCATGCACACTATATAGTAATGCTTATGTTGCATGAAATAGCCACTCGTGTGGTTTTTGTATGTATGGCCGTTTTTTATGTGTGTATACACTCTCTCAAAGTTTTCCAAGAGTTTGTGGTGATTTGTGATTCCATTTGAGGCATTCACAGTATTGGTGCTTGGCCCTCAAACTCCTTAGGAATCAAACTCATCATCAAAAGGTATGTAATCTCATCTATATCTTTTATGTTTAAAAGTACCCCATGCCATGTTAGATAGGTTATGAACCTTGGAAAATTATTATTTTGCATGTATTTAGACAAACATAGATCCAAGGTTTATTAGGGTTGCATGCACACTTAGGAAGTGTTAGATTGCTCAAAACCCAATAGTGGTATCAGAGCCTAGGCTTGCTTGTTTGATACTTGATGCAAAATAATAATAAAAAAAAACAGAATTTCGACTTTTGCTGCTGGAAATGGACTAGAAATATTACCCTAAACTGTTTTGGTGTTTTAAAACTTGTTTTAGTTGGTGTAATGGTTGTTCTAATCCATTTACAATAGCATATATCAAAATTCCATGATTTTTATGTGTTCATATAATTCTTGAAATTTTGAAGATCATGTTCATGTTCTTATGAATTTAGAAGATGATAGGAATTATTTGCTGAATTGTTTGGAATTAATTCTTGATCATTTATGTGTTTTAATGGAGTCCATAATTTGTCCTCAAGTTATGGATATCCAAAGGTCACTTTTCTTTAACACACATTAAACACATAAGTTACATAAAATGAAGAGTCTTCATTTTTATGAACCTTTAATTCATAAGTTATGAAATGAAAAGTTTTGGATAGTGGATGTTCATGTTCATATGAGTTTTGTTAGATCATAGGAATTATTTGCAAATTATTAGTTAATTCTTGATCTTAATGTGTTTTAATGGAATTCTTAATTTGTCCTCAAGTTATGGAATTCCAAGAGTTTTTCTTTTAAATGTTTTTAAGAAGTTGTAGGTTACATTTTCTTGAAGAGTTTTTCCCATAAATGCTTTTATGAACTTCATAACTTGTCCTCAAGTTATGGATTTCCAAGAGACCCTTCATTAAAAGCTTTAAAACACTTAATTAAAACTCATAAGTTATGAATATCCAAAAGTTTATGAATTGTTCAAAACTTGCCCTCAATTTTTGGAATTTGTAAAGTGTCACACAAACTTTAATTCCATACCCTAGAAGTTTTAAAAGTTAAAATTCTACCCTTACACTATTTATAAGATTAATGGTTAATTATTATATATATGCATAAGAACAAGTTGTTTTACCGTTAGTAGGCCTCATTCACGAAGCCGGTCTATAAGGTGGGTATAAGGTTGTTGCCTATAAAATGGCGACTTAATGGGTGTCCACTCTCACCCACCGCTTGCTTGATCGGTGGAGGGTCGTTAGCCGAACGGGTACGACAATGACTTTAAATTCTCATTAAAGGTATAATGAATATTATAAAGTAACTAAATATTTTTTTTATTTAATTCCTAATCTTAGTTACTTTAGGAAAAATGTGAATTTGGTGCAAGCCCATCGAATTCACACTTTGTACCTTACCAAGTCGTTGGTGGAGCGTGTGTGGTTAACCGGCACACTAACTTGGACTAGTAAGGATCACGAAGGCTGACTTAATGTTTGTCATAGATCAATGGAGCGTGTGTGGTTAACCGGCACATTGATTGGGTGATAATATTAAGGGTACCAAGTGAATTGGTATGGTTATTCACACCTTGCTTTGTGATCCTCAGCATCCCAGTCACAAAATTTGAGAGGGCACACTCGAGATTGAAACATGCCATTGAAAAGTTCAATGAATCTCAAAAGATCTACGAATTTCAAATCCAATTAAAACCTAATAAATTATTTCGTTTTTCATGGTGGAAATTGGTGAATCGTCATTCGCCTACCTTCAAATATTTTATAGCTTGGATTACGGCATCCCTCTTCCAAATTATAAAATATTGTGTTGGGTCCTAGCCTTAATATTTCATATTGGGTGTTATATTAAGGATTTTGAATCAACTAACTTCATTTTCTCCCATTATAGATGTCTGGTTCAGACAACTATGATCTTCCCAAATCTCTTGAAGATGGTGTCCCTCAACATCGTGCTTCACTTCCTCCACCTCCTCCAATTATTCTCCCTCACCCACAAGTTCTTGAAAAGTTTAAAGTCACTCAATCCCTATTGGCAAGCATAGTCTATGTGTGCTCACATCTTGGAGATAAAGTCACATATTGACAAGCCGGGAGAGTTGGGTGTCAAAGTCTCGTGAAGGTTGGATGTTCAATCACTTTCTTAGTAACATAGTGAGTCTCTTTGGGACTACTATGAGACAGACTATGACATGACCCTGAATGATGTTATCTATTTGCTTTGTGTTGTGAAATCAGCAATGATTTGGAACACCGGTAAAGCAAATTTGATTAAAAGAACAACTTCCCAAATCTTAAATGGACATTGACAATGGTAGCATTGGATACCTAGAAAAGGATTTCTCTTCCCAATGGAAAGGGATCGGCCATAGTCAACTCGGTTGACCAAATGGTAAAGAGAAAGGCTAAGTCTGAGATAGTCTCATGTGCCGTTACCAAAGGGTCCATGTGTTTTGTTGCCAAAGGAAGGGGCACTGGTTGCGAAGCTGCCCTATTTACCTGAAAGATCAAAAGATTGATCAAGTCAAAAAGTTTGACTCTACTTCGGGTAAAGTCCACTGTCTAACTCTATTAAGTTCCTATTCGGAGATTCTTATTACATAATGTGAATGGGTCACATGTTGATGTTTTAAGAATCAAATAGGAAGCTTAAAGTAAGTATATGTTGATTCTGATTGCGAAGGTGGGTTTCGATCGCATGGTTCGGTAATCAGAATTTTGAGCTGTTGCTTAAGAGTTATAATATATTGCTTATGAATAGATAACAACAAGGTTTTCATGTGGATTTTAAGGATAAGTTTTTACGCAAAGTTTTAAAATAAAAAAAAGGGTTTTAATTTTATTTATTTTAAAAAATATCCTTACAATGGCATCTGTGGAAATTGTTGCTTATATGTTTCCAGTAATAGCAGTATTGGAAAGTGGATTTGATTCCTTCGTTTGTGGTAGTGTCTGAATTTACCAAATGAAGAAAGTTTTTCATCACCCAAGTTTCAATTGGACAGAAACTTGGAATCATACAAGTTGTATTGTATGATGAATGAGAATTTTCATCTTTGAAAATTAAGACTAATTCTTTGATCACATGTATATGTGAGTCAATTGAAGGACTAAGGAATTAGGTACACTGGGTGTGCGCTGGTCAAGGTCCACCACAAAGATTGATTTGTCATAATTTACTAAAGATTAGTAAATATGATTATACTTATAAGGTTAAGTATAATTCTGCAACATTGGAAAGGTTACAATGTATGACAAAACAAATGAGAAGAATCAAATTAGGTAGAAAGATAAAAGTTTCTCAAATCTGAAAGGATGGGAGAGTACTTTAGTATCATATTTCATGATCATCTTAATGATTATGAAACCATATCACAAATTCGTACTTTAAGGACGTCTTAGTGCATTGTTATGGCTAAGAAGAGAGGTCATGAATTGTTGGATTGGTTAAGATCGAGAAGATGAGTCATACTTCGTTCCAAAACAATTCTTAAAGTCATACTCCAAGATTGTAACATTGAGTGACATAAATTAAGGTTTAAAACACTTATCAAATGTAGTGTAGAATGTTTCTACCCTTGTACATTTGACATTGGTAAGTTGTGATGTCTTGGATGAGACAAAGACCAACTAAGACCAATTGTGTGAAGTGTTAGTCTTGACAAGAATCCGCACTATCCCTTGAATATTTGTTTTGTCAAGGAATGGATCTTGACTAGGGAAACTTATATGTCAAGGAGACAGTGGGAGCCTTAAAGATCCTGAAAGAGTTTCAAGATTTAATCAAGAGTAAAACCTATAGTTTATCACTAGCACACAACTTAAGGTTTGCAACCTATTGTGTTGACATAATTCTTGTTTTTGTACCTACTTCAAATAAGTTGAATTTGCATGTGAGTTATCAGAGTTCAACTTGGAAGCATTGGTGGGCCTTGTGCTACCAAGGTGATAAGAAACTAAGATTGAACAAGTTTAACCCTTGTAAGGCTGAATTTGTCACTAACCTTATCTTGTGATTATGGTTTTGACAAATTCACATGGATAGGAACTCATACACTATAAAATCTAAGTGTCATAAGGTTTCTCTCCGATTCATGAAAATGATGGTGAGGAAATGCTTTCACTAAGTAGATTTTACGTAGATATCAATTGTGTTATTTGCATTTTCAAAAGTCGTTAGTGGAGCGCGTGTGGTTAACCGGCACACTAAGACAGACTTGTGAGAAATGGAAAATGCCTAAGCGATTGAGACTATGATTACGACATCCCTTTTCATAGTCCTAAAAATTGTTTAGACACACATGTGAGCTATCTAAGAAAGGGTGTATGAATCTAAATTTCAGAAGTCCAACAAATTTCTAGAAATATGTCAGAACTAGTGGGAGCATAAGTGTTATGCTGATAATCATCATGTTAGTAGGAGCATGATTATTATGTTTAGTGTTGCAAGTTAGCAATGTTAATTATAGAAAACAAAATTTTAATTCGTGAAGTTGCAGGGGTTGAAAAGTTGTTTTACTATAATTAAGGGAGAGGAAATTATACTTCATTTCAATTCTAAAGCTTAGATTGAGATTTTAATCATCTTTAGTCAAGAATATATATATATGAATTTTATGTTGGAATGGTTCAACTTGAAGAAATTCTATATATATTGCGTTTTCAAAATTCGATTATGATTACGGCATCCCTCTTCATAGTTAAATTTTGAAAATATGGCAAATTAAAAAATATTGTAGCAAAAGACTTGTCTAGTATCATGTCTTTATGTCAAACATCATGAATCGTGTCCCATATGCTTCGGATATAGGATCGATTGCATGTGCTATAATATTCATCTTTTCTAAATTTTCCAAATGCTTAAGGCATTGAGAGGGGAAAAGTCTAGAACTGGAAATGACTAAAGTGATTAAGCAATTGTCGAGGACGATCTGAGGTTCGCAAAAGATTGGTTGCTCAGGGAAAGTTGGAAGTATGATGTAAGTTGTCGGAAAGGACCATATTGACATATTCTGAAAAGAAGTAACTCTTGTTCGGAAGTGATAGTCAAAATGGGACTAAGGAAATGTCTCCATAGGTGGAAGTTATTCAATCTATGTAAGATTAGAAAACCTTAATGCAAGAAGGATGTTCAAAGCAATGTACTTTGAATATGAGACTTCCGTTCCATAGACGTTGACCTTCTTTGGATTACTCTGTAATGGCTAGTGACAAGGTTTTGGTGACTTTGTGCATAATCATTACAAGAGGAACATTGCATAAAAGTTTAAAATCTAACAGATTTTTTGGTAAATGATAGGAATCGGGGATTCTCACATGTACAATAAGGATTTGGGATTGTGAAATGAGTATCAATGGAATCATGTTCAATTGATCTACATCACAATGTAAGGATCATTGACAAACATAGTGTGCATACTTGGAGTATGGCATAACTATTGTTTAGAAAAACAAAGTGTACATGCCAGGAGAATGGGACGACTGTTGTTTTTATTCGAGTCTTAAGTTGATTGTTTGAAACATTATACAATGAATAATGTGTAATCAATATGGTGATAAATAAAAGGTGGTTCTATTTATATTCAAAAGGGTTCTGAGACCATATTGGATTCGATTATTATTGTGTTTCACTTTGCATGTTTTGACTTCCAAAATAGCTAGGTTATTCTTTCCGAATGACTAAGTTATTTAAACACTCCACAGTCGTTCATATGTTGGAAGTAGGTATGGATCAAGACTGTCATGAATCGAGTTTGTAGATGGCTAAATGGGTTTAGTCATAGCAATGGTTGCTACAACATTCATGAGTGCTCATAAGTTATGAGTATTGGAATAAACCCACGCTCACTTGTATCACTTCATGGAATTTATCTCGAGTGATCGTGAGACGGTAATATCATATAAATCTTCAAACCTAGAGATATGAGTTGTTACCTATGAGTTGGTTGTGCATTGATTGCACGTAAACGCATCAGTAACTTGATGTTATAAAACGTGCCTTTGTGTACAATTCAACAAGTAGTAGAACAACCATATGAGTCGAATTTTATTTGTTCTTTCTAGAAATAGAAGCGATATCTAGGCCCCTCGATGATTTCGTTGTGACCTATGTACCGGCCGGTCAGAACTAAATTGATGTGTTCGATTAAGTTCTTTGTCAAACAAATCGGAAATCGGGAAACAAACTGTTAGACAATAAGTACGACATTGTTCCATGTATTTGTCCGGCTGATATCATGAGAACATAGGATTAAATGATCACTTATCTAAAAATGGCACTTCATAGTTCAACAGAGTTTTCGAGAGCTACGATTGCTGGTTGGTTCCTGAAGCAACATACACAAATATAGTTATTAGACTTATCCAAGTGGGAGTCTGTTGGATAAGGTGTCTAAGTCCATAACTTATTTGGTATATACTTGACCCGACCCGGCATGGTCCATTTGGGTTGCATTTCATCCGAACTATTTATGGATAATTTTATGAGAGTTATACACATATGTTTATTAATATATTATAAGTTATAATATATTAATATGAAGTCATGTTATTTAATTAGTCTTAGTCTTAAATTAATTATGAATTAATTTAGACATTAAAAGGAAGACTAATTAAATTGCGGGCTATTGTTTTATATGGTGTGGGCTAATACTCATTTGTTAATGGGCTAGGCTTATGTGGAAGTCCATGGATGATCCATGGAGCTATTAACCCATGGATCCTTGGAAAAGGAAAGGTCATGGGTTATTAGGGTTTCACCCTAACCATGCGCACTATATAAGCATGCTTATGTTGCATGAAATAGCCACTAGTGTGGTTTTTGTGTGTGTGGCCGTTTTTTATGTGTGTATACACTCTCTCAAAGTTTTCCAAGAGTTTGTGGTGATTTGTGATTCCATTTGAGGCATTCACACTATTGGTGCTTGGCCCTCAAACTCCTTAGGAATCAAACTTATCATCAAAAGGTATGTAATCTCATCTAATTCTTTTATGTTTAAAAGTACCCCGTGCCATGTTAGATAGGTTATGAACCTTGGAAAATTATTATTTTGCATGTATTTAGACAAACATAGATCCAAGGTTTATTAGGGTTGCATGCACACTTAGGAAGTGTTAGATTGCTCAAAACCCAACAGTAGGTGTGAAGAGAATTTAAGTGACATGTTGAAAATACTTTTAGGTGAAATCTAAAAAAATGAAACTGGATTCTTAGGGAAGAAATGTTATGGGATTAAACAATTTCATAAGAATCACACAAAAAGAAAAATTAGAGATTTCCAGGTACAACCACTTGGGTGAATTCGTTAATTCATTAGCGAAAACTAGAGCAAATTTAATTGTTCACCGTCAATGTATAGTAGGTATTGAATTATGGGTTTCACTTAGCACGTAGTGGCACGAAGCTAAGATCATAAACACATAAATTGTGTAACGATAAACCTCAGTGGTAATTTCTGAGAGTCTTAAGGGTTACGTGTATGAAGCGAATAGGATGGAGAAAAATATTGGAGATGGTGTAAAAAACCAAAGTACCTCTGCTGTTAAAATAAGGACCAAGCAGAAACCTCTTATCTCATGTGAGAAGAGAGTAAGGTAGCTCATGATTAGAATAAATATAATAGCTTAATTGGGAAGACAATGTTTATATATACCAAGTCAGTAAGGCTTTATTCAGAATCAGTTGAGGGTTTGGACAACATACATCAGCATGCTTCTAGGGACACTTAATTATTAAAAGGTGTGAGAACAATACCTGCCCCATTGATCATCCACAAATGGTAAAAAACAAACAGAAATAAAAAAAGTATTTTTGGAGTTTTTGATTCAAAGAGAAAAACAAAAATAAAACAAACAAAGAAATTTTTGGAACCGAACCCGAAATAGACCGAACGCTCGGTTCATTTCGGTTTCAAAAAAAAATGTTTGAAAAAGAAAAAGAATTGGGAAATAAGTGAGAAATAATTGAGAAATAAGAGTACAAATAAGTTTACAACCAAAGAAACTACCTTTAAGTGATAAGCGAAGACAAGTGAATTGGACCGAACCCGAGCGCTCGGTTCATTTCGGTACCTACGTGAACCGAACCCGAAATAGACCGAACGTTCGGTTCATTTCGCTTCCAACTTTTAGTTTTCACAAGGAGTTTTTGGTACTGACTCCGATTCCATCATACCTAGTCCTTGTAGAATTTTATTTAAACTTGCTTCAGGAAGAGCTTTGGTGAAGATGTCAGCCAGTTGATCAGTAGTTCGAACAAAATGAATCTCTACGTTTCCGTCTTCCACGTGATCATTAATTAAGTGATACCTCAATGCAATGTGTTTGGTTTTGGAATGTCGCACGGGGTTATGACAGACCCTAATTGCACTTTCGGAGTCACAATATAGAGGGATCCTTTTCATATTGAGTCCATAATCCCGGAGTTGGATTTGGATCCTAATCACTTGAGATGTGCAAGAAGCGGCTGCAATATATTCTGCTTCGGCTGTAGACAGAGAAACACATGTTTGTTTCTTAAATTTCCAGCTCACCAACTTCCCGTCGAGGAATTGACAGCCGCCTGTAGTGCTTTTCCTGTCTAAACCACATCCTCCAAGGTCTGCATCTGAGTAGGCTTGAACAAAGAAACCTGAGTTTGAGGGATACCAGAGACCGAGAGAGGTGGTTCGCTTCAGATATCGGAGTATGTTTTTCACTGCTAGCATGTGTGGTTCACGGGGATTCGCTTGAAACCTAGCACAATAGCACACAGAAAACATTATATCAGGCCTGCTAGTTGTGAGGTACATCAGGGAACCAATCATTTAGCGGTATAGCGTTATATCGACTGCCGGTTTTTCCAAGGCTGGTGTGACCTTGGTGCCGAACGACATAGGAACTTTGACCTTTGAATCTCCCATCATGGCGAATTTAGCAAGAAGAGTTTTGGTATTTGCTTCCTGGTTGATAAAGATGCCTTCGGGTCCTATCTAATGTTTAGACCAAGAAAAAAGTTAATCGAACCCATTGAGCTCATTTCAAATTTTGTCTCCATCAGCTTTCTAAATTCAGCTGTTAAGCTAGGATTTGTTGAGCCAAAGATGATATCATCGACATAGATCTGAACTATCATAAGGTGGTTACCTTCCTTTTTACGAAAGAAGGTTGGGTTAACCGATCCTTGTTTGAATTTAGACATCTTTAAGAACTTAGTTAGTGTTTAATACCATGCCCTAGGTGCTTGTTTCAGACCATAAACTGCCTTATCTAGAATGTAGCAGTGATTTGGATGTTTTTCATTCACAAAACCAGGAGGTTGCTCCACGTAAACCGTTTCTTCAAGTTCCCCATTCAGAAAAGCGCACTTCACATCCATTTGGTAGACCTCGAAGTTCTTATGTGCAACATAGGTAAGAAATATTCGAACAGATTCCAGCCTTACTACCGGAGCAAATGTTTCTTCATAATCAATTCCTTCTTCCTGGCAGTATCCTTTCACCACAAGACGAGCTTTATTTTGAATCACATTACCCTCCTTATCCATTTTGTTTCTGAATACCCATTTGAGTCCAACGACTGAGGCATCTTTCGGTGTTGGAATGAGACGCCAGACCTTATTTCTTTCAAACTCATTGAGTTCATCTTGCATTGCCTGGACCCAATTAGAGTGATCAAGAGCAATATTGACGGTCTTTGGCTCAACTTTGGACACGAAGGAATTATACATGCAGAACTCTACTTTGGAGAATATGGAAGTTTGCTTTGCCTTCACTTGATATCGGGTTAGGACCTTTTTAGATACATTACCCACTATCTAAGATAAAGGATGATCTCTGGTCCATTTGGTGAGTGGAGGAAAGTTTGGATCATAGGATGGATCCAATTTAGCATTGACCATTTCTTCCAACTCTGATTGAATATCATCATCATAGAACATATCAGAATTCTCCCCCTCAACAGATGATGAATCATTTGGATCTTTAGGTTGATTTGGACCTTTGGGTGCTACTGAACTTTCAGGTGTAGCTGGGCTTTCGGGTGCTACGAAGATTGGATTCTCCCCCTGAAAATGTGAGTGCTGTTGATTTGAAGAGAATTGATTCTCCCCCTCAACCGAAGTGCCGTGCTGAGGAGGTTCGTTTCGAACTGGTTCTCCTTCTCCCATTTGTTTGGCTGCATCTTCGACAATCTGCTTCAGACGATCGATTTTGTTGTCTGCTGCCTTGGCTTCCGAGAGAGTGGCTTTCTCAGGTTCATCGAATAAGTCTACGAACTGATCAAATAAATTAACAATCGTAGCTGTGACTTGACCTGTTTGAGAGAAAATCTCTCCAAATGCTTCTTTAGTAGTCTTTATTTTCTTGATGTAATTGTCATCGAACATCACATAATAGGTTTCTTCAATTCTTCTAGAACGTTTATTTAAAACCCTGTATGCCTTTGAAGTAAGAGAATATCCCAGAAAGATTCCTTCGTCAGCTTTAACATCAAACTTGTTGCGATGTTCTTTGGAGTTGAAAATGAAGCACCTTGAACCGAACACATGGAAGAATTTTACATTCGGCTTCCTGTTGTTGATGATCTCATAAGGAGTGAGAGAGAAACGCTTGTTGAGATAACACCTATTTTGCGTAAAACATGCTGAAACAATAGCATCACCCCGAAATATAAGGGAAGAGAAGCAAAACTTAGCATAGTTCGGGCCGCCTCACACAAGGATCGGTTTCGCCTTTCGACAATACCATTCTATTGAGGTGTATAAGGGGATGAGAAGTTATGACTGGTTCCTTTTTCTACCAAGAAGTTTTCGAATTCTTTGTTCTTGAATTCCAGTCCATTGTCGCTCCTAATGTTTCGAACGACTTTTCTCAGTTGTACTTCGACCTGCTTGATAAACATCTTCAGCTTAGGAGTGGCCTCAGATTTGTGCTTTAGAAAGAATACCCATGTAAAGCGTGAGAAATCATCAACAATAACAAGAATATACTTGCTACCGCCAATGCTCTCGATTGATGATGGACCACATAAGTCGACGTGAAGCAACTCAAGTGGTTCATCAACTTTTGTGTTTATAATTGATTGGTGACTTTGAAGACTCTGTTTCCCCATTTTGCATGCAGCGCACAAGTGTTCACGATCAAACTTGAGCAATGGAGACCCCGAACATGACCGCCGGTGACAAGCTTGTTGATGTCTTTGAAGTTGAGATGTGAGAGCCTTCGGTGCCACAACCAACTTTTGTCTGAATGAGCTTTGGACAAAAGACATTTGGCTGGATTCCCTTTGATTGGTCTGAGATTCAGAGGAAAAGTTTTGCCTTTTCGATCTGATTTGAGAATGACCTTGTTGGATTTCTTCTCTATAATTTCTGAACCTTCGTCGTCGAATGAAACATTGAGACCGGTACCTCCCACCAGTTGAGATACACTGATGAGATTATGCTGCAACCCTTCTACATATGCCACCTTTCTTATTGTGAAGTCTCCATTGGTTATCATCCCATAACCCATGATTGTTCCATAGGAGTTGTTACCGAACTTGACATTGCCACCATTTTGAAGTGATCGAAACTCCCTTAGCTCTTCCTTCCTATCTGTCATGTGACGTGATCAGCCACTGTCAATGTACCATTCGTCGTCAAACTGCTCGTCACTAATAACCAACAAAAATTAAGCAGATTTAGGAACCCAAAGTTTCTTGGGTCCACGTGAGCCTTTCACAGAAGCAGGAATAGTTAGAGAAACATCAACGAGATATTTTCATTTTATTAAGGTTGTTTCATCTTTTCTTTTAATAGTAAACACTTTGATTTTATTAGAATTAGTTGCATGCATTTTGGATTTAGATTTTGGTGTTTGGACTTTAGTCTGCTTTCGGTCTTCCTTAGTTGAGGAAATCTTCCTTTTTCCTTTCAAATCCCTTGATGATCTTGAATTTTGTGTAGGAACTGAATTGGGCTTAGAAGAAGATTGAGAACGAGAAGAATTAGAGGAAAAGAAATTAGAATGAGAGTCTTTCCTGACTTGAGGTTCGAAATGACCCTTTCGGTTGTGGTCATTTGAGGGACCGAACATGGACCTTCAGTAGCCATTTGATGATGAACCGAAGTTGGATTTTTGGGTGTTGTTGGTTGGTGGTCCGAAACTAGGTCTTTTATTGTAAAAGCTTGATGGACTGAAATCAGGTGTTTGCCTGTGGTTATTTGGAGGACCGAAACTTGTTTTTCGGTTGCTGTTGCTTTTGGGACCAAACCTATCCTTTCAGTTCTGTTCATCGTGTGGCCCGAAAGTCTTTCTCTCTGACTTAGAGTCTTTATTAAGGTAAGAGTAGTGAGGATTTTGAGAGCGCCAAAACGCCTTTCGTTCTGAGAGATTTTTCTTGTATCTCAGGTTTCTCTGCTGCTTTTGATTTTTCACCTGTTTCGGTTGTCTGTGGATATTAGCCTTTTGTTTCAGCTTCTTAGCAACCGGTTCAATCTTCATAGATGAGGTTACGCTTGTGGAGGTGACTTCTTCCACTGGAATCTCTTTTGTGCCACTGGTACTTGGTACGTCAAAGTTGGTAGGCTTATTCAGTGGTTCGGGCACATATCTACCTTTGGCCTTCCAGGATGTTCGCTCCGACAGACCAACCGTTTCGTCTACATTGTCTATAGGTGCTGACCAGCAAAACTCATCACAGCCATCTGCATTATCTTCGTTCACTATGGCAGTGAGTTCGGCTATTTGATGTTCGGTTACTCCTGTGACCTTATACACCTGATTGGGAGTTGTTCTAACCTTATGAAACACAACAGCCTTTTATGTAAGGACTGGGGACTTAGATTTGGACAAACGAGCGAATTCCACAGAATTTTCAGAAATCAGGTTTTTGTGGTTTTCGGGTTCGCTCCTGACGAACTCGGAACAGTCGACTTCATCCTCTACAGAAATTTCACTCATATCATCGTCCTCATTAAGTTCAGATGCGTTTTCAACATCAATTTTGTTTTATGAACTTAAATTGGTACTCAATGAGTCGAATTTTTGTATGGTTTCGGTCCTGAGTTTCAACTTATCATTTTCATCCAAAAGATTTTTAAGCATGTCCATATGGTCTTTGGACTTTATAAAAGATTCTATTTTGTCCAGACCATACATGTAAGTAGGATTAACATCATTGGAAGATACAACACTTTAACAGTTGTATGCTTCGGCATCGATTTCATCCTCCTTAAACTCAAGGAAGGGTAGAATCATGCGATGTATCTTCAGCCCTATTTCACAATTTAGATGCAGTTGAGTAATGTTAGCATAAAGCCTTTTGGCAATCAAACAAAAAACATTCCTTTGTTTTAACAATTTAAGATTGTCTCTTTGCAAATAAATGTTTTCGTCCCTAGACTTAATTAGCTCCAAATCTATCTACTCTATCCACATCCTTCGCTCCTCACTCTTGGATGACACCCTGCTTATTTGGTCAGTCAGATTAGATTTCGTGACCCGTGTTTGAGTTAAACAACTATCTAGATTTGAAACTCTTGAATTCAAGTTATTTAATTCCTTTTCATATGATTTTTGTGGAATTTTAAATGAAACAAAAACAGATTGTAACTTCTTGATCAGTTCATCAAGTTCACTGATCTGCACACTAAGAGGTTTTGTTGTAAAGCATAAGTCCTCTCGCTCCTTGGCCTCTTCATTTCCACCATCAGTGTTGTATCCCCTCATCTGAGATACATCGGTCACCATCAGACATCTTCCATCGGTTTCACCACTTTTTGCAACATAAGCCTTTCCATGAGAAGGCTTTCTCACTTCATCGTCTTCTGAGTCGGTCGACCACACTTGTACACCACTAAACTGATTATCTTCTACCGAACCCTAAACAATAAGAGCATTCATAGAGGAATTAGTAGCATCCTTCTTCCTTTTTATCCCTTCCAGCCTTTTCATAAGACTTGCTTCTTCATCTTTCTTTTCCATCTTCTTCAGCATACAATCTTTTGCGTAGTGATTCTTTCCCCTACAGTAGAAGCAACTCACACCGGAGTCAGCTTCACCCTTCGCTTCCTTTTTCGATTCCTCAACCTTCAGTTCATCTTTCGCTCTTTCGGAACTATAGCTTCCCTGCCAATTACGATTTTTGTTGGAAGGAAACTTTTTCTTGATAAACCTTCTAGGATTTGACACCATCATAGCATAGTCTTCGGCTATCAGATCGTGATCTCCCAGATTTAGATCCTCTTTGTCTTCTTCTACACTTTTAACCTTGGACAGAAGCGCCAGAGACCCCAGATTTGAAACCATGCTTTTCTCTTGCAGCACTATCTTTTCTTGGGATTTCAGAATCCCCACCAGTTTTGCCAGCGAGTACGATTTTGAACTGTTCGTGTGCTTTAACCGTTGACACAACAGCTTTCCATTCAGATCTTAGACCATTCAGAAAAGTGACCTTCTGTTCGATGAGCTTCCTTTCAATATCATGTTTGATCATCTTGCTGAGAAGATGATTGAAGCGATCAAATGTCTGCATAATAGACTCATCAGGATTTCGCTTGAACTCTCCAAATTCAGACATAAGTAAGGTCTGAATTGAGAGCTCCAGATCTTCATCTGTGGAATACAGATCTCGTAGCCGATCCCAGATTTCTTTAGCTGTACTGGAAGAACTCACCAATCTAAATGTGTCAGATTGAAGAGCGAATCGAATTAGTCTCAATGCCTTGATGTTGCACTGAAACTTCTCCTTTTCATCCTGAGCAACATATTTCACATCATTCAACAAATCATTATACTCCTTTTCAGTTTTAATAATTCTGGATGTTCCTGAATGAGCAAATCTTCCAGACACAATAGCTTCCCATATCAGATACCCATTATCCTCAGATCCAATGACGTAGTCTATAAAGTGATGCGCTCAAACCTCGTAATCTTGAGTGTAGAGAATTGGAATCTTGGTTGTAGATCCTATACTGTTTGAGATGTTGATAGGATTGGATTAAGAATCGTCCATGCTTGATCGTTTAACCTGTTATAAGATCAGACTTGTAATACGTAATATTAGGGCAAGATGAATAAATAATGAGATACGTCAATTATGGAGTGACGGCTCAATAAATATCAGTAAATGCGGAATAAATCCTAATCACTTCTTTCACAGAAGAGATGTGTATGAATTACACAGTCTCCTGCTCTGATACCAATTGAACAATTAAGATACTCTTTGATCGTTTAGATCTTTGAACAGGTTAATCACAAAAACGAAAAAGCAATATAAAGCACAAGAATGAATCAAAATATGTCGAATGATTCTATGGATTCAAGACTCAGCAGAGCTCGATAATGAACTTCCGCTGTAGAGGTTGTTAGGTTTACAAACGATAAAGATAATATCTTTCAGAATAATTGACTTCCAAATCTGACGTACTAAGATGCATGCAAGCACCTATAAATACAAAACCCTAGAAATAACTCTCGGATGGACATGCCCAATCCGGAGACAAAATGGACCAAAGAGCGATCCCATGACGCAACACCTTTCAGACCCTACAACAGGCAGAAAATGCAAAGGTATGTGGATCGATTGCTGAAGCTTAATGCGAACTTTCTAAGGAGCTTGCAATAGATATCATTTTGCACTCCTTTCCATCGTGCTATGATCAATTCCGCATGACATATCACATTAATAAGGAAGAGGTCACACTCAGCAAACTTCAGGGTCTTCTCAAGACCACAAAAACAGGTCTTAAAGGGAAGTCGGTTGTTAACACTCCTACTCCAAACTCCGCTCCGGTTTTGGCAACCAGGAAAAGTCGAGGGAAGAAGAGAAAGAGCTCTTCGAAGGGTACCAAGGCTAGGACCCTTGATGGCTCTTGTCACACCCCAAAACCAAGAACGGCGGAAATGTTCTGGGGAGGAGGACGTCATGTATAATATCAACAACAATGTAAAGTAGTAAACAAGCAACAACATCATCCATTGCATTAATAATATAATTATTATACAAATGTGTTCTGTCAAATTTTGATAAACACTAAAGCATAAATCAAAATGAAAGATAAGTCTTGAACAAGCTCCATCTTCCTTTCTCCTTGCATCTGTACCTGTCTATGATGACCTGAGGATACAAGTAATTTTGAAAGCGAGTATCAGCTTTGAAGCTGGTAAGATCATAAGTATTTAGCATCTTAATTTGTATGTAAGAATTTGTAGGTAAATGAATTTGTAAGTATTGAAAATGTATATGAACTATAAATGTAATATGTTTGTAAAACAACTGTAAACGTTTGAAAAACCCTAGAAATCCCTATGATTCCTATTAGTAAAAAAAGGAGTCTTCTACCAAGACTTAACTATTCTCAATGTAGTCTTCTATCAAGACCTAACTATTCTGAATGTAGTCTTCTACCAAGACCTAACTGTTCTGAATGTAGTCTTCTACCAAGACCTAACTGTTCTGAATGTAGTCTTCTACCAAGACCTAACTGTATTAGTATTACCCTTTGGAAAAAGGGCAAACTAACAATGTTAACTGAAGACATCCGTAGATGTACATTTACCTCTGTTGCTAACAGCTGTGTATAGGAATAGTTAGTCCCCAAAAGTATACATGTAATGGTATCAACCGTTGACATCCGTGGATGTGCTTTTACCTCTGTAGCTAACAGAGATTCTAGGAATGGTCAATCCCACAACGTATCCTTTGGTACTAGGATATTAAATCCAATCTATCTCGTCGATTATGTGATTGAATCACAAGGTAAAGATAAGAATGAGGATTTTATAACAGAGTCTATACATATAATAAGTAATAGAACTCATATTATAATATTTATGCAAAAGTACCCATATAAGTGTGATCATGTAATTGTACTTATGTAAGTGTGATCATGTAATAGTATAGTAGTGTACTGTAATGTTCTACGTGTGCTAGCTGTAATGTGCCTTCTCTCTATCTAGCAAGTATAGTAATGTACTATAACGTTCTAGAAGGTATTGACTCATGAATGAACTGACTCATTGTATGAAATCGTGTTCTAGTAATAGTTCTAGTATTTTCCTAAACTACCCATATGGTAGCTTACTAGTAATCTAACAGGTACGTACGGACAAGGATGTATACCCTTGCTACCCAAGGGCATGGATGAACTGGAAGGACCTTTTATGACTATATATGTACACATGATATATAACTAATATTTAAACGACCTTCGAACGAGTACCCGATATCCCACCAGACCACATCTCAAGCGTGAAAAGGAAATAGGGTGGATAGCCTTCCTAAGTCTTTTAAACATTTCTTATATAAATATACATATAGAGGCATGCAATTTAAAATATAAAATCATAAATAAGTTTTGTAAGACATTTGAAACATAAATATTATTTTAAGAAAAGATTGACTTGATGTCAATCTATAAAACAATTTGAAGGCATAAGTTTGATAAAACAGTTTAAGTGTAAGGAAACATTTGTTTGAAACACAGTTGTAAATAAGTTTGAAAGGTTCTGTACAGAGTAAGATGCACAGTGCAATAAGGAGTTTAAAACATATAAAATGTTTATAAAAATCATTTGAAGGAAAACTGTTTGGCAAACGGCTAATGAGTAGCCAAATCATTTGAATGTTGTATATTAATCACATGTGATTGATGTAATAACTAGCATAATTCTACTTATTAATCACATGTGATTGGTATAATAAGTAGCATGATTCCACTTGTATCCCCCCCCCCATAAAACATTTAAAAGTAGTTTAAAACATTAGTTAAGGGGTATGAACTCACCTGCAGTAAGTGACTGGAATTGAACGAACTGTTATCGTAAGGAAGGATCGGGCAAGTGCTTGGTGTCAAGTGAAGACTTAGACACACACAATGATCCTAATTTCATATGAAAACATATGTATATAAATAATTAGTGATTAAAACACTAATTATACAAGTATAAACATTTAAACGCGAGGAAAACACTTTTGGTCAAGTGCTAGGAGGCTAATGGGTTGCAACAAAGGAGTGCAAAGCCCCTAATGGGAGTTTAAGGTCTAATGACCATTTTCATTGGAGATTACGGCCCAGGGGAGTAAACTCCTGGCCGTAAACTCTCAACCAAGCCTCTAAATGGAGCTTAGAATTATTACAACTCATGTGGTGAATTGTTTCAAGGCTATAACAAGTGTTTGGATACCATATTAACTCCTTTGGGGAGTTTACGGCTCAGAGACCATATTCCCTTGGATTTTATGGCCGTAAACTCCCTTGGGAGGGTTTTTATGGTGTTTTCAAGTCTCTAATTTAACTAGGAACTAAACTAGGCTTTTGTACTTGGCTTTAGAAGAGTTTATGGCACCATTTGGCACCATTTTATGGAGTTTACGGCCCTAGAACCTTGTGGGCCGTAAAATCCCTCACTCTTTTTGTTCTAAGTGTTTTAACTAGTCCAAAACTCATTTAGGTACATGCCCAAATTGGTCTCTTGGCTTAAGGAAGGAGTTAGGGTGTCATTTGACCCCTTTATAGGAGTTTACGGCCCAAGAACTACTCTTGGCCGTAAACTCCTCAACACTTGTGCTTCCTTATGTTTTCTAGGTTCTAAACACTTTAGGGTACATGTCTATAATAAAGTCTAAGCCTTAAGTGCCTTAAAAGCACCATTTGTGCAAGTTACAAGGGAGTTTACGGCCTAAGCTATTCTTGGGTCGTGAACTCCTAACTTGGGTGGTTCTTGGTTGATTTCTTTTCCCTAACACACTCCTACACAAGTACAAGGTAGTTACTAATCACGGGGGACAATCTAGGCTTGGTTTCGGGAGTTTACCGCCCAAGAACACCTTGGGGAGTAAACTCCTAAATCGGATGATTTAGCTATGTAATCTATGTTATGAACACATTTAAAGCTTTCTAACACTACTAGAAAGAGTTACTCACAATTTGGGATAAAAACCCGAAGATCCGTGAGAGAGAATTTGGCTTTTCTCTAATTGGAATTCAACTAATGAATCAATTTGGTTCAGAATTCTATTTATAGTCCTGAGATTTTTGGCAGAAAATATTTCTATTCTCGGAATGAACTCAAAGGTCCTAGAGTATTGGAATTACAGTGTTGCACAAAACCTTAGTGCATCCACTCTCCTAATATTTCATTAGGTGTAAAATCCTGAAAACTGCCAAACTTATACTCGAAATCTAAGTTTTCACGGTAACTGCTCTACTTCTTTTGGCTTGGAATGGTTTGTTCAGAATGGAAATTTCGGGTTGTCGCATCATCCCCCTGTTGAAGGGAATTTCGTCCCGAAATTAGAATTTAGGCAAGGAAGCATGTAAGAATGATCGAGTCGTGAGGAGGAAACTTCCTAATCGATTGGTTCTAGCGCTCGTAAGTGAAAGCGGGTTCTCGGTTGGCATTCCAACGAACCTTCACTAACTGGCGACGGCGTTGCTTCGTCCGCTTGACCTCTCAGTCGAAGGTCACTACGGTTCTAATATGAAGGCGAGGATCTCGACAAGTGGACTTACAAGAGTCCTAACGGAAAGGTATGGTTTCACGATCGAGACGCGAAGAGTAGAATGTACGTTACTGAGTTCGCGGAGAAGGTCTAATTTGTGCGAGGCACAGGACCGATTCTGATGAGAATCTCGGAGGTCCTAACTATATTGGATTTAGCTTTCCACGAGATACGAAGCCTATTAAGCCATTCCCAGAGTGAAACTTCCTAAAGAACTTGGTCACTCACTTGGAATTCCAAAGGTTCCTTTTCCTGCTTAACTTCCCAGTCAAAGGACACCCCTTGTTGGGTCAAAGTCATACGGGTTTCTGTAACTTGCGAGGAGTTCTGAATGAACTAAGACGGTAGGTCGGTAAGACCTAGAATTTGGCGAATGACTGTCGGTGTCTCTGGTGTCGATAAATGCTCAACGGTTTTGACAAATTGAAAGAGTGCTCAAAATTTCTCACATTACTAACAGTGTGTCATAGAAATTTGACTCTTCAATTTCAAAACTCGTGCCTAGAGAACTTCGCTAAAGTTCCTCTATAAGAACTGTTTCCATGGGTTTTCTTCTTACTACGAGGGTAGATAAGTAGGCCATTACATGGAGAAATGACGAATTGATCCAAGTAAGAAAGACGTACCCTACTCATTTAGCTCATGAAAGCTATGGGCGTATTGGTCCTATCCGAAGGGTATCACTACGGACTCGAAGTGTCCGAATCGAGTTCAGGAGATAGTCTTTCGGACATCTTTCCCTAACACTCGAACTGGTGATATTCGGATCTCAGATCCATTCCTAGAAGTAGTTTCTTTCCTTGCGTTTGCTCAATCGTTTCGTCTACGCGAGGCAGAGATAACAATTTCTAATGAAAAATCTTGACGGAGTCCTCGATATCTGAGGCACATTCGATGCAATCCGTCGATCTCTGGGAGAATATGACCGGGGTTCTCTAGGGTGAGAACCTAGTCTTCTAATTCTATTTTTGTGTAGTTCGCTAAGTTGTTTGCACTGTTCTGGTATCTCTGTAGGGGTTCAGGCTGTAGTGCGATCCGTTTACGGGAGTCGTACTGGGTTCTAAGTTTGTTCACATGACAATGTGATTACTCGTAGACTTAAGCAGTTCTCTGTCCTGAAGTTCATATTAGAATTCATACATGGTTTCACAATCACAATTTTGGGTATACGAGTCGCATATAATTAAGGTTGAAAAGGTAGTCGAATAACTGATTCTTCTTTAAGCTCACATCCCATCGGGGAAAAAGAAGTTAAAGTGGAATCATCAATTCTAAACCTGTAGAAGCTTGATTATATACAACTCTTACGTATACCTTCCTTAGTGATAGATCAATCACATGAACCCTTGGATTGAACTTGACGTACTGCACGAGTGGAACTTCGGGGGTTTCTTCGGAAATGAAGGGAACTATGAGGTATTCCATGCATGAGTACTTCGGTGTTCTGATATGACGGCCTCGCTGGAAAAGCAATCTAGAAGAAAGAGATGTATGTATGAAACTGTTTTTGTGAAGAACAAATTTAATCGAGTCGTATGATTATGTCGGAATCATACTGAAACTTAAAGATATAAGATTTGAACATAAGACGTTTACAGACAAAACACAACCGTGCAACCATGAACAGAGTTACAGTACTTTAGACTTACATCAAAACCAATGATGTGAATAAGGTATATACTACAAAAGACAAGTATATGCAGCACGAGCATCCTTATACAGACAGGATCTCGCAAAAAGGTAAGACTCTAGTTGCACTAGTTTTGGATAGTTTATAAGTCTGTTACAACGAAACGCCTAAATTATATTAACGTGGTTCCAGAGTTGGCTCTCCTGTAGCTGTAATCCTGAGGATTCTCCCATCTGCACCAGAGTTCTTTGCTATTGGGCAATCTTTCTTGAAATGCCCTACCTCCCTGCATTGGTGGCAGGACTGGCTAGTACTAGCTTTGGTGACGGGATTTCGGTGTTTCGCCAGTGTTATGTGGACACGAGTGCCTTCCTCGTTACTCCACTTTGAAAATTGCTTCTTAAATTGTTCGGCGTTATAACTAATATTGTGTGCAGGGTTAGTCCCGATGAAAGGGACTTGAGTGATGGGTCGTGCCGGTGCTCCACAGCCACGAGCATGGTGCCCTATGTTTAGGCAATTGCAACATTGCATCTCATGGCAAGCCCCACGAGCATGGTGCCCTATGTTTAGGCAATTGCAACATTGCATCTCATCGCATGGCCTGTGCGGTACGGGAACGGAAGGGGTTTCTACTTGCTGATGTTGCATAGCCAGCCTTTGGGATTTCTTGCGTTATTTCTGGGCTTGACGCTTTCGTTTCTTGTTCTCTGCTTTTTGGCTTTGCGAGCCTATGACTGTTACTGTTTGGCGATTTCCTGGGTGGATACCACGATTGGAAACTTCATTCCCATCAGCTGCATTGACTGTGCTGATAGCGCAACGGTGCGCAAGGACCGCAGTTACGGTAGCCACTACGGTAGCTGTAACTGCTGTTTGAAAGGTAACGGCGTCCATAGGAAAAGCGGAGGTTTCCTTGTTCGACTGATTGCTTCCGGATGATGACATGATTCTGTAACACGAAAGATAAGGATTTTGTGAGCCATTCTGGTTGACCCTTGATGTACTTAGATTTTTCATGTAAATAGTACGACTACGTTCTCGAAAGTTTGACCTACATCCCTATGATGCAGTCCTAGTACAGAATGAAAGTATGTTCGCGAAGGTTTGACCTACATCCCTATGATGCAGTCCTAGTACGGAATGGTAGTATGTTTGTGAAGGTTTGACCCACATCCCTATGATTCAGTCCTAGTAATGAGTAGAAGTAAGTTCGTAGAATGGTCTCAAGACGTTTGTTGTGCAAGCCGAGGTATCGTGGGTTGGTAAATAACAAGGTCCAACAACTGAAAGAGACTTGGAAATGTCTCCGGAGATAATTCGCTATAGTCCAATGACTTGACTAAAGCATGTTTCAGATAGACCCCAATGATAGTATGATAAGAGTACTTGAATGAAGAATGACACAAAAGTTAGTCGGTTGTCAATATCTTTGATATTTACGATGTAAAGATTCGGGAAAATGATCTTGTAAAGGTCTTACATCACATCCAGAGAAGATAGTTCTTGACAGCATAAAGACCTAACTAAAGTACTTACGGTACAAGATAATTTCATAGAAAATGCCACTTCAGGCATAGACAGAAAAACACGATTCTTTTTTTTTTATAAGGAAAATAAAGTAAAGCGTCTACTACCGGCGACGGTCATCCCTCTGGTGAACTCTCAGTTCAGCCATTGCTTGCAGCAGAGTTTCATGGTTTCCCTCTGATCTCTCACGAGCATCTTCTAGATGAATGGTGCGGAGGGTATGCATTCTCGCATCAGCGACAACTTCGGTAATCTGGTGTAGGGCTGTCCTGCTTGGCTCTCATTTTGGGCCACTCTGCGGACCAAGATTGGCAAGACTCTATCTGCCGAGCCCCCATTGCTCAAGTCGTAAAAGCTTCGGTCACCATCAAATGGCATAGACTGATCTTGTCCTTGGCTCCATGTTTCCAAGCATTCCACTCACTCAGGGTCGGGCCAAGAAAAGTCGGACGAGGGTTAGGAATTGGAAAGGGAGCTGCTCGGGGTAGGTTCTCAACCTCTGGTTCGGAGTTGGCGTCATACGAAAGGTCTTCATCATGGTGATCATTCAAGGGGATAGGATGATCATTATCTGGTTCTTCTCCAAACCAACCAGCAGTGACCTTATTCGGAAGGTACTTGTTGCCGAGGGGATGGAGTCCAGCTATGTTTTCTATGCGAGAATTTAGGGTAAGAGAATAATTATTAGACGAACTATCTAGATAATTATTTAGAAAACCTTCATTATTTACATCGCTATTTGTGAAGTGCATACCAGTTATGTGTAATCTATACAGGATAGACCTTCGAATAAGTGACCTTAATTCCAAATTCACACAGAATAGGGGTAAGGCAAAATTTTCACAGATTCTAAGTCTATAACATCCTAATTACATATAGCCTTAGTGTATCCACTTAGCAACTATCAACTTAGTAATGAAGATCTCGTTTTAGTTCTCAAGTATAAAGTACTTATAGTAACACCAAATACTCCTATAGTATTTTAATTTTAATGTTATGTTCTATTGTTCTCATTGTAGTAGAGTTGGTAAGATTTTAGCATTGTTGCAACCACACACTTAGGCTTAGGCACATGCTAGTCAACCCTCAGATAATATAGGTGATCAGGCTATATCTTCCTAGTTTTGACCATATGTCTCTAAGCCCACTTGTGTTGCCCAACAATCGTAATTCTTTTGTACTGTCCTAGTGACACTGATTTTAGTATGAATGCAGCACGTATACTTACTTAAATATTTTACTATTTAAAGTATAAACTCTTGGTCAGAGTATTTTTAATCCCTTATGTATTTATAGTTAGTATATCTTTTATAGGTTGATATACTTAATTCACTATAAACAATGCTCTGATACCAATCTGTCACACCCCAAAACCAAGAACGGTGGAAACGTTCTGGGGCGGAGGACGTCATGTATAATATCAACAACAATGTAAAGTAGTAAACAAGCAACAACATCATCCATTGCATTAATAATATAATTACTATACAAATATGTTTTGTCAAATTTTGATAAACACTAAAGCATAAATCAAAATGAAAGATAAGTCTTGAACAAGCTCCATCTTCCTTTCTCCCTGCATCTGTACCTGTCTATGATGACCTGAGCATACAAGTAATTTTGAAACCAAGTATCATCATTGAAGCTGGTGAGATCATAAGTATTTAGTGTCTTAATTTGTATGTAAGAATTTGTAGGTAAATGAATTTGTAAGTATTGAAAATGTATATGAACTGTAAATGTAATATGTTTGTAAAACAATTGTAAACGTTTGAAAAACCCTAGAAATACCTATGATTCCTATTAGTAACAAAAGGAGTCTTCTACCAAGACTTAACTATTCTCAATGTAGTCTTCTATCAAGACCTAACTGTTCTGAATGTAGTCTTCTACCAAGACCTTACTGTTCTGAATGTAGTCTTTTACCAAGACCTAACTATTCTGAATGTAGTCTTCTACCAAGACCTAACTGTTCTGAATGTAGTCTTCTACCAAGACCTAACTGTATTAGTATTACCCTTTGGAAAAAGGGCAAAGTAACAATGTAAACTGAAGACATCCGTAGATGTACATTTACCTCTGTTGCTAACAGTTGGGTATAGGAATAGTTAGTCCCCAAAAGTATACTTGTAATGGTATCAACCGTTGACATCTATAGATGTGCTTTTACCTCTGTAGCTAACAAAGACTCTAGGAATGGTCAATCCCGCAACATATCCTTTGGTACTAGGATATTAAATCCAATCTATCTCGTCGATTATGTGATTGAATCACAAGGTAAAGATAAGAATGAGGATTTTATAACAGAGTCTATACATATAATAAGTAATAGAACTCATATTATAATATTTATGCAAAAGTACCCATATAAGTGTGATCATGTAATTGTACTTATGTAAGTGTGATCATGTAATAGTATAGTACTGTACTGTAATGTTCTACGTGTGCTAGCTGTAATGTGCGTTTTCTCTATCTAGCAAGTATAGTAATGTACTGTAATGTTCTACGTGTGCTAGCTGTAAGGTGTGTTCTCTCTATCTAGCAAGTATAGTAATGTACTGTAACGTTCTAGAAGGTATTGACTCATGAATGAACTGACTCATTGTATGAAATCGTGTTCTAGTAATAGTTCTAGTATTTTCCTAAACTACCCATATGGTAGCTTAATAGTAATCTAACTGGTACGTATGGACAAGGATGTATACCCTTGCTACCCAAGGGCATGGATGAACTGGAAGGACCTTTTATGACTATATATGTACACATGATATATAACTAATATTTAAACGACCTTCGAACGAGTACCCGATATCCCACCAGACCACATCTCAAGCGTGAAAAGGAAAAAGGGTGGATAGCCTTCCTAAGTCTTTTAAACATTTCTTATATAACTATACATATAGAGGCATGCAATTTAAAATATAAAATCATAAATAAGTTTTGTAAGACATTTGAAACATAAATATTATTTTAAGAAAAGATTGACTTGATGTCAATCTATAAAACAATTTGAAGGCATAAGTTTGATAAAACAGTTTAGGTGTAAGGAAACATTTGTTTGAAACACAGTTGTAAATAAGTTTGAAAGGTTCTGTACAGAGTAAGATGCACAGTGCAATAAGGAGTTTAAAACATATAAAATGTTTATAAAAATCATTTGAAGGAAAACTGTTTGGCAAACGGCTAATGAGTAGCCAAATCATTTGAATGTTGTATATTAATCACATGTGATTGATGTAATAACTAGCATAATTCTACTTATTAATCACATGTGATTGGTATAATAAGTAGCATGATTCTACTTGTATCCCCCCCATAAAACATTTAAAATTAGTTTAAAACATTAGTTAAGGGGTGTGAACTCACCTGTAGTAAGTGACTGGAATTGAACGGACTGTTATCGTAAGGAAGGATCGGGCAAGTGCTTGGTGTCAAGTGAAGACTTAGACACACACAATGATCCTAATTTCATATGAAAGCATATGTATATAAATAATTAGTGATTAAAACACTAATTATACAAGTATAAACATTTAAACGCGAGGAAAACACTTTTGGTCAAGTGCTAGGAGGCTAATGGGTTGCAACAAAGGAGTGCAAAGCCCCTAATGGGAGTTTAAGGTCTAATGACCATTTTCATTGGAGTTTACGGCCCAGGGGAGTAAACTCCTGGCCATAAACTCTCAACCAAGCCTCTTAATGGAGCTTAGAATTATTACAACTCATGTGGTGAATTGTTTCAAGGCTATAACAAGTGTTTGGATACCATATTAACTCCTTTCGGGAGTTTACGGCCCAGAGACCATATTCCCATGGATTTTACGGCCGTAAACTCCCTTGGGACGGTTTGTATGGTGTTTTCAAGTCTCTAATTTAACTAGGAACTAAACTAGGCTTTTGTACTTGGCTTTAGAAGAGTTTATGGCACCATTTGGCACCATTTTATGGAGTTTACGGCCCTAGAACCTTGTGGGCCATAAACTCCCTCACTCTTGGTGTTCTAAGTGTTTTAACTAGTCCAAAACTCATTTAGGTACATGCCCAAATTGGTCTCTTGGCTTAAGGAAGGAGTTAGGGTGTCATTTGACCCCTTTATAGGAGTTTACGGCCCAAGAACTACTCTTGGCCGTAAACTCCTCAACACTTGTGCTTCCTTATGTTTTCTAGGTTCTAAACACTTTAGGGTACATGTCTATAATAAAGTCTAAGCCTTATGCGCCTTAAAAGCACCATTTGAGCAAGTTACAAGGGAGTTTATGTCCTAAGCTATTCTTGGGCCGTGAACTCCTAACTTGGGTGGTTCTTGGTTGATTTCTTGTCCCTAACACACTCCTATACAAGTCCAAGGTAGTTACTAATCACGGGGGACAATCTAGGCTTGGTTTCGGGAGTTTACCGCCCAAGAACACCTTGGGGAGTAAACTCCTAAATCGGATGATTTAGCTATGTAATCTATGTTATGAACACATTTAAAGCTTTCTAACACTACTAGAAAGAGTTACTCACAATTTGGGATAAAAACCCGAAGATCCGTGAGAGAGAATTTGGCTTTTCTCTAATTGGAATTCAACAAATGAATCAATTTGGTTCAGAATTCTATTTATAGTCCTGAGATTTTTGGCAGAAAATATTTCTATTCTCGGAATGAACTCAAAGGTCCTAGAGTATTGGAATTACAGTGTTGCACAAAACCTTAGTGCATCCACTCTCCTAATATTTCCTTAGGTGTAAAATCCTGAAAACTGCCAAACTTATACTCGAAATCTGAGTTTTCACGGTAACTGCTCTACTTCTATTGGCTTGGAATGGTTTGTTCAGAATGGAAATTTCGGGTTGTCACAGCTCTTCTTCAAGTGGAACCAAGAAAGTTTTCTTCACTCCTTCTTCTGACCCAAAAGAGGCGGAATGCTTCTATTGCCATGAAAAATCACATTGGGAGCGAAACTGCCCAAAATACCAACAAGATGTGAAGGATGGAAAAGTTAAACCCAACCATGCAGGTATTTACACTATCTTATCTAATAACTCACCCCATTCTAACTCTTGGGTCCTTGATACCGGTTATGGTATTCATATATGTTCTGATTTGTAGGGACTAATAAGAAGTGAGAATGTGGAGCAAGGAAGAATAAACTTAATCATGGGGAATAGAGAAGCTTTACCTGTCACCAAGATTGGAGTTTATACTTTATCGCTAAGTAGTGGGTTTAGTTTAGATTTGAATAAATGTTGTTATTCGCCAGAAATGGCAAGAAATATTATTTCCTTTCATGCATTGTATAAACAAGGTTTCACCTTTTCATTTGATAATGAAGTTAGTTCGATTAATGCTTTCTTTAATAATGCTGTTTATTTTAAAGCATTACCTTATGATGGCGTGGATGAAACAGTATCTGTGGTTGATAACCTAGGAAATAATGTATTGTGTATTGATTCTGTTAATAATAACTTGGATAAAGCATCATTATGGCATTTTCGTCTTGGACATATAAGAAAGAAACGCATAGGCCAACTCCAAAAGGATGGAGTCTTGGAGTCATTTGACCTAAAGTAAGATGATAGTTGTGAATCATGCTTACTTGGAAAAATGACAAAGTCACCCTTCACAGGTTCTTGTGAGAGGGGTGAAGGTTTCTTGGGTCTTGTGCACACGGATGTGTGTGGACCATTCAAACATGCAACAAGGGATGATAATCGTTATTATTTGACTTTTACTAATGATTATAGTAGATATGGATATGTCTACTTAATCAAGCATAAGTCAGAGACATTCGAAAAGTTTAAGGAATTTAAACAGGAAGTCAAGAATCAATTGGGCAAGAACATTAAGATGCTTCGATCCGATCGAGGTGGTAAGTATCTTAATTCAAAGTTCCTCGACTATCTTAGGGAATGTGGGATTGTCTAACAATTGACACCTCCCAGGACACCGCAGTTGAATGGTGTGGTAAGAGGCGTAATCGAACCTTGTTGGATATGGTTCGTTCCATGATGAGTCGAGCTTCGCTACCAATCTCATTCTGGGGGTATGCCTTAGAGACTGCCGCCCATATCCTTAATCTAGTCCCTACAAAGAAAGTTTCCAAAACTCCTCATGAGATGTGGCTTGGTAAAGTACCCAAACTAGACCACATCAAGATTTGGGGTTGCGAGGCTTTCGTGAGACGCGAGACTCATGATAAGCTCGAACCTCGAAGCGAGAGGTGTATTTTCATCGGCTACCCACAGCAATCCTTTGGTTACCTCTTCTACAGACTTAGTGAAAATGTGGTCTTTGTAGCTAAGAGGGCTTTCTTTAGAGAGAGAGAGTTCATAAGCCAAGGAAACAGTGGGAGGCAAGTTGTGTTGGGTTTTGAGCATTCTAACACTCCTAAGTGTACATGCAACCCTAAATACCTTGGATCTATGTTTTCTCTATTATACATGTAAATATGAACATCCAAGGTATTATCCTAATCTAATCTATAAAACAATGAATATAACAAGATAGAATACATACCTCTTTGATGTAGAATATCTTCATGAAGCTTGAGTTCCTAGTGCCCCAAGTGTGACACCTCAAATGGTTCACAGAACACATAATACACTTTGAATAACTTGAGAGAAATCTACACTTCATGAAATCGGCTAGCCCTTCTTTTTTACTCACTAGTGACCGATTTTGGTGAATAATATGATGCTTATATAGTGTGTTACAATTAGGGTTACACCATGTAAACCCTAATTGTCATGACCTTTCATTTCCATGACCGATGGGTTATGTAACCTCCATGGAGCTTCAATGGAGCATCCTATGGGTTTAACCCAACTTGGGTATCCATGGAGCTTTGGCCCACTATATAAGTTATGGATGATTTACACAATCAACCCATATATTTAATTAGTCTTCTTTTGATCACTTAATTAATACTAGATTAATTCTTGATCAATACTAATTAAATATTATTATTCTTATTATTAATATACTACAACTTATAATATATTAATAACCATAAGTGTCTTATTTCTCTCATTTAGTCTATCCAAGTGCATGATGCCATGCAACCCAAATGGTCCATGTCGGGTCGGGTCAAGTATTACCAATTATAGTTATGGACTTAGACATTAATCCAACAGTCTCCCACTTGGATAAGTCTAAAACTATTATTGCGTATGACTTCAAGAACCGACTAGCAATCGTAGCTCTCAAAAGCTTCTGTCGAACTCTGACCTTGTAGATGAACTCTGACCTTTGTCAATGACTTGTCCAATAGATAAGGGATCATATATTCCTCCATTCTAGATATCGTATGGACTGAGACATGGATTATAATCATTCTCTCTGTCCATTTGTTGTTTCCCGATTTCCGATTTATGACGACTGACTAATTGAACAAATCAAATCAGTCCTGGCCCGACCGAGCACTTTCATTTGTCATCATCAAATCATCGAGGGGCCCACAGATATCGCTTTTATCCTGAAGGTAAAAGGAATGTATAAACTTCGACTCATATGGCTTGTTCTACTACTTGTTGAATCATACACAAAGGCACGTTTTATAACATCGAGTTACCAATGCGTTTTCGTGGAATCAATGTACTATCAACTCATAGTAATAACTCATATCTCTAGGTTTGAAGAATATAAGATATTATCGTCTCATGATCACTCGTGATAAAATCCATGAAGTGATTCAAATGAGCGCGGTTTGAATCCAATACTCAGAACTTAAGAGCACTCATGAGTGTTGTAGCCCTTTGTCTAACATCTTAGACCTCTACAAGCCAACCCATGACAGTCTTAATTCATATCTAGTTCCAACATATGAACGACTGTGGATGGTTTGAATTACTTAGTCATTCAGGAAGAACAACCTAGTTATTTTGGAAGTCAAAACATGCAAAATGAAACACAATAATAATAGAATCTAATATGGTATCAAAACCTATGAATATAAATAAAACACCTTTTATTTATCACCATATGATTACACATTATTCATTGTAAACTGTTTCAGCTATCAACTTTATTCTTGAATTTAAAACAATAGTAGTCCCATGCTCCAAGCATGTACACTATGTTTTCTAAACACTAGTCATGCCATACACCAAGTATGCATACTATGTTTGTCTATGATCTTTACTTTGTGAATTAGATCAATTGAACATAACTCCAATGATCCTCTTTTCACAGTCCCAAACCCTTACTTCAAATTCCAGAATGCCAAATTCATGCGATTTATTGAAATTTGTTAGATTCTAAACTTATATGCATTGACCCTCTTGTAATGATTATGCACAAAATCACAAGGACTTGACAACAAACATTACAAAGTATTCCAAAGGAGATCAACTCCTTCGAAACATCCTTCCTGCATTAAGTTTCCTAATCTTACACAGATTGAATAATTTCTAACTTTGAAACATTTCCGTATTCCATTTTGACTATCACTTCTGAACAAGAGTTGCCTCCTTACGGATTATGTCAATATCGTCCTTCCAGAATTATCACTATACTTCCAATTGTCCTTGAGCAACCAATCTTTGGTAAACCTTAGATTATCCTCGACAATTGTTTAATCCTTTTAGTCATATCCAATTCTAGACCTTTTCCCTTCTTAATGCCCCAGGTATTTGGAAAATTTTAGAAAGGATGAATATAGCACATGTAATCGATCCTATATCCGAAGCACATGGGACACGATTCATGATGTCTAACATAAAGACTAAACTGGTCTTTTGCTATAATATTTCCATTTCAATTTGCCAAGTTCTTATAATTCAGATTATGAAAAGGGATGCCGTAATCATAATCGAATTTTAGAATGCAAATAATGAACCCATATATTGAATTTCCTTATGTTGAGCCATTCCAACATGCAATTCATATATATATTCTTGACTAAATATGATTAAAACCTCAATCTAAGCTTTTAGATTTGAGATGAAGTATAATTTCCTCTCCCTTAATTATAGCAAAACAACTCTTTCCTAATTGAAATTTTTTTGTTTTCTATAATTAACATTGCTAACTTGCAACCTTTATCATAATTATCATGCTCCCACTAACATGATGATTATTAGCATAACACTTATGCTCCCACTAGCTTTGACATGTACTCAAAAATCAGCTGGACTTCTAGAAATCAATACTTTATTGACTTTCTTACCAAAGTTCAGATTTCTGATACTAGATTGCTTTGATAAAAAAATTATGATAATCATACACCTTATCTTAGATAGCTCACAGGTGTGTCTAAACAATTTTTAAGAACTATGAAAATGGATGCCGTAATCATAGTCTCAATTGTTTAGACCATTTTGCCACTTCTCACAATTGCTATCTAGCTAAAATCTACTTAGTGAAAGTGTTTCCTCACCATCATTTTCATGAATCGGAGAGAAACCTTATGACACTTAGATTTAATAGTGTATGTGTTCTTATCCATGTGAATTGTCAAAACCATAGTCACAAGACAAGGATAATGACAAATTCAAACTCATATGGACTGCACTCAATCTTAATTTTTGGCCACTTGGCAGCTCAACGGCCTGCCATTGCTACCAAGTTAATGTGCAACCAATTAAGAACTCTAAGAACTCATATGCAAAGCAAACTTTAACTGGAATGGGCACATAATATGTCAACATGATAGGTTATAAACCTCAAGTCGTGTGCTAGTGAAGAACTTTAGGTTTTATTCTTAATTAGTTCTTGAGACTTTCAAGACTCTTAAGACTCCCACTGTCCTCTTGACATATAAGACTTTCTTGTCAGTTATTCAAGAGATAGTGTGGATTCTAACACAAAAAGTTCACAAAATTGGCCTAAGTTGGTCGTTGTTTTATCCAAAACATCACAACTTACCAATTTCAAATGTACAAGAGTAGAAAACTTTTACTGAAGAGAATTGTTATCGAGAATTAAGAAAAGAAACAATAGATTTGAATGATGAAAGATGATGAACACACGGAGTAAATATTAATCAGATCTCGTTTTATTAAGACTGATTACAAAATAAGCTGAAGAGAAAAATTGTGTTTCGATATTCTTGCTCTACTTCAAGCCTAAGTCCCTATTTATAGGGAACATACAAAAAGTATACTAAGTCTAAACATTTATGCTTCGCATACTACACTTCGCATACAAAATTGACTTAGTAAAATAACATATAAATGTGAATCATTACAATACACACTATTCGACTTTTACAACATACATCTACATTCTCCCCCTTTGTAAACAGTCGATGCAATTCAACTCAAAAGCTTTTGGATTGCAGAGTGAATTGTTCTTCACACTTCTCCATACCAAGAGATCACCTTCTTCAAATCTCTCTTGTCACCTTTGTTATTTTTCTTGCAATTGTTCATATGTACAATGAAGTGCGTATATTGCGAAGAATTGTATCTTTCAATCTCCGATGCCTTGAATAGGAATTTCTTTGGTTTTCCTTTAGTATCTCTTCCCGAAAATACCATGCCAAAAGGTTTAAGGCATATCTCACCCACAACATACTTCGACAGAGCTGATTGCGACAAAGTATCTTCCCAAGGAACTTTAACTTCTCTTCCTAGCACATTCGCTAACTCTTCATCAGTAAGTGCCAAACAGTCGAAATAGTCGTCTATAAACGTCTTCACATGTGCGAATCCAACTTTAAACACATCTGTTTCTGAGCCTTTGAGTTTGTTTTTTTCCATATGCTTCAGAATAAGAGCTACTTGAATGAGATCGTTGCAATTCATCAAGGGAAAATCAGCAACTGTGAAGTCGTATTGTTTGTTGTCAACCCTGATGACAAAATATCGAAAATTTTGAAGCATGTCTTCAAACAGAACATCCTTCTTTATTGTAAGCACCTTCTTGATCTTCATCAGGGACCAAACTTCATCAGGGTTCTTCCCAAGAGCAGCATGAAATCTGATTTTCATATGAGTGTAGTCATCCGGATTATCGAATTTCTCACTGATCTTGTATTGAGCTGTGATGAATAACATTTCGTTAATTGGGAAGTCCAGCTGACAGTGATCTGAGTTCGCAATATCGTAACTTCTTTTAGGCTTCTTCTCAAACTCATACATCTCCCTTCTTACAACTTTCAACTCTATAGTTGCGTAGGAGTAAAGTTTCGCAGGATCTCCTTTGTTCATGGAGGGAGGATCACTTGCCCGTTGTCTCATGATGCTCTGAACTTGTCTCATCCTCTCCAATTCAGCCTCAGCATCAAATTTTATATCCTCCTTCAACTTTTCATACAAGATGCCTTTTCCTTTTCCTGATACATCTTTCTGAGGTTTTGAGCTTGAACCTCCTTCGTTTTCTCCAATAACAATTCCCTTGGAAATTGTTTTTGTGGTGATTGTTGTTGAAGAAATCGGTTTTGTAGGAATTAGAAGAGTTGCAACCAGTTGAGTCGAAATCACTTTGCCCACTGTTTTAGCCTCATCTTCTTTGCTTCGACTTTTCTCTGCACCTTGCACCCATGTGAAAACAGGTGGAGCACCCTTCGGAAGTAAAGAAGTGAAGTTTGTAAGCGGAGCAAGAGCCTTTTGAATAGCTTGTTCTAAAGTGTTAATCTTTAGAGACAAGAATTCAGGAGTAATGATTTGCGAAGATGATGAATGCGAAACGGCTGATTTAAGCTCAGTTACCAATTTGATCAAGTGATCAAACTTCTCCATTGTGGCAGCTTTCTGATCTTCAACAACAGGAATATTATTGAGTTTGTGGAGTTGAGAAGAAATTTCCACAATTTGCTTTTGAAGATCTGCTTGTCTCGTATGCACATCTTGAAGATCCTTCGCAAGTTCAGACTTCAATTCTTGTATTTTGAAGTTGACATCCTCATGAACTTTCTTGACGTTTTGTACAAAAAGAATGTGTCGTTCTTTTGTAGCAGCTTTAAGGTCTTGAATTGCAGACGTAAAATTGTTCCCTTGTGCTTTCACTCTGAGCTCATTGTTTTTATCGGACTGATCTACTTTCTCCATTATTCTTTTCTCAGCTCCTTTAATCATGACATCCACCTCCATTGCTGAGATCAAAGACATTCTCCCGGAATCGGCTTGCGATTGGATAATAGCCTTCAACTTTTGATTCAACATTTTAAACTGCTTTCTTGTTATCAACATATGATCAGGAATGTCTTCTTCCTCTGAATCAAAATGAATGTCATCTAGAATTCCTCCAAAAGCACCTCCTTCGACTTCAGGATCAGACATTTGTTGCGAAGGTGGAGGATTTTCAGGTGATTGGGATGGAAAAAGTGTGGTGAATGGGTTTTGAAGGGCATGATCAAAAATGGATGAAGTGGTAGATAAAGTTGTAATAGGTAAGGATGTTTGAAGTTTGGGTGCAACACTCGGGATAGGTGCCCCCGTATCAGATACGTTGACAACCATATCCGAAATAGGTACCTCCTCAGTAACTGACTTGGTAAGAACTATTTCGAGTGGTTGGGTTTGTGAAATAGTACTGGAAATTTGCGAAGTTTGACAAATTGGTAAAGAAACATTTACCATAGTTGCAACAGGTGGAGTTTCGGGAATGACTTCTTCATCTGATGACTCATTGCGAATCACCATTTTCCTCTTCTTAACCAGCGTTCGTTGCATGTTTTTCGCAACGTCTTCTGCCCGTTGGCGTTTCTTTCCTGGAGACACTGGGGCGGGAATACTGCGAATAGTAACTCCTTTACTACTCACTTCCGCTTTGCGAATTTGTTTTAAAACCCCAGACTTAGAAGGTAAAACTTCCTTCTTTGATACTTCATCTTGTACAGTTGGTGAAGATGAACCCTTCGTAGTTTTCTTGCTAACCTTCTTCTTCTTCGATGGTGTAGCAACATCTGGTAACACACCGGTCTGATCAGCTGTATCAATGTAAATATCTCACCAACACTTTATGAGTGGGAGAAACTTTGCGAAGCATCGCATCCGGAATACGAGCCACTCGAGTAAAAATGGCTTCATCATCTTCAACCACTTTGGGAAATTGGTAGAACGAAAATTCAGCAACTTCGACATCTGTCATGATTGGAATTGCTTCTTTCTCGTATACTTTCTCCAGGATCAAACTCCAGTATCTGGCACAAGATATCCCCTTCTCCGAATTTGTGTTTTCCAAGCTTTTCACAAATTCTTTCCACAGCTGAGTGGCGTAGTCAACATTGATGTCATAGTAGATACCCATTACCATGGCATACACTTCGACTCTTCCTCTATCCAAGCCGACTGATCTTCCGGTAAGACATCTTAGAAAAATACCAAAAAGAAAATTCCAGATGCACGGTAATCCCGACTTCCGGAAGTCACTGATCTTCTCCAACTCCGGTTGATGTCCCATCTCATTGAACATGTGAATGATCTGGGAGTTTACAGGTTTAACAAAGGGAGGGTTGTTTGGAATCTGCAAGAACTCCACGAACAAATTCTTTGACAGTTTAACCCTTTTGTTGTTGATGAGATTGAAGGTAATCACATCCGCCGTATGATTGTATGAAGCCATTGAAGCAGCACGAGATAACCACACGATCGGAACATGGCAGTTGATAACGGTGATCGTTTCAAAGCCACGATAAGCATCTTCAAGTCTTCTGGATACACAGAAACAGTGGGATCAACTTGGTAATTTGTGCTTTGAATCTTCATTAGTGATTGAGAAAGAACCTCATCAGTGTTGGAATTTGTGGCTGCCATTGTTAGGGTTTGAAAGAAATTTGAAGTTTGGATCAAGATGAAAGCTTTGAAGTTTTGTGAGAATTCTTGTTTGCGTAACCGTTCACAGTGTTCTTGATCCCCCTTTTATAGGTTACTCAAACTTGATTTGAAATTAAAGCGGGATACATTTAATGTTATCCGATGTGGCACCTTGAATCTCGGATCATGACTGTAAAAGATTACTATGCAGCAAAAAGTAACTGTCACATCTCCTCGAAAACCGGATAGAATACCAACCATTTTGAGTATACAGCCTGTCAAGTATCCGTTATAGAATCCGAATCGGTAAAACCCTTCACATGGAAGCAAGGCTCTTTCACTTTTGGGATTTAAAGTGAAGTCATATGCCAGACTTGCGAAATCATCAGTCTAAGTTGGTTTTACTCAGAACCTCAAGGATTTCGTGTGTGCAATGTGTCAATGAAATAAGATAAGAATCAAGAAATTTTGGAATGTTGTGATGTCAAAAAGTTAATTTGACATGAATGCAGAAAAACCCCAGGCAAAGGTTGCTTCGTTAATCATCAAGAGAGATAATCAACAGCTTGTGTAGTTTCCCGTGAATTACAATCAAATACTTGTAAAGAAGTATCAAAGGGCTTCTTTTAAAAGTCATTTTGGGTTGGTTTGAAATTTCATTACATATCAGCCTCAACATAAGGTGAGAAATTGTAAATGAAATTACTTGTTTGACCAGTGTAGTCAGTGACAAGTTGGCTTGTGAAAATATTTATCATGACAAGAATTTGCGAATGAAACTTACACTGAAATCATATTCAAAAGAAAAAAAAATTTGGATCTTGTTGGGTAACAAACATTCTTTGTTGTAAATATTTGATCAAGACCATGCATGCGAATTGAATATGATTTGAAGTTTCGAAATTTTTGATACTGAAACAAAGGTTTCGTAAAAATCTGGAACAAAGTTCCCCGTCAATTCCTTAAGGTGTATGATTTTTGGGTTTGACTTTCATCACGGACTCATGATTTTAGATCTTTAACACATAGATGTGATCTGTCTAGGTTTTGATTGGTTTGATCAAAAACCTCAAGGACAAATCTTTGTTAAAAAAAATTTGGATTTTAAGAACAGTTTGGTTTAAAAAGATTGGTTAAGAATCGAAGTGTACCTCTGTTATATTTGGACAAAACAGAAAACTCTTAACTCATTTGAGAAGAGTAAGGTAGCTCTTGTTGATTTATGCCCTTGTTGGGTAGAAATGATCATGAGATAATTTCATCAAGGCTTTCATTTCTCACACATAGAATCATTCGAGGCTTGAGGTCTACATACAGCAGCATGCTTCTAGGGTCATCCTAACTAGTTTGTAAAAGAAATTTAATACCTTCCCACAGAAACACAAATGTATGACCTCTTCGCATTGTAGCCCTGTATTAAATTCTCAACACACAGTTTAAAGAACAAAGAAAACAAAAATATTTTTGTGATTTTTGAATTTTTCAAAATGAAAGAACAAAACAAATAAAATCTTTTTGTATTTTTGATTTTTCAAAAATAAAGAACAAAAATAAAATCTTTTTGGATTTTTGATTTTTCAAAAATAAAGAACAAAAATAAAATCTTTTTGGATTTTTGATTTTTCAAAAATAAAACAGTATGCGTAAACCTTACCGTAGTGATTATGAGCTCAGATGCGAAAAAATGTGGTTGCGAAGCCATGCGAAGCCTCTGAATGAACAATAACCTCTAAATGATTTTGACTCTTAGCTACTGAACAAAAATTTTATTCTTGTGTTGACGAAATTGAATTCGCATTAATCATCCCCAAACCTGCTAAAATTCGAACAAATGATTTTTCATCAAGAGGTTTTGTAAAAATATCAGCAAGTTGTTCAGTTTTTTTGACAAAATGAATTTCAATATTCCCATCTTCCACATGATCTTTAATAAAATGATATCGAAGAGCAATGTGTTTTGTCTTTGAATGTTGCACTGGATTGTGACAAATGCGAATTGCACTTTGTGAATCACAATACAAAGGAATCTTTTCATGTTTATTGCATAATCACGAAGTTGACTCTGAATCCAAATAATTTGCAAAGTGCAAGCAGCCGCAGATATGTATTCTGCCTCAGCAGTTGATATAGCCACATAAGTCTGTTTCTTTGATTGCCAGCTCACTAACTTTCCATCCAATAGTTGACATCCACCAGTCGTACTTTTCCTATCCAAAGTACATCGTCCTAGATCGGAATCCGAAAAAGCTTGAATGAAGAATCCTGTTTTCACAGGATACCAAAGTCCTAAAGAAACAGTTCCCTTTAGATAGCGAAAAATATTTTTCACTGCAGTCAAAAGAGGCTCTCTTGGATTAGCTTGATAACTAGGACAACAACAAACCGAAAACATAATATCAGGTCTACTTGCAGTTAAGTACAATAAAGACCCTATCATGCTACGATACAGTGTTAGATCAACAGCAGGAGCATCTAACGAAGGAGTTAGTCTTGTTCCTACTGCCATAGGTACTCTGAGCTTTGTGCTATTTAGCATTCCAAACTTTTCAAGCAGGTTCTTCGTATATTTTTCTTGATTTATTAAGATTCCTTCTCTGTTCTGTCTTATATTTAAACCAAGAAAATTATTAATTTTTCCCATCATGATCATTTCAAACTGACTTTTCATTAAATTTTCAAATTCAATTGACAATGCTGGATCAGTCGAACCAAAGATAATATCATCAACATAAATTTGAACAAGCATTAGATGACACCCAACTTTCTTGAGAAATAATGTGGGGTCAACTGATCCCTGTTTAAATTTAGATTGTTTCAAAAAATTTGTAAGTGTTGCGTACCAGGCCCTTGGTGCTTGTTTTAACCCATATACAGCTTTGTCAAGGACATACACATGATCAGGATGCTCATTGTTTACAAATCCTGGTGGTTGTTCAACATACACAGTTTCTTCGAGTTTTCCATTTAAGAATGCACATTTAACATCCATTTGGTAAGCATCAAAGTCTTTGTGAGCTGCATACGCTAAAAATATGCGAACTGCTTCAAGTCTTGCAACAGGTGCGAATGTTTCTTCATAGTCAATGCCTTCTTGTTGCGAATAACCTTTAACCACTAGTCTTGCTTTATTTCGAATAATATTTCCATCTTTGTCGGTTTTGTTTTTTAAAATCCATTTTAATCCAACAATTGAAACATCAGAGGGTTTAGAAACTAATCTCCAAACCTTGTTTCGTTCAAATTCAGCCAATTCAGCAACAACCCAATCTGAGTGTGTCACAACTGGAAATTTTGTGTCGTGTAATCTATACATTCAAGCTAATGTGAATCAAAAACTTCAATCAAATACATTACATAAGTACTACAAGTAGTCATCAAACAATTGGAAAACCCTAGAAGTTCTTGTTTAAGTCCATTTTGGACTAGGACTTCCTTATTGGATCCAAAAGGACCAATAAGCTTCCAATTAGACTATCATGGGCTTAGAACCCTAATTGGGCTCTAATTGGACCCACACTAAATTATTTCAACATTTTGGGCCATATTGGGCCTAGAATGAAATAAATTAATGACTATGAACCATAATTAACCTAATTTGACCCTAACAAGTCATAAAAATCACATTTAAATTTATTTGGACCAAAAATCACTCAACTTAACCATGAAAATTGGGCTTCAGTATTTAAGGCCCAAACACCCTCATTTCCTCCATTGTTTTCGGCCCAATACCCAAGCCCAAGAGGAGTGAAGATAGTTGACTTTTAAGTGACACATCATTATTATCCATAGGACATCCATGCAACATCTCATACCTCCATGCAAGCATCACTTCAAAGATCACTTCACTTCGTCTCTTCCTCTCTCTCACTCTCGGCCATACACACATACACACCACAAAAATATCTCAATTCTCTCTAGATTACTCAAGAACTCTTCTTCCTCTTCTCCATCCAAAATCTCGAAAATTAGGAAGCATTCAAGGAAGTTCTTCCACAAAAATCATCATCTAAGGTAAGGTTTTTCTTGGATCTATGACTTGTATTCCTTATTTATCAAAAATCTCTTCCTAATCCATGCAAAAATCATGATCTTGCACTCTAGAAACCCATAAACTCGAAAGTTTCATCAAGGAGTGCAAAGGCCAAAAATCACTTCATTTCTTCCAATCTTTCTTCAAAAACCGAATCAACACCCAAGGTGAGCTTCATACCCCCTATTTTCTGTTTTTATGAGTTTTGTGGGGGGGGGGGGGGGAATACAAGTGAAAGTGTAGATTTATATGTGTTTGTATGCCTTGTATGATTTCCATGCTTATATGTATGCTTTTATGTGTTTTAATGTTGGATCTAGCCATAAATCTCCTCAAAACTGAGATATAACTTATGTTATATGATTTTAGCATGAAATTTATTTCTACACACAAAGTGTTTCAAGAAAGATAGCTAAATGATTTAGTAACAATTTTCTTTAAGCTAAAAACACAAATTTTGGGCCAAAAATGTGAAAAATACAAAATTAAGGGCCCAAATTGACATTTCACAGATTCTGATGGATGAAGTGTGCCAAAACATTTTCCATAAAACTATTTCTGGAATTATACTCAATTAGAGGATTAAAAACATGAATTTCAAGCTTAATGGGCTAAAAATGAAATTTCGGCCCAATGAGGCCCATTATGCGAATTTTTCTGTTTTGGAGGGCCAAAACTGTGATTTTCTGTAAAACAGTGGACCATAAGTGATCCAAGTCCTTTTCAAAGGTTTAAAATGCTTTTTAAATTTAAAAAGGACCAAAGTTGCAAAAAATTTCCAATTTGGGCCAAAATTGTCAAAGTTGCGAAAAGAAGGGATTAAAACCGAGAAAACTGCATTTTCAGGGACTTAAACTGTTTTCTATGAAAAATATGCTGAAAAATATTAATTTCAATAATTTTTGGTGTTAAAATGTCAAGAAAATTAGTTCAAGGACCAAACCGGGAAGTATTTAATAAAAGGGTTGAAAATGTAAATTTTACAAACAATGAGGGGCTGAAAACAGAAATATTTCAAGGCTAATTCAATATATACAATTTGATCAAATAATGGCACCTCGACTATCGACGAAATACAATACATTACAATACCAAAAGTCGTTGTTAAACGAATTGGCTCGGTCTCGAGCCAATAGAAATCTACAACTACTAACACTACGACACTACGATTCATACAAGTAACGTTTGGTAATACATATACATACGAATGTGCACAGATGTCTACGCACCATCTTTGGGCCCCACAAGTGTAAAATCTTGTTCGTTGAGCCTAGCTAGCCCAATGACCTGATCTTAAGGCCCGAAGACATTTTTTTACGGAGTGTTGGGTTTTACCGATCCGACACAACGTAACTGGACTTTCAATGGCTTGTATACTACTGGTCCCCAAGGGTCCTTTGGTATTGCTAGTAAAGTCTACATTTCATGCAAGGCGGGTCGGGGACCCCTCGTACATTTTTATCCCCAACCGGTAACGGAGTCACCGGGGTCTTCGTGACCTCTTTCTCTTCGGATGTGGGACTACACCTAGTCAGGGCGATTGGATAACGTGATTAGTACGGACGGCGCCTTCGGGATCGTTAGTATAACTATAAACTGGGCGTTTGTGTAATGCGGGTTTGTAGTAAATAATCATGCTCGAGAACCTTCCAACGTCGCCTGGGACTGACACTATACGCTACACAATGGTTTCAATGTAACTTCATGTAATTCAAGGAACTAGGAGAACATCGGGTTTTCCTAGGGTTTTCAATACATACAGATTTGAAATGCATACGACTTCAATGAACATATTTTTTTTACAAGTATAGAAACAAACAAGCATACCTATGGATCTTCACAAACGTTTTCCAAAGCTTTTCTTTTCAGAAAATATCGGATTTTCTGGTGGTTTTTCAAACAATACAAACATTGGATTTCAAACACTACTTATGAACTCACCAACATTTCATATGTTGACGTTTTTCAAAATACTTGTATTCTCAGGGAACCAGTGAATCAAAGGAAATCATATTCAGTGACGACTTGCAGTTTATTTATGTAGGAACCGAACAATTTAATTTTTGGGAATGTAATGTTTAAACAATGTATGACATGTAAACGCTACTGGTTGTACTGTATTAATGAATGGTGACGAATGTTGTTATGTTTCATATATATTCAATGTTATGGTATTCAATTGAGTCACGACAGCCCCCAGACGTTTCCGCCGTCTGGTTCGGGGGTGTGACAGAGTGTTCCATAGCATTCTTTACAGTTTTTGGCTCTATTTTCGAAATAAAAACATTAAACATACAAAGTTCTTGGTTTGTATTCAGTACCTCATTTTTCGCACGAATTTGAGCTCTAGTCAACACACCTTCTTGTAGATTACCAATTACCTGTTCTTTTGGATGATTTCGTGTCCATTTCTCGAGTGGTGGAAAATTGGGATCAAATTTTAATGGTGTATCTTCATACATATCTTCATTTTCAGATCCTGCAACAGAAAAGTTATCATTAACTTCATGAATTTCTTCATTATTATCAAGATTAATTGTCTCTGTTTCATCATGCTCCCCCTTAACATGATCTGCATCTTGATACTCCCCCTCAAAATGATATTCTTGTTGATTTTGCGAAGGCTCCCCCTCAACTTGATGTTCTTGTTGATTTTGCGAAGGCTCCCCCTCAACTTGATGTTCTTGTTGATTTTGCGAAGGCTCCCCCTCAACTTGATGTTCTTCCTCCCTACTAACATTTGGTGTGCCTTCACAAGTTATCGTTGATTCATCAGTATGTTTTGAGGATTCTGATGTTTGATTATCAGGAGCATTATTTTCTGCATCAATGGCCCTGTCAGGAATTCCAAAAATTAAATCATAATCAAAATCATTGATCTCAGAATTATCAATTGGAGTGTTTGAATCCACAAGTATTGGTTTATTATCAAATTTACTATCAATTTGTTTAAGATAGTAATCATCAAATGTTAAATTGAAAGTTTCTTCAATTTTTCTTGTTCGTTTATTTAGCACTCTGTATGCAACTGAATTCTGTGAATATCCTAAGAAAATGCTTTCATCAGCTTTAGCTTGAAATTTGGACAAATTATCTTTGAGATTCATGATAAAGCACCTGCAACCAAAAATATGAAAGAATTTTACATTAAGTTTCCGATTATTGATTATTTCATATGGAGTAACATTAAATCTTCGATGAATGTATGATCGATTCTGAGTAAAACATGTTGTGGACACAGCCTCTGCCCAAAGATATTGAGGTAGATTCGCATATGTCAACATGGTTCTGGCAGCTTCGCATAGAGATCGATTTCTTCTTTCAACTACACCATTCTGTTGTGGTGTATATGGTGATGAAAAATTATGCGAAATGCCTTTGCTTGTGAGAAAAGTGTCAAGAGTTTGATTTTTAAACTCAGAACCATTATCACTTTTAATTTTTCATACATGCTTCTTCAGCCTAACTTCAATCTTTTTGATAAAATCAATCATCGTCTGAGCAACTTCAGATTTCAACCTGAGAAAAAACACCCACGTAAATCTAGAGAAATCATCTACAACAACTAAAATATACCGCTTTTTGTTTATTGTTGCAACAGTTGATGGTCCACATAGATCAATTTGAAGAAGTTCCAATGGATAAACTATTTTTGAATCTATCACAATCGGATGACCCTTTCGATGTTGTTTTCCTTGATCGCAAGCTGCACACAAAGAATCATTGTCAAATTTTAGTACTGGTAACCCTCGAACTAAATCTTCTGTTACAAGTTTATTTATATTTCGAAAGTTCAAGTGTGACAATCTTCTATGCCAAAGCCAACTAAGATCACTGGATGCTTTTGATAGTAAACACACAGCTGGTTTTCCCACAATCGGTTTGATGTCTAGTGTAAACATATGACCATATCTTTTGGATTTGAGTAGTATTTCATTTGTCTTGACATTTGAAATGATACTTCCTTCTTCATTGAATACAACTTGATTTCCAGTACCCACAACAAGTTGTGATACACTTATCAAATTATGTTGAAGTCCTTCAACATATGCCACTCTGTTTACTGTGAAGTTTCCATTTGTGACTTTCCCATATCCTTTCACTTGACACTTGTGATTATTTCCAAATTTGACAACTCCAGCATTTTCCAAGCTTCTGTAATCTCGCAAATTTTCCTTTCTTCCAGTCATATGACGAGACCAACCACTATCAATGTACCATTTCATATCATATTGCTCGTCACATATCACCTGCATTTATTGAAAAAATTTAGGAACCCAAGACTTTTTGGGTCCATCATTAGTAGAATGAAACAAACTTTTGGAATTTAAAAACCATGTTTTCACTTTGTTTGTGACAGAATCCATTATATCAACATCATCAGTTCTAGATATGGAAATATAGTCATTCAATAATTTTGGATTTCCATTAATTGTAATCTTATCCTTCACAACATTCGCATTTTTGATAACTGGTTTCCATTTTTGAACTGGAACTTGCGAATTATGAGATGATGCAGTATCAATTGAAGAATTATTTGTGAACTTGTCAAATGCATTTTTGATTTGTTCTTCTGAAAACTTCCCACTTTGATATTTCTTTCCTTTTCCTTCAAACCAATGATTGATCGTACTTACATCAGATTTTCCTTTTGTGTATGAAACTTTGGTTGGTTTTGATATTGAAGGATTTGGAAAATTTGGTTGTTTTGGTGAAAATTTCATTTTGGCTTGAGTTGAGTTCTTCAAACTTGATGAATTATTCGTGAATTTGCCAACATTTTGAAACTTTTGATTATTTGCAAATTTTTGCGAATTCTCAAATTTTCGATTGTTGTCATATTTGCAAATATATGGAACCTTGTCAACAGAGTTTATTTGTTTATGAAAACTTGATGATGTTTTTGAAATTTGTTCTTTTTCATCTCTTGATTTTTCATTAGACACAACTTGCCAGAATATTGCTTTTCTTGCTTTTCTTTTTGAAACATTATTTTCTGTTGAAAAATTTCCAACCATCAATTTGAATTAATGAGAATTTAGTTTCACTTCAACCTTTGGTTTTTCATCTTTTTCAAAAATTTTGTTTGATTTTTCACCTTTAACCACCCATTTTTGTGCTGATTTTTGTTTTTGAAACACATAAGGATTTTTGGTTAAATTGTTTTCTTCTGTGTTTTGATTTGCGAAAAAACCTTCAATCGTGGACTTTTGATTATCTTTTTCAATCATTTTGTTAAACTCAGGAAGAACTTTCTCAGCATTTCCAGTAGTGACAAAAACTTGATTTGGAAAAATGGTTTTATCAGTACATACAAAATTTGGATATACCGCAGTGTTGGTTTCCAAATAATGTGTGCCTTTATCATTTAAAATTTTATCAAATTCTTTTGTATTTTCAAACACTTGATCAACTACAACCCTTTAAGGTGTTTCAGTTGAAACTTTCTTTTCTTCTTTATTTACATCTGTGTCATCAGATTTCCAGCTTTCAACTTCCACATTATCAAACATACAATGTTGCGAATTTGAAGGTTTATTAATTTCATCCTCTATTATTGAATCAACTATTATTTCTTTACCTTTGATCTTAGATGTGATATTAGTGATTGACAATTGAGAACAATCAATCTCTTCTTCCTCTTCTATCTCACTAATTTCACTCACATTATCAGAATTTTCATCAATATCAGCATAATTGAATTGTGAGGCAAGAGTTGAATTTTCAGTTTTCTTTATGATTTTCACTTGTTCACTCTTTGTCAAACTTTCATTGACAATGTTAACCAACTCATCAACATTCAGAAATTCATCAATTTTGACAATACCATAAGTATATCTATCATCAGGTATTTTGTCAAATTGAGCAATTGTGCTTTCGCAATCATAAGAAACAACATCAACTTTTTCACGTTCATACTCAACAAAAGGTAAAAGTTTCCTATGTTGTTCTTTGCTAATATCAGAAGAATGATGTAAAGCTGTTAATTTTGCATACAGTCGTTTTGCAGAATTATAATATATGTTTCTTTGTGCTAGTAATAACCTAACATCGTTAGTAAGATTATTCCTATCACAATCTATATTTTTGACTTGCATTTCCAATTTTTCAACTCTGCTCTTCTTTATTTCTAAATCTCTTCGTGTCTCACTAAGTTGCACATTTAATTTCTTAGCTTCATTACTAGCAGACACAATAACAAAATCAAAATAAGCCACAATATCATCAAATGAAACAATTTCAGCATCATAAGTAGATAAAGGAATATTAAAAGATTCAAGAATTGCACGTACCTTGGTTGTCATGGGTGACTTGTCAGTGGATTTAGACACAAAACATCTCCCTGAAATGTTCTCTTCGCAATCCTCAAAACTTGCGAACATTGCTCCATGTGTGGGATGCCTCATTTCCTCATCATCAGATCCGGAAGACCAGATATGATAAGTTCCACATTCTTCTACATCAGCTTCTCCCTTAGCAACTAATGCCATTCCTTTTGTCTTTGCATGTAATTCTTCAATCTTCTCGGAGTGGTATGCTTCATATTTTACTTTTTCTTTCTTCTCTTCCTTCTTTCGCAACATGCAGTCAGCTGCGAAATGATTCGCACCATTGCAATAATGACAATAAATTCCTGAATCACCTTTCAACTTTTTCTCTTCATTCGCATTTTTCTGTTTTTCATCAATTTTCTCCATTTTCTTCCTTTCTTCCCCTCCAGTCTTTGTGACAACATTTTTCGCATCATTCATCTTTCCTTTTGGATTAAAAGGCTTTTTGAAAAACTTTTTAACTCTGTTGTTTGAATAGAATGCTACAGCTTCATCATCGGAGTTCATCAAAAATCCTTCTTCATCTGAACCATCTTTTTCATCAGTTTCTGATACCTTTGAAACAAGTGCCAAAGGATCACCAATAGCTAGTTTTGATTCTTCATACATTTCTGAGACCTCACATTTATGTGTTTTCAGTTGATTGTAGAGATCGTTCAATTTAGTTGTATCAAAACTTTGTTGATTCTTAATCATCATGCTCACACTTCGCCATTCCTTGCGAAGACCCATAATGAAAGTTAAATTGAATTCCATGAGAGATCTAGTGATACCATACCTATTGCAGCGAAACATAAGCTCATTCAGACGATCATAGTAACTTTTGAGAGTTTCTGCATCCTTTTGTCTGAATTCCTTCAGTTCAACCAGACATTGCTTCACATAATTGATCTTCGTCTTTTCGCTACCTTGATACTTTTCTTTTAGAGTATTCCAGATGTCTTTGGCTGTTTTACAACTACGAATGTAATTGTAAACCACAGGAGGTAGAGCACCTCTTAGTTCCCTCATGTACCTCTTTTCATTATTCTTCAGTCGTTTTCGTTGTTCTTCAACATCAGGAGATGCAGTGGATGATCCAATTTGTTGAACATTAGTAGGAGCTTGTACTGTTCCATCAAAACAATTCCAAAGTTCTTCATCAATTCCATTTAAGTAATCTTCCATTCTATCAGCCCACTGATCATAGTATTCTGGAATCAACATCGGAATTTTGGTTGAGGAACCAAGCAAGTGAGAGAAAGAAGTTATTGTATTCATGTTGAAATTCGCCATTGATGAACACAGAAAATATCTGAAATCTTGAAAACTTGATGAATTTCAGAATTCGATCAAATGAATTGATCAAAAATGACTAATCGATTACTCGACTTAACAATTCAAATATAGAATTAATTCTAATATGAAGATCAAATGTGATTTTCAAAACCAAAAATGTGCGGAAAATTTTGAGTAAATTTTGCAACTCAAAGAGCAAATGATTCTTATACGAAAATCAGATCTAAGAAGTTTGAATCCTGCTCTGATACCAATTGAAGAGAATTGTTATTGAGAATTAAGAAAAGAAACAATAGATTTGAATGATGAAAGATGATGAACACACGGAGTAAATATTAATCAGATCTCGTTTTATTAAGACTGATTACAAAATAAGCTGAAGAGAAAAATTGTGTTTCGATATTCTTGCTCTACTTCAGGCCTAAGTCCCTATTTATAGGGAACATACAAAAAGTATACTAAGTCTAAACATTTATGCTTCGCATACTACACTTCGCATACAGAATTGACTTAGTAAAATAACATATAAATGCGAATCATTACAATACACACTATTCGACTTTTACAACATACATCTACATTTACTCTTACATTTGACAAGTGTTTTAAACCTTCTTTAAGACATGTCACTCAAGTTACAATCTTGGAGTATGACTTTAAAACTTGTAGTGGAACGAAGTATGACTCATCTTCTTGATTTAACCACTTCAACAATTCATAGCTCCTCTTCTTAGCTATAAGAATGCACTAAGATTTCCTTAGAGAACTGATTTTGATCTGGTTTCTTAATCATTAAGATGATCACAAAAACTGATACTAAAGTACTCTCCCATCTTTTCAGATTTGAGAAACTTTTATCCTTTCTGCCTAATTTGACTCTTCTTATTTGCTCTGCCTTACATTGGAACCTTTTCCAATGTCTCAGAGTTACACTTAAGCTTGTAAGTATAATCATATTTACTGAGCTTTAGTAAACTATGACGAATGGTCTTATCGATCTTTTGTGGTGGACTTAATCAATGCACAAGAATGTGTACTTGATCCCTTAGTCCATTACTTGACTCACACATCCATGTGAACAAGTAATTAGTCTTAATTTTCCAATACTTGAAAGTTCTCATTCATCATGCTATACAACTTGCATGATTCCAAGTTCCGGTCCAATTGAAACTTGGGTGATGAGAATCTTTCCTTATTTGGTAAATTTAGACATTACCACAAATGAAAGAATCAATTTCATTTTTCCACTCTTGCTATTAATGGAATCCTATAAGCAACAATTTTTCCTCAAATGCCATTGTAAGGATATTTTAAAACAAATAAAATCAGAAATTTTCCTTTTATTTTAAAAAATTTGGGGAAAACTATCCTTACAATCCATATGAAAACTTGTTGTTATCTATTCCTAAAATATCTCATAACTTCTAAGAAGTAGCTCAAGAATCCGATCTTCAACCTATGCGATAGAAATCCATCTACGCGATCAAATTCAACATATTCTTTCTTTAAGTTTCTTTACTTTTCTTTGATTCTTAAAACATCAACATGTGACCCAGTCACATCATGTATCAAGAATCTCATAGTAGAAACATGGCAGAGTTAGATAGTGGACTTTACCTGAAGTAGAGTCAAACTTATTTACTTTAACATCCTTAGGTAAATTTGGCAACTTCGCAACCAATGCCCCTTCCTTTGGCAATTGAACATATGGATGCTTTGGTAATGGAACATGGGACTATCACAGACTTAGCCTTTCTCTTTACCATTTGGTCAACTGAGTTGACTATCGCCGATCCCTTTCCGTTAGGAAGAAAGAGCTTTACTGGATATCCAATGTCATCATTGTCAATGTCCATAAAGTTCTAAGAAGTTGATCTTAGCAAATGGATAAGATCATTAAGGGTCTTCTCTTAGTCTGTTTCATAGGAGTCCCAAAGGAGCTCACTGTGAGACTTAGAAAGTAATCGAGCCACCAACTTTCTCAAGACTTTGACACCCAACTCTCCCAGCTTGTCAATATGTTACTACATCTCCAAGATATGATCACACATATACCTTTGCTTGCCAATAGGGCTTGAGTGACCTTAAAATTTTCAAGAACTTGTGGGTTAGGGAGAATAATTGGAGGAGGTGAAAGAAGTATGATTTCCATGGGACATCATCTTCATTTAGGAAAGCTTGTTTCAAGAGATTTGGGAAGATCATAAATGTCTAAACCAGACATCTTTTGGGAGATATTCAAGATTGTTGATTTAAAGTCCTTAATATGACACCGAATATGAAATATTAAGGCTAGGACCCAACACAATATTTTTATAACTTGGAAGAGGGATGCCGTAATCCAAGCTATAAAATATTTGAAGGTAGGTGAATGACGATTCACCAATTTCCACCAAGATAAACGAAATGTATTATTAGGTTTTAATTGGATTTGAAACTCCTAGATCTTTGAGATTCATTGAACTGTTCAATGGCATGTTTCAATCTCGAGTGTGCCCTTCAAGTTTTGTGACTAAGATGCCGAGGATCAGAAAACGAGGTGTGAAGTAACCACGCAAATTACATGGTAACCTTAAGTGTTTACCCCTCAATCGATGTGTCGGTTAACCACACACGCTCCATCGATACTATGATAAACATTAAGTTACCCTTTGCCTACCTTGTTAAATACGAGTTAGTGAGTCGGTTAACCACACACGCTCCACTAACCGACTTAAACAAAGTGCAAAGTGTAATTTCATGGATTAGCACCTTATTCACATTTTCCTAAGTGACTAAGATTGGGTATTATTAAGAGTTTAGTTAATTAGTATTTATCATTAGTACTTTTAATGAAGGGAGAATTACAGTCCTGTCAAACCCGTTCGGCTAACGACCCTCCACCAGTCAAGGAAGCGGTGGGTGAGAGTGGACACCCATTAAACTGCCATTTTATAGGCAGTAACCTTATACCCCCCTTATAGACCGGCTTCGTGAATGAGGCCTACTAACGGTAAGACTGACTTCCTCTTATACATATATATATATATATATATATATATATATATATTATTAACTTATAATATTATAAAGTATAAGGGTTGAATTTTAACTTTTAAAATTCTAAGGGCTAACTTGGAATTAAAGTATTCATAAGTGAAAACTTTTCAAATTCCAAAACTTGAGGGCAAGTTTTGAAACTATCCAAAACTAATTAATTCCATACCTTATGTGTTTAAAGTAGTTTTAATCCAAAAACTCTTCAAGTTCCATAACTTGAGGACAAGTTATGGAAGACTTTAAACTAATAAAAGAATTAACTTATCTTTATTTTATAACTTATGGAATTAATTAAGGTTACACATTTTATTACTTAATGAACTGACTCTTGAACTTCCATAACTTGAGGACAAGTTATGGAGTCATAAAACCATTCAATGAGACAAGACTCTTCATGTTTGTAACCTTTGCCAACTTTTATGAGTTTTATGAAACTTAAATGTGACTTTTCATATAACTTGAGGACAAGTTACAAAAACACATTTTAGAATCAACTCTTAGATTAAAATGGATTGAAAACACATAATCAATTAACTTTTCTATTAATCTAAGCAACTCATAAGAACAAGATAATTCAAATCAAACTTTTTCATGTAATTAGCCTAATCACTAATCTAATTCAAAACATGAATCTCTTGACAATTATCTTTGAAATTGGATTAGCATGAACATTACCACATCAAAAACAAGTTTATAAGTCCAAAAACATCTTAGGGTAATGTTCGTAGTCCAATTCCAGCCAAAAAAGTCGAATTTATGTTGTCTGGGGGTCCAACTCGTCGAGTGCACGAACCAACTCGGCGAGTTGGATGCATTTTGCCTTGGACTCAGCGAGTCCATTCATGGACCCGGCGAGTCTGCTAGGCAGACAACATGAAAACTCAATTTTTCAGCTACTTTTGCAAGTATAATAAGAAAACAAGCTTAGGCTCTGATACCACTGTTGGGTTTTGAGCATTCTAACACTCCTAAGTGTACATGCAACCCTAAATACCTTGGATCTATGTTTTCTCTATTATACATGCAAATATGAACATCCAAGGTATTATCCTAATCTAATCTATAAAACAATTAATATAACAAGATAGAATACATACCTCTTTGATGTAGAATGTCTTCATGAAGCTTGAGTGCCTAGTGCCTCAAGTGTGACACCTCGAATGGTTCACACAACACCAAATACACTTTGAATAACTTGAGTGAAATCTACACTTCATGAAATCGGCTAGTCCTTCTTTTTTACTCACTAGTGACCGATTTTGGTGAATAATATGATGCTTATATATTGTGTTACAATTAGGGTTACACCATGTAAACCATAATTGTCATGACCTTTCATTTCCATGACCCATGGGTTATGTAACCTCCATGGAGCATCCATGGAGCATCCTATGGGTTTAATCCAACTTGATTATCCATGGAGCTTGGGCCCATTATATAAGTTATGGATGATTTACACAATCAAACCATATATTTAATTAGTCTTCTTTTGATCACTTAATTAATACTAGATTAATTCTTGATCAATACTAATTAAATATTATTATTCTTATTATTAATATACTAGAAATTATAATATATTAATAACCATAAGTGTCTTATTTCTCTCATTTAGTCTATCCAAGTGCATGATGCCATGCAACCCAAATGGACCACGCCAGATCGGGTCAAGTCTTACCAATTATAGTTATGGACTTAGAAATTAATCCAACAAGTTGATCTTGAATAAATTCAAGAGTCAAGCGGTGAAGGAACTTCAAACCCTAGCACTCAACTTGAGGAGGAAACTCCTATTGAGCCAATTGACAAGTCTGTACCTCTGAGGCGTTCCACAAGGGTTAGGAATGCACCTGAGCATTACTATGGATTCCATATTACTGCAGAAGGTGATACACTTATCAGTGATGAGACACTGATAGTTCTGGATGAACCTAACAGTTACGCGGAAGCCATGCCAGGCCCTGAGTCAGCCAAGTGGAAAGAGGCAATGGACAGCGAGATACAATCCATGTATGACAATCAAGTTTGGAACTTGGTTGAGAATGTACAAGGTCGTAAGACAGTAGGGTGCAAATGGATCTTCAAGAAGAAGACCGACATGGATGGTAAAGTACACACTTATAAGGCACGACTGGTTGCAAAGGGTTTCTCACAAACTCCGGGAGTTGATTATGATGAGAATTTTTCTCCAGTGGCTAAGATTAAGTCTATTAGGGTTCTATTAGTCATAGCTGCATTTCATGACTATGAAATATGGCAAATGGATGTCAAAACCGCTTTCCTTAATGGAAAGTTGGCAGAAGATGTTGACATGAGTCAGCCAGAAGGTTTTGTCAGCAACGAGTACCCTAATAGAGTGTGCAATCTTGAAAAATCCATTTATGGGTTAAAGTCAGCACCTTGCAGATGTAATCTTTGCTTTGATGAGAAAGTCAAGGAATTTGGCTTTTCTAGGAGTGAAGATGAATCTTGTGTATATGTCAAGGGTAGTGGGAGTATAGTTAGCTTTTTGGTATTGTATGTGGATGACATACTACTCATAGGAAATGACATCCCAACTCTGCAGGAAGTTAAGTCCTGGCTTGGGAAGTGTTTCTCTATAAAGGACCTAGGAGAAGCTGCCCATATTATAGGGATAAGGATCTTAAGAGATCAGAGTAAAAGACTAATTGGACGTAGTCAGAGTACCTACTTGGATAAGGTGCTGAAGAGATTCAGCATGTAGGACCCCAAGAAAGGAGAGTTACCCATCCAGAGTAACACCAGATTGAGTAAGACACAAAGCCCTAGCACTGAGGCTGAGATAGTAGAAATGAGTCGAATACCTTATGCTTCGGCTGTAGGATCGATCATGTATTCTATGACGTGTACTCGACCTGATGTAGCCTTTGCCCTGAGCATGGTTAGCAGGTATCAGGGGAACCCTGGCAAGGCACACTGGACTACGGTAAAGAATATCCTCAAGTACCTACGGTGGACTAAGGACTGGTTCCTTACCCTTGGTGGGAGTGATGAATTGAGGGTTGTAGGGTATAGTGATGCTAGCTTTCAGACTGATAGGGATAATTTCCACTCTCAGTCAGGCTGGCTCTTTACCTTTAACGGAGGAGCAATTTCTTGAAAGAGTTCCAAGGAAGAGACAGTGGCTGATTCGACTTGTGAATCAGAGTATATTGCAGCTAGCGAGGCAGCAAAGGAGGCGATATGGCTGAAGAACTTCATTGGAGACCTTGGAGTTGTACAAGCTATTAAAGAGCCAATGGAAATTTTCTGTGATAGTGAAAGCGTTGTTGCCTTAGCCAAGGAACCAAGGGATCACGGGAGATCCAGACACATCGACAGAAAATACCATTTTATCAGACATCGAATTGAAGAAGGACTCCTCGTGGCCAAGAGGGTATCATCGGATGAGAATCCAGCAGATCCCCTCACGAAGGGACTAACTCGGGTTAAGCATCTCTAGCATGCTCAGAGCATAAGGCTGAAGGATGATATTAGATTTAGTAGTTAGATAACCTAGAAATTTGTAAAGTGTAATTGACATTAGATGATGAATAAAAGGTGTTTTATTTATGAGTAAAGTGTCGTTATCTCTTGTCGATCGTTTACTATATTTCTTTTGCATGTTTTGACTTCCAGAATAATTATGTTTGGTATATCATATTATTCAAACCTCCACAGTCGGTCATATGTCGGAAGTAGGTATGAATCAAGACTGTCATGATTGGTTGCAGAGGTCTAAGGTGTTGGACATGGCTACAACAATCATGAGTGCTAATAAGTTTTGAGCATTGGACTCAACCCACGCTCACTGGAATCACTTCATGGAATTTATCTCGAGTGATCGTGAGACGGTAATATCATATAAGTCTTCAAACCTAGAGATATGATTTGCTACTTACGAGTTGGTTATGCATTGATTGTACGAAAACGCATTGGTAACTCGATGTTATAAAACGTGCTTTTGTGTATAATTCAATGAGTGGTAGAAAAAACATATGAGTCGAAGTTTATCTACTCCTTCTTGGATTAGAAGCTGATATCTGGGCCCCTCGATGATTTTGTTTTGACCTATGTACCGGGCCCGGTCAGAACTAAATTGATGTGTTCAATTAAGTTCTTTGTCAAATAAATCGGAAATCGGGAAGCAAACTGTTGGACAATAAGTAAGACATTGTTCCACGTATTTGTCCGGCTGATATCTAGAATAGAGGATTATATGATCACTTATCTTAAATGGCGTATCATCATCTTCTCAGTTCCGAGAGACCTTGAAAGAGCTACGATTGCCGGTCGGTTCCTGAAGTACTAGAGTTATAGTTATTAGACTTATCGAAGTGGGAGACTGTTGGATAAGGTGTCTAAGTCCATAACTATTTCTGGTAAGTACTTGACCCGACCCGACATGGTCCATTTGGGTTGCGTGGCACCATGCAATTGGATAGACTAAATGAGAAAAATAACACTTGGAGATTATTAATATATTATAAGTTCTAATATATTAATAATATTATTTGATTAGTTTGGTCAAGAATTAATTTAGAATTAATTAAGTGATCAAAAGATAACTAATTAAATATATGGGTTCCACCCATAGGATGCTCCATGGATGCTCCATGGGAGTTACAAACCCATGGGTCATGGAAATGAAGAGTCATGACACATTAGGGTTTACATGGTGTAACCCTAGATGTGTTAACACTATATAAGAGTCCTATTCTCCACCAAAATCGGCTACACATATGAGACAAGAGGGCTAGGCCGATTTTAAGAAGCGTGTGTTCTCTCAAAAGTCTTTCCAAGAGCATTTGGTGTTGTGTGAAGCATTTGAGGCATCACACTTAGGGTGCTAGGCTCACAAGGTTTCAAAGAACATAAGCAACAACAAGGTAAGTTATTCTATCTTTCATTCAAGTTAAAAATTGTTCCCCATGTATGCTAGATAGGAATATAACCTTGGAATTCAACTTTACATGATAATTAGACAAACATAGATCCAAGGTTATTAGGGTTGCATGTACACTTAGGAAGTGTTAGAATGCTCAAAACCCATCAAAAAATAGACTAGAAACCCTAACCACCACCGTGAGGTGGTGGCTGCCGCCGTGAGCCGCCGTTGACCACTACTACTGGAGGTGGTGGTGGGTGGTACCTGACTAGCGAAACCCTAATGGGCTTAGTGAAACCCTAATGGGCCTATTTAAACCCTAACAGGCCTAATGAACCCTAATGGATCTAAGGAATTAACTTTTGGGCCTATTGGGCTTGGGTTGGAAACCCTAATTAGGGTTTAGAAAACCCTAATTTTTGAATCATGGGCTTAGACTTATCAGGACCCATATTTTGGGACATTGGAGTTGGACTATGTATTAAGCCCTATCACAACATAATACTTATCTAGTAGAGTGATGGACTTAATGGATTAAGTCTTTAATGGGTTAAGTAGGAACACCTAACCCTAATCGTCATTTTATGTGAAAAAAGCCAAATTGGGTTCGATGCTTGTTGGACCATTTATTTGACTAAGCTGTTGTGGGCCTTTGTGGGCCAATTGGGAACATATATATGGACTAAGGAAACTTATTGGGCTTCAGGATAATACCCATTAGAGAGGTTTGGGCCTAATTTGGAAAATTAGGCCATAAGTGGGCGATATGTGGGCCTTGAGGATTATTAGATATTGGGCCATCAAAATGCCAGGTAAAGGTTGTGGTTATGCATTGGAACCCAATTATTAATTGGGTATTGTTTGATGTTCGCAGTTCGAGAATCTGTTAACCAACAACTGGAAGTTCATCTGCGGGGCTTCAGTAGTGCGAGGTGAGTCTCCTCACCATACCAATGGGTCTAAGGCACCAAGGGCCACCCATTTTATGATATGTGATATGCTAGCTGATTATGTGTTATGTTAGTATGACATTTGCATGGAAAACCTCGGGGATTTCCCGAGGCAGTAGACTAAGACCATGTGCGGGGTTCCCATGGAAATTAGTTATATGTGTTATGCGGTATGCTAGCTATTATGTGATATGTGGTATGCTAGATATTTATTTGATACACGGTTTGCTAGTTGACTCTGTGTTGGTTGCATGGAAGACCTCAGGGGGTTCCCGAGGCAGAAGGATATAAGACAATGTGGGGCTTCCCATGGGATTCCAGGCTAATACCATGTGCGGGTTCCCATGACAGTGATCTAAGACCATGTGGGGGTTCCCATGGCAGTGGGCTAAGACCACTTGGGGGTTCCAGTGGCACCCGGTGTAAGACCTTGGAGGGTTTCCATGGCATCTCCATATGTATATATGCATGCTTATGTGATTGTTATGGTTTATGTAACTGTTATAGCTTATATGGATTATGTGGTTATGTGGATTGTGTGGGCTATGCTCTGGGGAACTCACTAAGCTTCGTGCTTATAGTTTTGTTTATGGTTTCAAGTATCATTGAAATGGAAAAGAAGGGATTGGACTGATCGCAGTGCACACACCTATAATTTCCGCAATGAATGATTTTGAGATAAACTATGATAATTATTTTATTTAATGATGATTTGAAATGTTTCAAATAAATGGTATCAATGTTTTAGCTATATTAAAACTGAAATTTTTACCCTGGATTTTTGGGTCGTTATAAGTTGGTATCAGAGCCTTGTTTTGTGGGATTCAGACATATTTTCGAGTGTGTCTGATTTCAAACTGAGGATCTGTTAAGTTTTCAAAAGAAAAAAAATGTTTTAAGGAAAGAATTTATAAGACAAGAAAGGGTGCGGTGCATGCAATCAGTCGAGCTCAAGTAAGTTTCCCTAGAATACCCACATATGTTATATGTTATGACTTGTTTTATGAATCTGTGAATTGCATTCTAGTTAAGGCTAGGGGAGATGTCTGCATTTGTTATATGATCTGGAAGACGTGCATGTTATTGCTGAGTAATCAACAATAGATTGGCCTGAAATGCGATGCTTGTGGCCTTAGGAATATTTCATGTCATGCTAGAATGAGAATGATTATTAGTATTAGTAACTGATATGCGTTTGATTTTAAAATTGTATATGGTTAGGATCTTATAGCCTCAGAATAATAGATTTGGCCTTATTTCCTGTTCCTTGTTTGGTTGTGGTCCTATGGTAGAGTCTGTTATTCGACAAACTATTAGATCTAGTTTTATGTTTAATTTTCACGCATAAGGTAGCCGACAGTGAGGATGGATGGGTTTGGATAGTGCGAGTTGTGGTATGTGTTGCATTAGTGTCTAAGTCCATAACTATTTTGGTATGTATTTGACACGATGGTCCATGGTCCTTTTGGGTTGCCTTCACCAAAGCAACTTGATAGGATGAATTATGGAGGGAGAGGATTAATTAAGATTTATTAATATATTATGAGAATAATATATTAAAGGAGAAATCATATTTTTTTTAATTAATATTAGTCAATAATTAATTAATAATTGATTTTGTGGTTAAAAGATATTAATTAAACTTAGGGGACTAGAACAATCAATTGTGTGATAGTTGAATATTGGGCTAATGGACTCCATATTAGAGGAGTGGACGAATTCTATGGGGAAACCCATTAGAAATGGTGCAAGGCCTCTAAGGAGGGAGTCCATGGCCTGCTTAGGGCCTAAGCACACAAATTAGGGTTTCCTTATTAGAAAACCCTAATAGCCTCACATATTTAAGGACCCCTAGAGCACTAAAAATGTGGCTAACTAATTCCTTAGGATTTGTTGAAGTTTTTTGGGTGCCTCTCCTCTTCTCCTTCTTCATCGTCTTGCTCTTGGTGTTTGTGAGCCACTAGAGGTGTGACATTTGTGACACTAAGCTTTCTAAAGCCAATTACAAGGAGGATTAGGTTGTTATTACTACATAACAATCAAAGGTAATTTCTAAACCCTTAATTCAGTTCATAGCATGATAGATCCAGGGTTTATGGCTTTAGATGATGATTGCATGTTCATTAGACAAACTAGATCCAAAGCTTTAGGGTTTGCATGTACACCATAGGAATGATGTAGTGCTGAAAACCCATCAGTGGTATCAGAGATTAGGGTTGTATGTTGATGAATTTGTTGCATATTTGATCATTCTTTGGATGAAAACCGAATTTTTTTTACTCTCTGCCTGACTGACTCGGCGAGTCAGTGGATGAACTCAGCGAGTCAAGTCCACTCGGCGAGTCCCGGGGTCAGACAGAGGGAAAATCAGGATTTTATGCTCTTCTTGCTATGGGATAATTACCAAAACAATTTTTATTGATAATATTTGGATTTTTATGATATTGGGTGATTATCCTTGCCAAAATAGTAGATAATTTCAAATTAATCAAATTTTTGTTGCTTTATAAGATAATGTTTAATTATGTAAGTTATTTGGTGAATTATCTTGCAAGTAATTGGACTAAGTCAAAATTAGATAACCATAACTAATTGTTAATTGCCTTATTTGAATTGTTGATCTAGAATATTCTTGATAATGTTACGAAAAGTTTCAAAACTTGACCTCAAGTTTTGGAATTTAAATTTTTGATTAAAAGTTTAATTTTGAAATATTTAAATTCTAAACCCAAATGTTTTGAAATGTTTCAAGACTTGCCCTCAGGTTTTGGAATTTAAAATTGTTTGATTAAAAGTTTAATTTTGAAATTTTAAATTCTAAAACCCTAATTTTTGAAAAAGTTCAAATTGCACCCTTATGGTTTTATTAAATTAATTAAGTGTATAACTAAAAGAGAGTTAATAAATCCATAGTAATGTGGTTTACATTTAATTAAATTAAAAGTCTAATTTATTAAATTAGACTACCTAGTATTTTAAAGATGTAAAATACACCCTTATACTATATATAACATTAAGGTCTAATATTATATCTTAAACTGCTAGTCTTACCGTTAGTAGGCGTCATTCACAAAGCCGATCTATAAGGGGGTATAAGGTTATGGCCTATAAGATGGCCCTTTAATGGGTGCCCGCTCTCACCCACCGCTTCCTTGATTGGTGGATGGTCGTTAGCCGAACTGGTAGGATAGGGCAAACCATTTCCATTAAAAGTATAATGAAGTATAAAGTAACTAAATGATTTTACAAAATTTCCAATCTTAGTTACTTTAGGAAAAAGTGAATTTGATGTAATTCCATGAAATTACACTTTGTACCCTTGCGAAGACGTTAGTGGAGCGTGTGTGGTTAACCGGCACACTAAATGGTTTTAAGAAATGGTAGCAAAGGGTGACTCAATGATTGTTATAGTTCGGCGAAGCGTGTGTGGTCAACCGGCACATCGAATAGGTGAATGTAACATTGGTGCCACCATGTAACTTTGCATGGTTATTCACACCCTGTTTTGTGATCCTCGGTATCCCAGTCACAAATCAAGGGGTATATCGAGATTTAAACATGCCATTGAAGAGTTCTCTCAAAGGATCTAGGAGTTTTTCAATACATTTAAAACCTAATCTATTTTTCGTTTTTCATGGTGGAAAATTAGTGAATCGTCATTCACATACCTTCAAATGTTCTGTAATTTGGGTTACGACATCCCTCTGCCAAGTTGTGGAGTATTGTGTTGGGTCCTAGCCTTAATATCTCATTTGGGTGATTTATTAAGGAGTCAATAAATCAACTAACTTGATTTTTCTCCCGTTTTGTAGATGTCTGAATCTAGCCGTGGTCTTCCCGAATCCGATGGAAAAGGTTTTCCTGCTCAAAGTGAAAATTTGTTACACAATGAAGGTGAAAGATCGATCCGTGCATTGCGGACAAACTTGGTTTCACTTCCTCCACCTCCTCTTATTGTTATTCCAAACCCACAAGATTGAAGAATTAAAAAGTTCAAAATCACTCAAGCGTTGTTGGCAATGAAACATGAAGATGGAAAATCCATGTGTGGTGACATCCTAGGGATGAAATCACGCATCGATAGGTTGACAATGTTGGGTGCATCTTTTCCAAAGAAGTTGGCTGTAGACCGGGTTCTTAAGTCACTCCCTGAATCATATGATCAGTTCATAAGAGAGTATTATTTGATGGATCTTGACGCGACCCTCATTGACCTAACTTACATGCTTATTGCTGCTGAATCAGAAATGATTTGGCAAAGTAACGGAGCATATTTGTCTAGTAAATCAACCAACCATGCTTTCGTGGTCGCTATAGTAAAAGCCACCTGTTTCTGCTACCAAGAGAAGGGGCGTTGGCTACGAAGCTTCCCAGAGGACCGGACGAATCTAAGATATGGGAGAGTCAAGAAGTATGTCTCTACTTCAGGTAAAATCCACTATCTAACTCCATTAAGTTCCTATTCATTGATTCTTAATACATAATGTGATAAGATTACATTTGAATGACTTGTAGGATCAGAGAAAAGAGAGGAAGCTTGATGGAAGAGAAAAATGAGTCTGATCACGAAGAAATGGATCACGATCACATGGATTTGAAGATCATATTTTGAGCTTAGAAAGTTATGATAGATTTGTTAGGAATATTTGATTACATAGTTTTTTAGTTGATTTTGCATTGTAAGGATATGTTTTCCGTTGCTTTTTTGAATAAAATAAAATTTTGATTTGTCTTATATATATATATATATATATATATATATATATATATATATATATATATATATATATATATATATATATATCCTTGCAATGAAATCGTTGTGAAAATTTGATGTTTGTGTATTTCTATAAATGGATGTGATGCTTAGTTGTGTTATTTATGGTAGTATCAAAATTTTCTAAGAAAGGAAAGATTCCCATCACCCAAGTTTCAATTGGACAGAAACTTGGATTCATATGATTTGAATCATGTGATGTATGGAAATATTGGTACTTAGTAAATTAAGACTAATTCCTTGATCACACAAGTATGTGAGTCAAGTGAAGGACTAAAGGACTAGAACACAATGTTGTGCACTAGTCAAGTCCACCACAAATAACAATGAGACTATTCATCATAATTTATCGAATGTCTGGTAAATGTGGTTATACTTACAAGATTAATTGTAATTCTGAATCATTGAAAAGATTCAATGAATGGCAGAACAAATAAGAAGAATCAATGAAAGCAGAACGATAAAAGGTTTCTCAAATCTAAGAAGAAGTGAGAGTACTTTTGTATCGAATTTTGTGATTATCTTAATGGTTAAAAACCATATCACAATTGATCCTCTAAGGACATCTTAGTGCACTAGTATGACTAAGAAGAGGAATCAGAAATTGTTGAAATGGTTAAATCGAAAGGATGAGTCATACTTCGTTCCAAAATCAAGTCTTGAATCGCTGTCCATGATTATGAATTGAGTAACATATCTTAAGAAGATCTAACACACTCTTCAAATGAGAAGAATAGAAATTGCTTCTCTTACTCTTGCACGTTGGAAATTGGTGTGTAGTGTTTGTCTTGATGAGAATCTGCATTAACTCTTGAATATTTGTTTGTCAAAAAATGTTTTCTTGACAAGAGAATCTTATATGTCAAGAGGTCAGTGGGAGTCTAAATGATCTTGAAAATTTTCGAGAACTAATCAAGAGTAAGCCTATTATTAAACACTAGCACACGGCTTGAGGTTTGTAACCCATCGTGTTGGCATGATCTTGTTTCTGTGCCATTCCGATTTAGTAAACTATGCATATGAGTTCTACAAGTTCTCAATAGGTTGCATAAGGGTAAACACCTTTTTCAATGAAAGTACATTGACTGGCGTAGGTGTGCTGCTAGATAACTTGGAAGCAATGGTGGGACCCTTGATGGCAAGAAATTAAGAATGAACAAGTTTTGTCCATAAGAGTTTGAATTTCTAAGAAACATTATCTTTCCATTATGGTTATGTTAAATTCACATGGATAGGAACACATACACTATAAAAATCTAAGTGTCATAAGGTTTCTCTCCTTCATGAAAATGATTGTGAGGAAATGCTTTCACTAAGAGATATTTTAAGAAGATAGTGATTATGTAAATTGTATTCTGAAATTCGATTATGATTACGGCATCCCCTTTCATAGTTCGAATTGTGAGATTTGGAAATTAGTCTGAACATTTGGGACTTCGTAATATAAGTTCTGAATTAGTTTAGACACACATGTGAGCTGTCTAAGGAAAGGTGTGTGATTTTGAGAAGCTTAGATAAAGGCTTATCGAAACACATCGTATTAGAAATATGAACTTTGGATGTCAATAAGTATTGTCTTCTAGAAGTCCAACTATTTTCTGAATACATGTTAAAGCTAGTGGTAGCATAAATGTTATGCTGGAATGGATATAATCATCATGTTAGTGGGAACATGATTATTATTTTAAGTATTGCAAATTGGAAATATTAATTATAGAAAAACAAAGTTTCAGTTTGCAAAGTTGTGGGGGTTGAAAAGATGTTTTTGCTATAATTAAAGGAGAGAATGTTATACTTAGTTTCCAATCTAAAAGCTTAGATCGAGAAAACTTAATTAAATTTTGTCAAGGGTATATTTATTATTTGCATTCTCAAAGTTTGATTATGATTACAGCATCCCTCTTCATAGTTCGAATTTTGAGAACACAGCAAATATAAATATTATGACGATATTATAGTAAGAAACTGGTTATGTATCACGTTTTTTTTCATTATGAATTGTATCCCATACGCTTCGGGTATAGGATCAATTGAATATGTTGTAATATTTGACCGTTTTTGTCACACCCCCGAACCAGACGGCGGAAACGTCCGGGGGCTGTCGTGACTCAATTGCATACCATAACATTGAATATATATGAAACATAACAACATTCGTCACCATTCATTAACATAGTACAACCAGTAGTGTTTACATGTCATACATTGTTTAAACATTACATTCCCAAAAATTAAATTGTTTGATTCGTGCATAAGTAAACTGCAACCATTACTGAATATGATTTCCCTTGGTTCACTGGTTCCCTGAGAATACAAGTATTTTGAAAAACGTCAACATGTGAAATGTTGGTGAGTTCATAAGTAGTGTTTGAAATCGAATGTTTGTATTATTTGAAAAACCACCAGAAAATCCGATATTTTCTGAAAAGAGAAGCTTTTGAAATCGTTTGTGAAGATCCATAAGTATGCTTGTTTGTTTCTATACTTGTGACAAAAAAATGTTCATTGAAGATGTATGCATTTCAAATCTGTATGTATTAAAAACCCTAGGAAAACCCGATGTTCCCCTAGTTCCTTTGAAATCCATTAAGTTGCGTTGAAACCATTACAAAGATAGAAGTGTCAGTCCCAGGCGACGTTGGAAGGTTCTCGAGCAAGATTATTTACTACAAACCCGCGTTACACAAACGCCCAGTTTATAGTTATACTAATGATTCCCGAAGGCGTCGTCAGTACTAATCGCGTTATCCAATCGCCCTGACTAGGTGTAGTCCCACATCCGAAGAGAAAGAGGACATGAAGGCCTCGATGACTCTATAAATCGGTTGGGGATAATATGCGTGCGAGGGGTCCCCGACCCGCCTCGTAAAATATGCAGACTTTTCTAGCAATACCAAGGACCCTTGGGGACCAGTGGTATACAAGCCATTGAAAGTCCCTCTACGTTGTGCCAAGTCGGTGAAACTCAACACCTCGTAGAAAAATATGCGTCTTCGGGCCTTAAGATCAGGTCATTGGGCTAGCTAGGCCCAACAAGCAAGATTTTACACTTTTGGGGCCCGAAGATGGTGCGTAGACGTCTGTGCACACTCGTATGTATATGTATTACCAAACGTTACTTGTATGAATCGTAGTGTCGTAGTGTTAGTAGTTGTAGAATTCTATTGGCTCGAGACCGAGCCAATTCGTTTAACAACGATTTTTTTGGTATTGTAATGTATTGTGTTTCGTCGATAGTCGCGGTGCCATTATTTGATCAAATTGTGTATATTGAATTAGCCTTGAAATATTTCTGTTTTCAGCCCCTCATTATTTGTAAAATTTACATTTTCAACCCTTTTATTTAATAATTCCCGGTTTGGTCCTTAAACTAATTTTCTTGACATTTTAACACCAAAAATTATTGAAATTATCATTTTTCAGCATATTTATCATAGAAAACAGTTTAAGTCCCTGAAAAAGTAGTTTTCTCGGTTTTAATCCCTTCTTTTCGCAATTTTGACAATTTTGGCCCAAATTGGAAAATTTTTGCAACTTTGGTCCTTTTTAATTTAAAAAGCATTTTAAACCTTCGAAAAGGGTTTGGAACACTTATAGTCCACTGTTTTATAGAAAATCACAGTTTTAGCCCTCCAAAACAGAAAAATTCGCATAATGGGCCTCATTGGGCCGAAATTTTCATTTTTAGCCCACTAAGCTTGAAATTCATGTTTTTAATCCTCTAATTAAGTGTATTTCCAGAAATTGATTTATGGAAACTGTTTTGGCACACTTCCTCCATCAGAATCTGTGAAATGTCAATTTGGGCCCTCAATTTTGTATTTTTCACATTTTTGGCCCAAAATTTGTGTTTTTAACCCAAAGAAAATTATTACTAAACCACTTAGCCATTTTTCTTGAAACACTTTGTATGTAGAAGTATGTTTGAAGCTAAAATCATAAAACATAAGTTATATCTCGGTTTTGAGGGGTTTTATGGCTAGATCCAACATTAAAACACATAAAAGCATACATATAAGCATGGAAATCATACAAGGCATACAAAACACATATAGATCTACACTTTCACTTGTATTCCCCCCCCCCCCCCCCCCATAAAACTCATAAAAACAGAAAATAGGGGGTATGAAGCTCACCTTGGGTTGTTGATTCGGTTTTGCAAGGAAAAATGGAAGGAAAATGAAGTGTTTTTGGCCTTAGCTCCCTTTGATGAAGATCTCGAGTTTTGAGATGGTTCTAGGATGCAAGATCACGATTTTTGCATAGATTAGGAAAGGATTTTGATAACAAAAGAATTTAAACCATAGATCTATGCATAATCTTACCTTAGATGAAGAATTTTGTGGAGATTTCCTCTTGAATGCTTCCTAGAACTCGAGATTTTTGAGTGGAGAGGGAGAGTTGTTCTTGAGTGATCTAGAGAGGATTTGAGAGATTTGTGTGTGTGTGTGTGGGTGTATGGCCTTGAGTGAGAGAGAGGAAGGAGTGAGATGATTTTTGAAGTGATACTTGCATGGGAAAAGGAAATATCTTGCATGGAGATCCTATGGACAATAATGAGGTGGCACACTTAAGTCAACTCTTCCTTATCTTCTTGGATTTGGGCCTTTGGGCCGAGATTTTTGAAAGGGAAAAGAAAAATTTGGGCTTTTTCCCTTAAGCCCAAAATTAGAGTTAGTTAGAGTGTGTTTTATGCTTAAAAGAATGTAGTAGGATTTTTATGTTTTTCTTGAACTAGTTTTAGGTTATTCATGTATCAAGGCTCTTAATCCATTTCATTCTAGGCCCAACATGACCTAAAATGTTAAAATAATTAAGTGTGGGTCCAATTAGAGCCCAATTAGGGTTCTAAGCCCATGATAATCTAATTGGAAGCTTATTGGTCCGTTTGGATCCAATAAGGGAGTCCTAATCCAAAATGGACTTAACAAGGACTTTTAGGGTCTCCAATTGTTTGATGACTATTTGTAGTTCTAGCATGTTGTATTTGATTGAAGTTTTTGATTCCCATTAACTTGAATGTATATATTACATTGCTCAAAATTTTCAGTTGTGACATCATCCCCCCGTTAGAGGGAATTTCGTCCCGAAATTCTGTTTGAAAGCTAGATTTGAGAATGCCAGAATAGGTGAGGGTACTTTTGTCTCATTTGATCCTCGCGTTCCCAGGTGAATTCTGGCCCACGCTTTGCGTTCCACCGTACCTTCACGATCGGGATGCGACTCTGCTTAGTACGCTTCACCTCCCTGTCCATGATCTCGATTGGTTCTTCGACGAACAGGAGATTCTCATTGATTTCGATTTCGTCAAGAGGTATGACAAGGGTTTCATCTGATAGGCACTTTTTCAGATTAGAGACATGAAACACGGGGTGTACACCGTTTAGTTCCGCGGGTAGTTGTAGTCTGTAGGCTACCGGGCCTATTCGGGCGACGATTTCGAAAGGTCCAATGTATCGTGGGCTCAGCTTTCCCCGTTTTCCGAAACGTATAACCCCTTTCCAGGGTGAGACCTTCAACAATACTCGATCACCGACCCGGAATTCTAAGGGCTTTCGCCGTTTATCAGCGTAGCTCTTTTGCCGGTCACGCGATGCTTGTAATCGAGCTTTGATCTGGACAATCTTTTCTGTGGTCTCGCGAATGATTTCCGGTCCTGTTATTGCCCTATCCGACGTATGCGTTCTTGCTAGCTGGGTGTCACCTACTTCAGCCCAACATAACGGTGATCTACATTTACGCCCGTACAGTGCTTCGAAAGGGGCCACCTTGATGCTCGAATGATAACTATTGTTATATGAGAATTCGATCAACGGCAGGTGGGTATCCCATGACTTTCCAAAGTCTATCACACATGCACGAAGCATGTCCTCGAGCGTCTGGATGGTTCGTTCGCTCTGACCGTCCGTTTGTGGGTGATACGCGGTGCTCATATCGAGATGAGTTCCCATTGCCTTGTGGAGTGATTGCCAAAACCGCGACGTGAATCTACTGGCCCTATCCGAGATGATAGATTTTGGCACTCCATGGAGTCTTACGATCTCTCGTAGGTACAACCGCGTCAATCTCTCCATCTTGTAGGACTCTTTGATTGGCAGGAAATGGGCAGATTTCGTCAGTCGATCGATTATTACCCATATGGTGTCTAATCCGTTCGACGTCTTGGGCAGCTTGGTCACGAAATCCATAGAAATCCCTTCCCATTTCCACTCGGGAATTGCCGGTTGCTATAACAATCCAGAAGGTTTTTGGTACTCCACTTTTACTTTGTCGCACGTAAGGCACTTACCAACATAAGTAGCGATTTCCGCCTTCATGTTAGGCCACCAATAGTGTTGCTTGATGTCCAAATACATCTTGTCCGAACCGGGATGAATGGAGTATCGTGTCTTGTGGGCTTCCTTCATAACGGTCTCCCTAAACCCTCCGACTTTTGGGACCCAAATACGGTTCATGAAGTAGTATACCCCATTCTCTTTGACTTCCAGGTTCTTCTCCATTCCGCGTAATGCTTCGCTAGTTCTATTTTCCACTTTCATAGCCTCTGCCTGGACTGATGCAATTTGAGTGGCCAAATGAAACTGAATGGTTATCGAGTGCGTTTTCGTACGGCGATTAGAGTACTCCTTCCGACTTAAGGCATCGGCTACTACGTTGGCCTTGCCTGGATGGTACTTGATCTCGCATTCATAGTCGTTTAACAATTCCACCCATCTTCGTTGTCTCATGTTCAGCTCTTTCTGATTCAAGATGTGCTGGAGGCTCCTGTGGTCCGTGAAGATGGTGCACTTTGTACCGTACAGGTAGTGCCTCCAAATTTTTAGAGCGAAGACTACGGCTCCCAGTTCTAGGTCATGGGTCGTGTAATTTACTTCGTGTGTCTTTAGTTGGCGGGACGCATATGCTATCACTCTTCCACGTTGCATGAGAACGCAACCTAAGCCTTGATTCGACACGTCGTAGTAAACTACAAAATCTTCCGTTCCTTCAGGTAGAGATAGTACAGGAGCGCTACAAAGAGCTTGCTTCAAGGCTCAAAACGCAATCTCTTATCGGTCTGTCCACTTGAATGGCACGCTCTTTTGCGTAAGCAAGGTAAGTGGCTTGGCGATTTTAGAGAAGTTTTGGATGAATCTCCTATAATAGCCTGCTAGGCCTAAAAATTGACGAATTTCTGTGGGCGTAGTCGGAGTTGCCCATCCCTCCACAGCTTTGACCTTAGAGGGATCCACATGAATTCCATCTTGGCTAACTACGTGGCCTAGGAAATTCACACTCCGAAGCCAGAACTCACACTTGGAGAGTTTGGCGCAAAGTTTTTCCGATCGTAGCGTCTCTAGGACTTGTCGGAGATGTTGGCCATGCTCCTCTTTGCTTCGAGAATAAACGAGAATGTCATCGATAAACACAATGACGAAGTTGTCCAGGAACGGTCGACAGATTCGATTCATTAGGTCCATAAATGCGGCAGGTGCATTTGTTAGACCGAAGGGCATTACGACGAATTCATAATGTCCATAGCGGGTTCGGAAAGCGGTTTTAGGAATATCTTCTTCTCGGACTTTGAGTTGATGGTATCCGGACCGTAAATCTATTTTAGAAAAATAACTAGCTCCTTGGAGCTGGTCGAATAGATCATCGATTCGTGGGAGTGGGTAGCGGTTTTTGACAGTGAGTTTGTTTAACTCTCTGTAATCGATGCACATTCTGAAAGATCCGTCCTTCTTTTTGACGAAGAGAACCGGAGCTCCCCATGGCGAGTAGCTAGGTCGGATAAATCCCTTGTCCAGAAGTTCGCTGAGTTGACTGGACAATTCCTGCATTTCAGCAGGTGCCAACCGATATGGTGATTTAGCGAGAGGAGTTGCTCCTGGAACTAGGTCGATTCGAAACTCAACCTGTCTCTCTGGGGGTACTCCTGGAAGATCCTCGGGAAACACGTCCGGAAATTCACACGCTACTGGAATGTCTTGGATGTTAGTTTCTTCTTTGGTCTTGTCCACTATGTGAGCCAAGAACGCCAAATTGTTCTTTCGCAAGTGTTTTTGTGCTTTGATGCACGAGATGAGACGAAGATTCGTACTGGGTTTATCTCCGTAAATTACTAGGGTTTCGTGATTTTGGAGACGAAGGCGAACGGCCTTCTCATGGCACATAATCTCAGCATGGTGGGGGCTTAACCAATCCATGCCGATAATCACATCGAAACTCCTAATTGATACTGGCATCAGATCTATTCGTAAGACGTGTTGGTTGAGGATTGAGGTACATCCGATGTAGATTTCCCTAGTGGATTCGGTTTTCCCATTGGCCATTTCCACCGTATACGTTTCATTTAGCTTCTGGGGTTGTTGTTTTAATAAATGTTTAAACTTCTTGCTTACGAAACTTCGCTCCGCTCCGGTATCAAATAAGATGCATGCATAAGTGTGGTTTAGGAGGAACGTACCGGTCACAACTGCGGGGTCTTGAACTGCATCACTCTGACCCATAGTCAGCATTCTTTCTGCTCCTCTGTTGCCTGAGTTGTTGTTGTTAGGGCAATCTCGACGGAAATGTCCCGTCCTTCCGCACCCAAAACAGGTGTGGCTAGGCCCTGCATTGATGCCGCCGACATTGGTGTTGTTGGTATTGCGGTGGTTGTTATTGTTCTGGTTGTTTCCCTGACTCTGGTTCTGAGATGGATAAGTCCTGCAGAATCTTGCAGTGTGTCCCCTTCGGTTGCAACTGGTGCAATGGAACTCCTTACATTCTCCATGGTGATGGAAACTACACTTGTTGCACTTGGGAGCATTACCGGAATAGGGTCTTGAAGCATTTGAAACAGCTGAGGCTGGAGCATGTGATGTGACTGGAACCGGCGCAATGACAGCGTTAACTGCCACCGTTTGCTGCTTTTTAGAGGTCTCGGGGCCCTGGCGCCCCTTCCTCTTGTTGTTCCATCCTTTCTTACCATCACTCTCCTTCTTCTTCTCAGTCTCTACCGGTTTCTCGCCCTTTTTGTGGTTATGATCATATAGCCTCTTTGTCAATCTCTTCGCACTGTCAAAAGTTTCAGGGTTCGCAGCTATCACATTCCCTTGAATGGGGGATGTCAGTCCCCAGATGAATCGTTCGATCTTCTTTCCCTCTGATGTGATCATACCCGGACACAACAGAGATAGTTCACTGAATCTTGATATGTAAGCATCGATGTTCCCATTCTGCACCGTGAGATTCCATAGTTCCTGTTCCATCTTCTGTATTTCGCCTCGGGGGCAGTACTCAGCCGTCAACATCTCTTTCATTTCTGCCCAGGGAATAGAGTTGGCTACAGGGAGCGTCATAGCTTCTACGTGGCCATTCCACCAAGTGAGTGCTTGGTCCACGAAAGTGCAGGCCGCGAACTTCACCTTCATCTGCTCAGGGCACTCGCATATCTCGAATACCGACTCTACCTTCTCGATCCATCGCTTTAGAGCGATCACTCCCCCAGTGCCGTTGAAAGTTCGGGGTTTAGCGTTCGCAAAATCCTTGTAGGTGCACGTTTTAGTGAGTCCTTGGTTCGTCCCGTTGTTCGAACTTCCGGATCCTTGCCCGTTACCTCCTCCGTTGTTCCCTAGGTGAAGTTGTGCCATAGCTGCTGTGACCGCAGCAGACACGGCTGCCTGGAAAGCAGTGGAGTCGACCTCGGGCGGGATTGGTTCGGGATTTCCGCGAGTAGCTGGGCGAGGCATCTTTCTGCCATGAAACGGAAAGATGTTGAGTGTACGTGGTTTCTGTGAGGTTGTGATCCTACTAGCTAGGTGTATGGTGCGAACCTAAACATTACTATCATCAAGCATACAATCATAACGTCTCAACACATAACAACTGAGAATATTATAGCAAAACACACAAAAGTTTATTAATATTATCCGCATCTAGTACAAGAAAATTTGCTCGTAGGAGCATACATATGTGATACTAATCAGACAGCATAACGGCTCCATGAGTAGTGTAGTCACTTAAACATAAAGCCGGAGTACATAACATAGTTCCTAATAACCTACTAGGATAAGTCTATCCCTGACCGCGATGAGCTGCGTCAGGAGGTGGTGCCGATGTCATATGCCGAAATGTTGTGCCAGTAGCTGTGCCATCTCTGCCATGTCTCCGATAACCTCATCCCTCTCATGCTCTGCTTGCACTGCCCAAGCCTCCATAGCATACAGCTGTTGTCGCAGTGCGGCGATCTCAGCTTCGAGGGAACGGTTCTCTCTTGGGGGGTTCGCTGGTGGAGCAGGGTGATCTAGTCGTGCCTCGTTCTCGCATGGCGGGATGGGGTCCTGGTCCCCAGCCTGACCTCCCTCGTCGTCACTATCGATTCCTCCAAACTCGTAGTCAGTGTCTACGTATTCGTCGGGTCCGACATCGTGTGCCTCCCCTGGATTCTCTCCCGGCTCATCCACAAGCATCCCGTGAGCTACTAAGGCCTGATGAAACTGGATACCCTGCTGCTCCTCCTCAGGCTCCTCCTCCTCCTCTAGCCACCCGTTGTTTCCCTGATTAGGGAAGTAGGGGTCTCCCGGGTGATGAAAGCCAGCCATGCTGTCTGCGCGAGTACGTGAATATGCTAACATTATTCCTAGGGTACTATGACTATTACACAGACTAAGCAAACATTCTCTGTTTGGGTGATAAAGGGTATAGTTTTAGGTTCCCTGGCTATCCCGATCTCATCAAGACGTGTGTTAGTTTTACCTTGGAGAGAATGTAGTTGATCAGGCTACATTCACTCCTTAGTATCCCTAAGAACAGTCTCGAATGAACCGAGATACCAGCATTATTGTGTTTGATTCAGCGTTAGGTCCTTATTCCTAATGCAAGCAAGTGTTTTTATTTACTTGTTTTGTTCAGAGTTATGTTAGTCCTTCTTTTTGGTTTATATTTGCATATCAATGTATGGCTCGACATGCTAGTTCACTATAAACAAAGCTCTGATACCAACCTGTCACACCCCCAAACCAGACGGCGGAAACGTCCGGGGGCTGTCGTGACTCAATTGCATACCATAACATTGAATATATATGAAACATAACAACATTCGTCACCATTCATTAACATAGTACAACCAGTAGTGTTTACATGTCATACATTGTTTAAACATTACATTCCCAAAAATTAAATTGTTTGATTCGTGCATAAGTAAACTGCAACCATTACTGAATATGATTTCCCTTGGTTCACTGGTTCCCTGAGAATACAAGTATTTTGAAAAACGTCAACATGTGAAATGTTGGTGAGTTCATAAGTAGTGTTTGAAATCGAATGTTTGTATTATTTGAAAAACCACCAGAAAATCCGATATTTTCTGAAAAGAGAAGCTTTTGAAAACGTTTGTGAAGATCCATAAGTATGCTTGTTTGTTTCTATACTTGTGACAAAAAAATGTTCATTGAAGATGTATGCATTTCAAATTTGTATGTATTAAAAACCCTAGGAAAACCCGATGTTCCCCTAGTTCCTTTGAAATCCATTAAGTTGCGTTGAAACCATTACAAAGATAGAAGTGTCAGTCCCAGGCGACGTTGGAAGGTTCTCGAGCAGGATTATTTACTACAAACCCGCGTTACACAAACGCCCAGTTTATAGTTATACTAACGATTCCCGAAGGCGTCGTCAGTACTAATCGCGTTATCCAATCGCCCTGACTAGGTGTAGTCCCACATCCGAAGAGAAAGAGGACACGATGGCCTCGATGACTCTATAAATCGGTTGGGGATAATATGCGTGCGAGGGGTCCCCGACCCGCCTCGTAAAATATGCAGACTTTTCTAGCAATACCAAGGACCCTTGGGGACCAGTGGTATACAAGCCATTGAAAGTCCCTCTACGTTGTGCCAAGTCGGTGAAACTCAACACCTCGTAGAAAAATATGCGTCTTCGGGCCTTAAGATCAGGTCATTGGGCTAGCTAGGCCCAACAAGCAAGATTTTACACTTTTGGGGCCCGAAGATGGTGCGTAGACGTCTGTGCACACTCGTATGTATATGTATTACCAAACGTTACTTGTATGAATCGTAGTGTCGTAGTGTTAGTAGTTGTAGAATTCTATTGGCTCGAGACCGAGCCAATTCGTTTAACAATGATTTTTTTGGTATTGTAATGTATTGTGTTTCGTCGATAGTCGCGGTGCCATTATTTGATCAAATTGTGTATATTGAATTAGCCTTGAAATATATCTGTTTTCAGCCCCTCATTATTTGTAAAATTTACATTTTCAACCCTTTTATTTAATAATTCCCGGTTTGGTCCTTAAACTAATTTTCTTGACATTTTAACACCAAAAATTATTGAAATTATCATTTTTCAGCATATTTATCATAGAAAACAGTTTAAGTCCCTGAAAAAGCAGTTTTCTCGGTTTTAATCCTTTCTTTTCGCAATTTTGACAATTTTGGCCCAAATTGGAAAATTTTTGCAACTTTGGTCCTTTTTAATTTAAAAAGCATTTTAAACCTTCGAAAAGGGTTTGGAACACTTATAGTCCACTGTTTTACAGAAAATCACAGTTTTAGCCCTCCAAAACAGAAAAATTCGCATAATGGGCCTCATTGGGCCGAAATTTTCATTTTTAGCCCACTAAGCTTGAAATTCATGTTTTTAATCCTCTAATTAAGTGTATTTCCAGAAATTGATTTATGGAAACTGTTTTGGCACACTTCCTCCATCAGAATCTGTGAAATGTCAATTTGGGCCCTCAATTTTGTATTTTTCACATTTTTGGCCCAAAATTTGTGTTTTTAACCCAAAGAAAATTATTACTAAACCACTTAGCCATTTTTCTTGAAACACTTTGTATGTAGAAGTATGTTTGAAGCTAAAATCATAAAACATAAGTTATATCTCGGTTTTGAGGGGTTTTATGGCTAGATCCAACATTAAAACACATAAAAGCATACATATAAGCATGGAAATCGTACAAGGCATACAAAACACATATAGATCTACACTTTCACTTGTATTCCCCCCCCCCCCATAAAACTCATAAAAACAGAAAATAGGGGGTATGAAGCTCACCTTGGGTTGTTGATTCGGTTTTGCAAGGAAAAATGGAAGGAAAATGAAGTGTTTTTGGCCTTAGCTCCCTTTGATGAAGATCTCGAGTTTTGAGATGGTTCTAGGATGCAAGATCACGATTTTTGCATAGATTAGGAAAGGATTTTGATAACAAAAGAATTTAAACCATAGATCTATGCATAATCTTACCTTAGATGAAGAATTTTGTGGAGATTTCCTCTTGAATGCTTCCTAGAACTCGAGATTTTTGAGTGGAGAGGGAGAGTTGTTCTTGAGTGATCTAGAGAGGATTTGAGAGATTTGTGTGTGTGTGTGTGGGTGTATGGCCTTGAGTGAGAGAGAGGAAGGAGTGAGATGATTTTTGAAGTGATACTTGCATGGGAAAAGGAAATATCTTGCATGGAGATCCTATGGACAATAATGAGGTGGCACACTTAAGTCAACTCTTCCTTATCTTCTTGGATTTGGGCCTTTGGGCCGAGATTTTTGAAAGGGAAAAGAAAAATTTGGGCTTTTTCCCTTAAGCCCAAAATTAGAGTTAGTTAGAGTGTGTTTTATGCTTAAAAGAATGTAGTAGGATTTTTATGTTTTTCTTGAACTAGTTTTAGGTTATTCATGTATCAAGGCTCTTAATCCATTTCATTCTAGGCCCAACATGACCTAAAATGTTAAAATAATTAAGTGTGGGTCCAATTAGAGCCCAATTAGGGTTCTAAGCCCATGATAATCTAATTGGAAGCTTATTGGTCCGTTTGGATCCAATAAGGGAGTCCTAATCCAAAATGGACTTAACAAGGACTTTTAGGGTCTCCAATTGTTTGATGACTATTTATAGTTCTAGCATGTTGTATTTGATTGAAGTTTTTGATTCCCATTAACTTGAATGTATAGATTACATGGCTCAAAATTTTCAGTTGTGACAGTTTTAAAATTTCCAAATTCCTAGGGCATTTAAAGGGAAAAAGGAAATAGAACCGGTTTTGACTAAAATAATTAAAACAACTGCCAAGGACAATCTAAGGTTCGTCAAGGATTGGTCACTTGTGGACAGTTGAAAGTATAGTAATGGATAGACCATATTGACATTATTGTTAATAGATAAGATTCTACTTAGAATGAGTTTTTGTGACAACCCGAAATTTCCATTCTGAACAAACCATTCCAAGCTAATAGAAGTAGAGCAGTTACAGTGAAAACTTAGATTTCGAGTATAAGTTTGGTAGTTTTCAGGATTTCACACCTAAGGAAATATTAGGAGAGTGGATGCACTAGGGTTTTGTGCAACACTATAATTCCAATACTCTAGGACATTAAAGTTCATTCCGAGAATAGAAATATTTTCTTCCAAAAATCTCAGGACTATAAATAGAATTCTGAACCAAATTGGTTCATTAGTTGAATTCCAATTAGAGAAAAGCCAAATTCTGTGACATCCCCAAATTTTACGGCCAGAAAAGACCGACTTTGTTTATGCTTTATAAAAATCAGAGTACTTCTTTAATAAAAGTGTTGCGGAATTTGTCCCCAGAAAAACATGATAAATACGTTATTAAAACATTTTCGAAGAAACGTATTTTATTCATTTTAAAACGTTTGGGATGTCATCGTCAATACAGGAACATAAGCATAAACAGAACTTACATTTATTTACACTAATGATTTACATCTCCTTTATTCTCTCAGTGAATTATGTCTTCGTATTGATACCTGTGATACAAAGAAAACTGAGTGGGTCAGGCTTGGGAGCCTGGTGAGCATATAGGGTTTTCAACCCACAATAATACATTTATTATATTCAATTATCAACAATCAACCCAAATACCCATCCCCATTATCTTCTTTAAGGTTTTACCCTAAGAATCGATTATACTTTCTTCATTCATTCCTAAGGGTTTACCTGAGGAACTGGCACACAGTCCATTTGCTACCACGGTTTATACAATAAGTACTATGTCGCATAGTCACTAGGGTTCATACAATTGGCACTACGTCTCATAGTCACCAGGTCTTACACAATAGGCACTACGTCTCATAGTCACCTGGATTCATACAATTGGCACTACGTCTCATAGTCACCAGGGCTTACACAATAGGCACTACGTCTCATAGTCACCTGGGTTCATACAATTGGCACTACGTCTCATAGTCACCAGGGTTTACACAATAGGCACTACATCTCATAGTCACCTGGGCTTACTCAATAGGCACGAAGTCGCATCGTCACCAACTATTCCATCTACCCATGTTCTACCCAACATTTTTGTAGATATAAATACAAACACAATTTAAATCATTTAACACCCGTATAAAAACATCAATTCCAAATCCATCTCAAATAGATAATTAATATACAACACATAGCACGTATTTCATAGCTAATACTTTATATTTATGTATTAGAAGTAAGTAACTATGCACTCATGCATCTAAACAACAATATATATAAATATACACATAACACGTATTTTATAAAATACTTCATATTTATGTGTAAGATGAAAGTGACTATACACTCACTTGATCAGAAGATGATCTGACAGCACTACGTCTTGCAGAAGTAGTGTCTCTTCGTAGATCTGGAAGATCTTCACAAAAACCGGCTCCTCGCGGGCAGGGCTTCGGCTCGGGAATAACGCTCTTCGGGATTCTCGGGGCTTCGGATCTCGCTTCGGGGCTCGGGAATGATACCGGGGCTTCGGGATATGATTGGCATGCAAATCGAGGCAAAACTTAGAGAGAGGGAAGAGTTTGAACAAGAGAAAATGGCTGATTTCGAGTTCTATTTATAGGCTGAGGGTCTGGGATTACGCGGGGCGTAATCTCAAATTACGCAGGGCGTACTCAGTACGCGGGGCGTACTCGGTTACGCAGGGCGTACTTTGACGTCACTGCATGCGTCGATCTGTGGCACTCGAGTATCGGTCAGGCAACTTGCATCCGCCTGAGTACGCGGGGCGTAATTGACTCGTCGAACTTCTAAATTGCGTAACTTCCGCATACGAGCTCCGTTTTCGAAGTTCTTTATATCCACGCGAAGGTCAGACCATACTCTATAACTTTCATTTAGACTCCGTCGGCTAATTTTGACTTTTATTTTTATTATTTCTTTTTAGAAGGCTGGGACAGAAAAACTTTGTTATAAATTCATAACTTCTTCGTTTGACGTCCGTTCTCGCCTAACTTTTCATCGTTTCGCTACTAACAACGAGATCTTCGATTCTCATTTAGATTGTTTCGGCTAAAAACCGCTCGATCTCAAATCGAGTATTCGGGCTGCATACCGCTAAGTTGAAACTTAGAAAAATCATAACTTCCTCATACGAAGTCAGATTTGGGCGTTCCTTTTATGCACGCTCTCGGTTTAACGAAATCTACGACTTTCGTTTAGATCGCTAAGGCTAAATATCACTCTAACATAAATTCACTTTTTACGTCATTCAGCGTCGTGCCGGTTCTGTCGCGAAACTTCGACAGGTCATAACTTCTTCGTTATAATTCGGATTTCGACGTTCTTTATATGTACGGAATCCTTGTAACATATAGTATAACCTAGTTAAGATTATTCATTCTAAATAATCTTCTATCAGAAACTCATTTTTGACGCTTATCATCTTTAACTTGACTAGCCCTGATCTACGGGCGTTACAATTATCTCCCCCTTAGGATGATTACGTCCCGGAATCATCAACGAAATAGGGCTTGTATAATGATTCCATATGTCATCCTTCCATCCTAAGTAATCACCGTGATGCTCAATCTTGCACCTGCTCTTCGTACTATGTTGGCTTTCAATCGTAACCTTTGAGTTACAAAATAGGTCCTTATTGAGGACTCCTTTTTCTTCTCAGGACAAATACTTTCCTTTATCTGTTGTAACAGACCGATGGGTCGTGCTCTACTGACCTCTCATCGCATGATGTAATGCTTAGACTTTGGTCTCTTAGAGTTCAATTCCAAAATGGAATATACCTTCCTTCATATTCTAATGTGATATAATCACATTTCAGCACGTAGCATTTCTGCCTACAAACTTCTTTTAACAACGAGCGCGACACTATCAATCGCATTAACTTCAACCTTCTGACTTAAGTCAGATGTTACATCTAACTTGGTCCTCTAGACCACGTAACATACTCCTCGTAGTCGAACTCAAATTTAAACATGACCACTAGGGTCGGAACAAGAACCATCTTACTAGTCATTACCGAAACAATGGTAATGACATACCAGAATAAAATGGAATCAATCACTAGCTTCTTGGTAACCTTGTGACTTTCCCTGATCCAAGTGCGAGTCCTGTGCTTCCGGTAGTATATGCATCTACTACCTTTCACACCTACTCATACTCGTCCCAAGTATTGTCCCGCAGTCGACCAAGTCACCATACAAGAAAATCACAAAACAATTTAACACATACGAATGTGTCCAAATAATCATAAACAATTTCCCTAGACTCTACTAGGACTTCTTCATTGCTCAATCTTCAATCATCAACTCTAATTCAACTCGATTGGTGATGGAAATACCAGACGATGAGACAACTTCAAGAATTTCACCAATCGTTCCATCATCCCGCCAATCAAATGTGTACTTCAGACGTACCGTACTCCTCTAAATGTTCCGTTATTTTATCAGACATAAAATAAAGGCAAGACACCACTCTTACGATATCTTCCGATAGGTGTCATTCACTATCATAATCCCTTTTCATTTCCTTCATTTACTCAAATCTCTACAAGTCTTCACCATGACCTCTTGTACAACCAAGCAGACATTTGGTGTACCAATTGAGAATTTTTAAGATAAGAAAGTTTTTTTCTTTTTTTTTTTTTTTTTTTTTTTTTTAATTACGATAAGCGTATAAATCTCCTTATCACCCCGAAACGTTTACATGCTAGTTCTAATTTCGTAGTCGTACGCTTAGAATCCTAAACACATAAGGTTTCCAGATCCGGTCGGCAACAGACCATAGATCCGAACAAATAATAGCATCAATATAGCTATCACACAAAACATTTAGCACATAAAAGCATTTTAGGCATCACTCCTAAAATAAACTAGTGCTTGTGTCAATTTAGGTGTACTACCTAACATATTTTAGACACACTCCTCACAATCATTACTTAGCATTCTAAGTTTAAGTCTAGAAATTTCCTACAAATTCCTAGTTTGCTTAAACTAATGCTCTGATACCAACTGTGACATCCCCAAATTTTACGGCCAGAAAAGACCGACTTTGTTTATGCTTTATAAAAATCAGAGTACTTCTTTAATAAAAGTGTTGCGGAATTTGTCCCCAGAAAAACATGATAAATACGTTATTAAAACATTTTCGAAGAAACGTATTTTATTCATTTTAAAACGTTTGGGATGTCATCGTCAATACAGGAACATAAGCATAAACAGAACTTACATTTATTTACACTAATGATTTACATCTCCTTTATTCTCTCAGTGAATTATGTCTTCGTATTGATACCTGTGATACAAAGAAAACTGAGTGGGTCAGGCTTGGGAGCCTGGTGAGCATATAGGGTTTTCAACCCACAATAATACATTTATTATATTCAATTATCAACAATCAACCCAAATACCCATCCCCATTATCTTCTTTAAGGTTTTACCCTAAGAATCGATTATACTTTCTTCATTCATTCCTAAGGGTTTACCTGAGGAACTGGCACACAGTCCATTTGCTACCACGGTTTATACAATAAGTACTACGTCGCATAGTCACCAGGGTTCATACAATTGGCACTACGTCTCATAGTCACCAGGTCTTACACAATAGGCACTACGTCTCATAGTCACCTGGATTCATACAATTGGCACTACGTCTCATAGTCACCAGGGCTTACACAATAGGCACTACGTCTCATAGTCACCTGGGTTCATACAATTGGCACTACGTCTCATAGTCACCAGGGTTTACACAATAGGCACTACGTCTCATAGTCACCTGGGCTTACTCAATAGGCACGAAGTCGCATCGTCACCAACTATTCCATCTACCCATGTTCTACCCAACATTTTTGTAGATATAAATACAAACACAATTTAAATCATTTAACACCCGTATAAAAACATCAATTCCAAATCCATCTCAAATAGATAATTAATATACAACACATAGCACGTATTTCATAGCTAATACTTTATATTTATGTATTAGAAGAAAGTAACTATGCACTCATGCATCTAAACAACAATATATATAAATATACACATAACACGTATTTTATAAAATACTTCATATTTATGTGTAAGATGAAAGTGACTATACACTCACTTGATCAGAAGATGATCTGACAGCACTACGTCTTGCAGAAGTAGTGTCTCTTCGTAGATCTGGAAGATCTTCACAAAAACCGGCTCCTCGCGGGCAGGGCTTCGGCTCGGGAATAACGCTCTTCGGGATTCTCGGGGCTTCGGATCTCGCTTCGGGGCTCGGGAATGATACCGGGGCTTCGGGATATGATTGGCATGCAAATCGAGGCAAAACTTAGAGAGAGGGAAGAGTTTGAACAAGAGAAAATGGCTGATTTCGAGTTCTATTTATAGGCTGAGGGTCTGGGATTACGCGGGGCGTAATCTCAAATTATGCAGGGCGTACTCAGTACGCGGGGCGTACTCGGTTACGCGGGGCGTACTTTGACGTCACTGCATGCGTCGATCTGTGGCACTCGAGTATCAGTCAGGCAACTTGCATCCGCCTGAGTACGCGGGGCGTACTTAAATTACGCGGGGCGTAATTGACTCGTCGAACTTCTAAATTGCGTAACTTCCGCATACGAGCTCCGTTTTCGAAGTTCTTTATATCCACGCGAAGGTCAGACCATACTCTATAACTTTCATTTAGACTCCGTCGGCTAATTTTGACTTTTATTTTTATTATTTATTTTTAGAAGGCTGGGACAGAAAAACTTTGTTATAAATTCATAACTTCTTCGTTTGACGTCCGTTCTCACCTAACTTTTCATCGTTTCGCTACTAACAATGAGATCTTCGATTCTCATTTAGATTGTTTCGGCTAAAAACCGCTCGATCTCAAATCGAGTATTCGGGCTGCATACCGCTAAGTTGAAACTTAGAAAAATCATAACTTCCTCATACGAAGTCAGATTTGGGCGTTCCTTTTATGCACGCTCTCGGTTTAACCAAATCTACGAATTTCATTTAGATCGCTAAGGCTAAATATAACTCTAACATAAATTCACTTTTTACGTCATTCAGCGTCGTGCCGGTTCTGTCGCGAAACTTCGACAGGTCATAACTTCTTCGTTATAATTCGGATTTCGACGTTCTTTATATGTACGGAATCCTTGTAACATATACTATAGCCTACTTAAGATTATTGATTCTAAATAATCTTCTATCAGAAACTCATTTTTGACGCTTATCGTCTTTAACTTGACTAGCCCTGATCTACGGGCGTTACAAATTCTCTCTCACGGATCTTTGGGTTTTTATCCCAAATTGTGAGTAACTCTTTCTAGTAGTGTTAGAAAGCTTTAAATGTGTTCATAACATAGATTACATAGCTAAATCATCCGATTTAGGAGTTTACTCCCCAAGGTGTTCTTGGGCGGTATACTCCCGAAACCAAGCCTAGATTGTCCCACGTGATTAGTAACTACCTTGGACTTGTATAGGAGTGTGTTAGGGACAAGAAATCAACCAAGAACCACGCAAGTTAGGAGTGCACGGCCCAAGAATAGCTTAGGCCGTAAACTCCATTGTAACTTGCTCAAATGGTGCTTTTAAGGCACATAAGGCTTAGACTTTATTATAGACATGTACCCTAAAGTGTTTAGAACCTAGAAAACATAAGGAAGCTCAAGTGTTGAGGAGTTTACGGCCAAGAGTAGTTCTTGGGCCGTAAACACCTATAAAGGGGTCAAATGACACCCTAACTCCTTCCTTAAGCTAAGAGACCAATTTGGGCATGTACCTAAATGAGTTTTGGACTAGTTAAAACACTTAGAACACCAAGAGTGAGGGAGTTTATGGCCCAAAAGGTTCTAGGGTCGTAAACTCCATAAAATGGTGCCAAATGGTGCCATAAACTCTTCTAAAGCCAAGTACAAAAGTCTAGTTTAGTTCCTAGTTAATTTAGAGACTTGAAAACACCATAAAAACCCTCCCAAGGGAGTTTACAGCCGTAAACTCCAAGGGAATATGGTCTCTGGGATGTAAACTCCCCAAACGAGTTAATATGGTATCCAAACACTTGTTATAGCCTTGAAACAATTCACCACATGAGTTGTAATAATTCTAAGCTCCATTTAGAGCCTTGGTTGAGAGTTTACAGCCAGGAGTTTACTCCCCTGGGCCGTAAACTCCAATGAAAATGGTCATTAGACCTTAAACTCCCATTAGGGGCTTTGCACTCCTTTGTTCCAACCCATTAGCCTCCCAGCACTTGGCCAAAAGTGTTTTCCTCGCGCTTAAATGTTATACTTGTATAATTGGTGTTTTAATCACTAATTATTTATATACATATGTTTTCATATGTAATTAGGATCATTGTGTGTGTCTAAGTCTTCACTTGACACCAAGCACTTGCCCGATCCTTCTTTACGATAACAGTCCGTTCAATTCCAGTCACTTACTGTAGGTGAGTTCATACCCCTTAAATAATGCTTTAAACTATTTTTAAATGTTTTATGGAGGGGGATACAAGTAGAATTATGCTAGTTAATATATCAATCACATGCGATTAATAAGTAGAATTACGCTAGTTATTATATCAATCACATGTGATTGATATACAACATTCAAAAGATTTGGCTACTCATTAGCCGTTTTACCAAACGGTTTCCTTCAAATGATTTTTATAAACATTTTATATGTTTTAAACTACTTATTACACTGTACATCTTACTCTGTACATTACCTTTCAGACTTATTTACAACTGTGTTTCAAACAAATGTTTCCTTATACTTAAACTGTTTTATCAAACTTATGCCTTCAAATTGTTTATAGATTGACATCAAGTCGATCTTTTCTTAAAATAATATTTATGTTTCAAATGTTTTTACAAAACTTATTTATACTTTTATATATAAATTGCATGCCTCTATATGTATAGTTATATAAGAAATATTTAAAAGACTTAGGAAGGCCATCCACCCTATTTCGTTTTCGCGCTTGAGATGTGGTCTGGTGGGATATCGGGTACTCGTCCGAAGGTCGTTTAAATATTAGTTATATATCATGTGTACATATATAGTCAAAAAAGGTCCTTCCAGTTCATCCCATGCCCTTGGGTAGCAAGGGTATACATCCATGACCATACGTACCAGATACATTACTAGTAAACTACAATATGGGTAGTTCAGGAAGATACTAGAACAATTACTAGAACGCGATATCATACAATGAGTCAGTTCATTCATGAGTCAATACTTTCTAGAACATTACTATACTTGCTAGATAGAGAGCACGTACATTACAGCTAGAACAGTTCATTATATTACATATACAACTATACTAGAATGATTACATTACTATACTTGCTAGGTAGAGAGCACGTACATTACAACTAGAACAGTTCATTACATTACATATACAAGAATACGTTAATTATTGTGATTTAAATCGGAGCATGAATTAAATGTCATGACTCGAGTTGTAGCCAGAGTCTCTTGGAGGGAGAGCGTGAGTTTGCGTATAGATCTATGCTGGATTGACAATCTTACACCTTGCTGCAAGCTACAGCCGGACCTGCAGGTCTGCGGGTGCCAAACGTCATTCCGTTATTACGACCATTCATTATGTCGTTGTTACTAGTGGATAGTATGGTGCAATTTATCACATAATGCCTTAATATAAATCCAGTTTAAGGTAGTTAGTATGGCAGTAGTTCTTATAGCCCTACACCGTAGTACTATTTCTTTTTCCCATTACATTCACCTCGTGAACATTCACATGATGCGCAGAAATGTAGAAACTATATTTTTCGATAATGATAGTTATACTTTGGAAAATACATACGCTTACAAGAGACATACATACAGAGCAGTTAGGTCTTGGTAGAAGACTATATTCAGAACAGTTAGGTCTTGGTAGAAGACACCTTCATATACTAGTAGGAATCATAGGGATTCTAGGGTTTTTCGAACACTTACAGTTCATATACACTTTAAATACTTACAATACATAGACTTACAAATTCTTACGTACAAATACTTATGATCTCACCAGCTTCAAAGCTGATACTCGCTTTCAAAATTACTTGTATCCTCAGGTTATCATAGACAGGTACCGATGCAAGGAGAAAGGAAGATGGAGCTTGTTCAAGACTTATCTTTCATTCTGATTTATGCTTTAGTGTTTATCAAAATTTGACAGAACACATTTGTATAATAATTATATTATTAATGCAATGGATGATGTTGTTGCTTGTTTACTACTTTACATTGTTGTGATATTATACATGACGTCCTCCGCCCCAGAACGTTTCCGCCGTTCTTGGTTTTGGGGTGTGACAGATTGGTATCAGAGCATTGTTTATAGTGAATTAAGTATATCAACCCATAAAAGATATACTAACTATAAATACAAAAGGGATTAAAAATACTCTGACCAAGAGTTTATACTTTAAATAATAAAATATTTAATAAAGTATACGTGCTGCATTCATACTAAAATCAGTGTCACTAGGACAATACAAAAGAATTACAGTTGTTGGGCAACACAAGTGAGCTTAGAGACATATGGTCAAACCTGGGAAGATATAACCTGATCGCCTATATTATCTGAGGGTTGAGTAGCATGTGCGTAAGTTTAATTGTATGTTTGCAACAATGCTAAAATCTTATCAACCTACCACAATGAGAACAATAGAACATAACAATAAATTTAAAACACTATAGGAGTATTTGGTGTTACTATAAGTACTTTATACTTGAGAATTAAAACGGGATCCTCATTAATAAGTTGATAGTTGCTAAGTGGATACACTGAGGCTATATGTAATTAGGATGTTATAGACTTAGAATCTGTGAAAATTTTACTTCACCCCTATTCTGTGTGAATATGGAGTTAAGGTCACTTATTCGAAGGTCTATCCTATTTAGATCACACATAGCTGGTATGCACTTCACAAATAGCGATGTAACTAATGAAGGTTTTCTAAATAATTATCTAGATAGTTCGTCTAATAATTATTCTCTTACCCTAAATTCTCGCATAGAAAACATAGCTGGACTCCATCCCCTCAGCAACCAGTATCTTCCAAACGAAGTCATAGATGGTTGGTTTGGAGAAGAACTAGAGAATGATCATCCTATCCCCTTGAATGATCACCATGATGAAGACCTTTCGTATGATGCTAACTCCGAACCAGAGGTTGAGAACCTACCCCAAGCAGCTCCCTTTCCAATTCCTAACCCTCGTCCGACTTTTCATGGCCCGACCCCCCTGAGTGAGTGGAATGCTTGGAAACATGGAACCAAGGACAAGATCAGCCCATGTCATTTAATGGCGACCGAAGCTCTTGCGACTTGAACAATGGGGGCTCAACAGATAGAGTCTTGCCAATCTTGGTCCGCAGAGTGACCCGAAATGAGATTCAAGGTAGGACAGCCCTACTTCAGATCACTGAAGTTGTCGCCGATGTGAGAATGCATACCCTCCGCACCATTCGTCTAGAAGATGCTCGCGAGAGATCAGAGAGAAACCATGAAACCCTGCTGCAAGCACTGTCTGAATCACGAGCCGAAGTCATAGACCTCTGAGTATGCCAGATGGTGTGCGAAAGACACCTACTTGACATGAAACGTCAATTGGGTGAACTAAGAGTTCCCCAGAGGGATGACCGTCGCCGATAGTGGACGCTTTCCTTTATTTTTCCTTATAAAAAGAAATTGTGTTTTTCTGTCTATGCTCGATGTGGCATTTTCTATGAAATTATCTTGTACCGTAAGTACTTTAGTTAGGTCCTTATGCTGTCAGGAACTATCTTCTCGGGATATGATGTAAGACCTTTACAAGGTCATTTTCCCGAATCCTTACGTCGTGAATATCCAAGATATTGACAGCCGGTTAACTTCTGTGTCATTCTTCATTCAAGTACTTTCATCATACTTTCATTGGAGTCTATCTGAATCATGCTTTAGTCAAGTCATTTGACTATAGTAATTTAGCTCCGGAGACATTTCCAAGTCTTTTTCAGTGGTTGGATCCTGTTATTCACCAACCCATGATACCTCGGTTTGAACAACAAACGTCTTGAGACCATTCTACGAACTTACTTTTACTCATTACTGGGACTGCATCATAGGGATGTAGGTCAAACCTTCACGAACATACTTCCATTCCGTACTAGGACTGCATCCTAGGGATGTAGGTCAAACTTTCGAGATCATACTCTTACTCTTTTCAAGAACAATCTAAGTACATCAGGGTCAACCAGAATCGCTCACAAAATCCTTATCTTTCGTGTTACAGAATGATGTCATCATCCGAAAGCAATCATTCGAACAAGGAAACCTCCGTTTTTCCTATGGACGCCGCTACTTTTCAAGCCACCGTTACAGCTGCCGTGATGGCTGCCGTAACAGCAGTCCTGGCAAACCGCAGCACTGCCAACGCAAACAAGGCTGAAAAAGAAGTTGACAATCCCGATCGTGTTAACGATCCAGGGAATCAACAAATAGTAACAGTCGCCACCACCCAAAACAACAACTCGGAGTTCAAGAAAAGAAAAATTCAAGCCAAAGTGGAATGCTAACGGTTTAAGAGAATTGCCAGGCAACAACCACAAACCTCTGCCATCCAAGTACCGAGCAGGCCATATAAAGGAACACTCCCCAAGTGCGACCGGTGCAACCACCACCACAAGGGAATTTGCCGAGCCTGACAATGCAATAATTGCAACAAGATGGGACACATTGCTCGTTTCTATAGAACTACCTCCACCACTGGAGCAAGCCTACTTTGCTATAGTTGTGGTGAGGCAGGGCACTATTACAGAAATTGCCCAAAAGGGGAGATCAACGAGAGCAACCGTGTCCCCATAACTCCTACTCGACACTTCACTTCCTCCACTGATGTGGGTGCTGTCCAGATATGTCACCAATGCGGTGAAATTGGACACCTCAAGAAGGATTGCCCGATAACGCAGAACTCTGGCACAGACGGGAAAATTCTCTGGATTACAGCTGCAGGAGAGCCTGCTCCGGAACCACGTTAAGTAATTTAGGCGTTTCGTTGTAACAGACTTATAAACTACCCATAACTTGTGCAATTAGAGTCTTACCTCTTTGCGAGATCCTGTATGTATAAGGTTGCTCGTGCTACGTATACTTGTCTTTTGTAGTATATCTTATTCGCAGCAATGGTCTTGTTATAAGTCTAAATTATTGTAACTCTGTTAATGGTTGCATGGTTGTGTTTTGTCTGTAAACGTCTTATGTTCAAATCTAATATCTTTAAGTTTCAGTATGATTCCGACATTATCATACGACTTGATTCAATTTGTTCTTCACGAAAACAGCTTCATACGTACATCTCTTTCTTCTAGATCACTTTTCCAGCGAAGCCGTCATATCAGAACACGGAAGTACTCATGCTAGGAGTACCTCTTAGTTATTTTCTTTCCGAAGAAATCCCCGAAGTACCACTTGTACAGTGCGTCAAGTTTAATCCAAGGATTCATGCGATTGATCTATCACTAAGGAAGGTATAGATAAGAGTGATATATAATCAAGTTTCTACAGGTTTAGAATTGATGATTCCACTTTAACTTCTTTTTCCCCCCGATGGGATGTGAGCTTAAAGAAGAATCAGTTATTCGACTACCTTTTCAATCTTAATTATATGCGACTCGTATACCCGAAGTTGTGATTGTGAAACCATGTATGAATTCTAATATGAACTTCAGGACGGAGAACTGCTTAAGCCTACGAGTAATCACATCGTCATGTGAACAAACTTAGAACCCAGTACGACTCCTATAAACAGATCACCCTATAGTTTAAACACCTACGGAGATACAAGAACAGTCCGGATAACTCAGCGAACTACACAGAAATAGAATTAGAAGACTAGGTTTCTGACCTTAGAGAACCCCGGTCATATTCTCCCAGATATCGACGGATTGCATCGTATATGCCTCGGATATCGAGGATCCCATCAAGATTTTCATTGAAATCGTTATCTCTATCGTGCATAGATGAAATGGTTGAGCAAACGCAAGGAAAGAATTACTTTCAGGAATGGATCTGAGATCCGAATATCACCAATCGAGTGTTAGGGAAAGATGTTTGTAGTGATACCCTTCGGATAGGACCAATACGCCCATAGCTTTCATGAACTAAATGAGTAGGGTACGTCTTTCTTACTTGGATCAATTCGTCATTTCTCCATGTAATGACTTACTTATCTACCCTCGTAGTAAGAAGAAAACCCATGGAAACAGTTCCTACAGAGGAACTTTAGCGAAGTTCTCTAGCCACGAGTTTTGAAATTGAAGAGTCAAATTTCTATGACACACTGTTAGTAATGTGAGAAATTTGGAGCACTCTTTCAATTTGTCAAAACCGTTGAGCATTTATCGACACCAGAGACGCCAACAGTCATTCGCCAAATTCTAGGTCTTACCGACCTACCGTCTTAGTTCATTCAGAACTCCTCGCAAGCTACAGAAACCCGTACGACCTTGACCCGGCAAGGGGTGGCCTTTGTCTGGGAAGTAAGCAAGAAAAGGAACCTTTGGGATTCCAAGTGAGTGACCAAACTATTTAGGTTAACTCACTCTGAGAATGGCTTAATACACTTCGTATCGCGTGGAAAGCTAAATCCAATATAGTTAGGACCTCCGAGATTTTTATCAGAATCGGTCCTGTACCTCGCACAAACTAGACCTACTCTGCGAACTCAGTAACGTACATTCTACTCTTCGCGTCTCGTTCGTGAAACAATACCTTTCCGTTAGGACTTTAGTAAGTCCACTCGTCGAGATCCTCGCCTTCGTACTAGAACCGTAGTGACCCTCGACCGAGAGGTCAAGCGGACGAAGCAACGCCGTCGCCAGTTAGTGAAGGTTCGTTGGAATGCCAATCGAGAACCCGATTTCACTTAAGTGCACTAGAACCAATCAAGTAGGAAGTTTCCTCATCACGACTCGATCATTCGTGCATACTTCCTTGCCTAAATTATAATTTCGGGACGAAATTCCCTTCAACAGGGGGATGATGTGACAACCCGAAATTTCCATTATGAACAAACCATTCTAAGCCAATAGAAGTAGAGCAGTTACAGTGAAAACTCAGATTTCGAGTATAAGTTTGGTAGTTTTCAGGATTTTACACCTAAGGACATATTAGGAGAGTGGATGCACTAGGGTTTTGTGCAACACTGTAATTCCAATACTCTAGGACATTAGAGTTCATTCCGAGAATAGAAATATTTTCTGCCAAAAATCTCAGGACTATAAATAGAATTCTAAACCAAATTGGTTCATTAGTTGAATTCCATTTAGAGAAAAGCCAAATTCTGTCTCACGGATCTTCGGGTTTTTATCCCAAATTGTGAGTAACTCTTTCTAGTAGTGTTAGAAAGCTTTAAATGTGTTCATAACATAGATTACATAGCTAAATCATCCGATTTAGGAGTTTACTCCCCAAGGTGTTCTTGGGCGGTAAACTCCCGAAACCAATCCTAGATTGTCCCCCGTGATTAGTAACTACCTTGGACTTGTATAGGAGTGTGTTAGGGACAAGAAATCAACCAAGAACCACCCAAGTTAGGAATTCACGGCCCAAGAATAGCTTAGGCCGTAAACTCCCTTGTAACTTGCTCAAATGGTGCTTTTAAGGCACCTAAGGCTTAGACATTATTATAGACATGTACCCTAAAGTGTTTAGAACCTAGAAAAGATAAGGAAGCTCAAGTGTTGAGGAGTTTACGGCCAAGAGTAGTTCTTGGGCCGTAAACACCTATAAAGGGGTCAAATGACACCCTAACTCCTTCCTTATGCCAAGAGACCAATTTGGGCATGTACCTAAATGAGTTTTGGACTAGTTAAAACACTTAGAACACCAAGAGTGAGGGATTTTACGGCCCAAAAGGTTCTAGGGCTGTAAACTCCATAAAATGGTGCCAAATGGTGCCATAAACTCTTTTAAAGCCAAGTACAAAATCCTAGTTTAGTTCCTAGTTAATTTAGAGACTTGAAAACACCATAAAAACCCTCCCAAGGGAGTTTACGGCCTTAAACTCCAAGGGAATATGGTCTCTGGGTCGTAAACTCCCCAAAGGAGTTAATATGGTATCCAAACACTTGTTATAGCCTTGAAACAATTCACCACATGAGTTGTAATAATTCTAACCTCCATTTAGAGCCTTGGTTGAAAGTTTACGGCCAGGAGTTTACTCCCTTGGGCCGTAAACTCCAATGAAAATGGTCATTAGACCTTAAACTCTCATTAGAGGCTTTGCACTCCTTTGTTGCAACCCATTAGCCTCCTAGCACTTGACCAAAAGTGTTTTCCTCGCGCTTAAATGTTATACTTTTATAATTGGTGTTTTAATCACTAATTATTTATATAAATATGTTTTCATATGTAATTAGGATCATTGTGTGTGTCTAAGTCTTCACTTGACACCAAGCACTTGCCCGATCCTTCCTTACGATAACAGTCTGTTCAATTCCAGTCACTTACTGCAGGTGAGTTCATACCCCTTAAATAATGCTTTAAACTATTTTTAAATGTTTTATGGGGGGGGGGGGGGGGGTACTGTTGGATAAGGTGTCTAAGTCCATAACTTATTTGGTACATACTTGACCCGACCCGGCATGGTCCATTTGGGTTGCATTTCATCCAAACTATTTATATATAATTTTATGAGAGTTATACACCTATGTTTATTAATATATTATAGGTTATAATATATTAATATGAAGTCATGTTATTTAATTAGTCTTAGTCTTAAATTAATTATGAATTAATTTAGAGATTAAAAGGAAGACTAATTAGATTATGGGCTATTGGTTTTATATAGTGTGGGCTAACACTCATTTGTTAATGGGCTAGGCTTGTATGGAAGTCCATGGATGATCCGTGGAGCTTTTAACCCATGGATCCTTGGAAAAGGAAAGGTCATGGGTTATTAGGGTTTCACCCTAATCATGTACACTATATAAGCATGCTTATGTTGCATGAAATAGCCACTAGTGGCACTAGTTGTGTGAGATTTTGTGTGTGGCCGATTTTATAAGTGTGTATACACTCTCTCAAAGTTTGCCAAGAGTTTGTGGTGATTTGTGATTTCATTTGACGCATTCACACTATTGGTGCTTGGCCCTCAAACTCCATAGGAATCAAACTCATCATCAAAAGGTATGTAATCTCATCTAATTCTTTTATTTTTAAAAGTACCCCATGCCATGTTAGATAGGTTATGCACCTTGGAAAATTATTATTTTGCATGTATTTAGACAAACATAGATCCAAGGTTTATTAGGGTTGCATGCACACTTAGGAAGTGTTAGATTGCTCAAAACCCAACAGTGGTATCAGATCCTAGGCTTGCTTGTTTGAATACTTGATGCAAATTGCTGAAAATCGAAGATTTTATGCTGTCTGCACAGCTGACTCGCCGAGTCCATGAAGGGACTCGACGAGTCCAAGGCAAAACTCATCCAACTCGGCGAGTTGGTTCATGCACTCGACGAGTTGGAGCCCCAGACAACATATCTTCGAGTTTTGATGCTGGAATTGGTCTAGAATCATTACCTTAAACTGTTTTGGACTCATAAAACCTGTTTTTGATGTGGTAATGATGATGGTGGACCAATTTCAAAGTTATAATCAAAATTCCATGGTTTTTATGTGCTCATATAATTCTTAAAATTTTGATGATCATGTTCATGTTCTTATGAATTTAGAAGATGATAGAATTATTTGCTGAATTGTTTACAATTAATTCTTGATCATTTATGTCTTTTAATGGAGTCCATAATTTGTCCTCAAGTTATGGATATCTAAATGTCACTTTTATTTAACACACACTTAAAACACATAAGTTACATGAAAATGAAGAGTCTTCATTTTTATGAACCTTTAATTCATAAGTTATGAAATGAAAAGTCTTGGATGGTTACAAAAGATGAAGACTCTTGTCCTTAAGTTATGGAGGTTCAAGAGTCACTTCATTAATAAATATATAAATAAAGTGTAACCTTAATTAATTCCATAAGTTATAAAATAAAGAAAAGTAATTCTTTTATTAGTTTAAAGTCTTCCATAACTTGTCCTCAAGTTATGGAACTTGAAGAGTTTTTGGATTAAAACTACTTTAAACACATAAATCATGGAATTAATTAGTTTTGAATAGTTTCAAAACTTGCCCTCAAGTTTTGGAATTTGTAATGTTTGACACACTTTAATAAACTTTAATTCCAACCCCTAGAAGTTTAAAAAGTTAAAATTCTACCCTTATACTATTTATAACATTAATGGTTAATTATTATTATTATTATATATATATATATATATATATATATATATATATATATATATATATATGTATAAGAACAAGTCGTTTTACCGTTAGTAGGCCTCATTCACGCAGCCGGTCTATAAGGTGGGTATAAGGTTGTTGCCTATAAAATGGCGACTTAATGGGTGTCCACTCTCACCCACCGCTTGCTTGACTGGTGGAGGGTCGTTAGCCAAACGGGTAGGACAATGACTTTAAATTCTCATTAAAAGTATAATGATTATTATAAAGTAACTAAATGTTTTTATTTAATTCCCAATCTTAGTTACTTTAGGAAAAATGTGAATTTGGTGCTAGCCCATGGAATTCACACTTTGTACCTTATCAAGTCATTGGTGGAGCGTGTGTGGTTAACCGGCACACTAACTTGGACTAGTAAGGATCACGAAGGGTGACTTAATGTTTGTCATAGTTCAATGGAGCGTGTGTGGTTAACCGGCACATTGATTAGGTGATAATATTAAGGGTACCAAGTGAATTGGTATGGTTATTCACACCTTGTTTTGTGATCCTCGGCATCCCAGTCACAAAATTTGAGTGGGCACACTCGAGATTGAAACATGCCATTGAAAAGTTCAATGAATCTCAAAAGATCTAGGAATTTCAAATCCAATTAAAACCTAATAAATTATTTCATTTTTCATGGTGGAAATTGGTAAATCGTCATTCGCCTACCTTCAAATATTTTATAGCTTGGATTACGGCATCCCTCTTCCAATTTATAAAATATTGTGTTAGGTCCTAGCCTTAATATTTCATATTGGGTGTTATATTAAGGATTTTGAATCAACTAACTTGATTTTCTCCCATTATAGATGTCTGGTTCAGACAACTATGATCTTCCCAAATCTCTTGAAGATGGTGTCCCTCAACATCATGCTTCACTTCCTCCACCTCCTCCAATTATTCTCCCTCACCCACAAGTTCTTGAAAAGTTTAAAGTCACTCAATCCCTATTGGCAAGCATAGTTTATGTGTGCTCACATCTTGGAGATAAAGTCACATATCGACAAGTCGGGAGAGTTGGGTGTCAAAGTATCGTGAAAGTTGGATGTTCAATCACTTTCTTAGTAACATAGTGAGTCTCTTTGGGACTACTATGAGACAGACTATGACATGACCCTTAATGATGTTATCTATTTGCTTGGTGTTGTGGAATCAACAATGATTTAGAACACTAGTAAAGCAAATTTGATTAAAAGAACAACTTCCCAAGTCTTAAATGGACATTGACAATGGTAGCATTGGATATCTAGAAAAGCATTTCTCTTCCCAATGGAAAGGGATCGGCCAATAGTCAACTCGGTTGACCAAATGGTAAAGAGAAAGGCTAAGTCTGAGATAGTCTCATGTACCATTACCAAAGGGTCCATGGGTTTTGTTGCCAAAGGAAGGGGCATTGGTTGCGAAGCTGCCATATTCACCTGAAAGGTCATAAGATTGATCAAGTCAAAAAGTTTGAGTCTACTTCAGTTAAAGTACACTGACTAACTCTATTAAGTTCCTATTTGGAGATTCTTATTAAATAATGTGAATGGGTCGCATGCTGATGTTTTTAAGAATCAAAGAAAAGATAGGAAGCTTAAAGTAAGTATATGTTGATTCTGATTGCGAAGGTGGGTTTCGATCGCATGGTTCAGTAATCAGAATTTTGAGTTGTTGCTTAAGAGTTATAATATATTGATTATGAATAGATAACAACAAGGTTTTCATGTGGATTGTAAGGATAAGTTTTTCCGCAAAGTTTTAAAATAAAAGAAGAAAAAAGGATTTTAATTTTATTTATTTTAAAAATATCCTTACAATGGCATCTGTGGAAAATTGTTGCTTATATGTTTCCAGTAATAGCGATATTGGAAAGTGGATTTGATTCTTTCATTTGTTGTAGTGTATGAATTTACCAAATGAAGAAAGTTTTTCATCACCTAAGTTTCAATCGGACAGAAACTTGGAATCATACAAGTTGTATTGTATGATGAATGAGAATTTTCATCTTTGAAAATTAAGACTAATTGTTTGATCACATGTATATGTGAGTCAATTAAAGGACTAAGGAATTAGGTACACTGGGTGTGCGTTGGTCAAGGTCCACCACAAAGACTGATTTGTCATGATTTACTAAAGATTAGTAAATATGATTATACTTATGAGGTTAAGTATAATTCTGTAACATTGGAAAGGTTACAATGTATGACAAAACAAATGAGAAGAATCAAATTAGGAAGAAAGATAAAAGTTTCTCAAATCTGATAGGATGGGAGAGTACTTTAGTATCGTATTTCATGATCATCTTAATCATTATGAAACCATATCACAAATTCATACCCTAAGGACGTCTTGGTGTATTGTTATGGCTAAGAAGAGAGGTCATGAATTGTTGGATTGGTTAAGATCAAGAAGATGAGTCATACTTCGTTCCAAAACAATTCTTAGAGTCATACTCCAAGATTGTAACTTTGAGTGACATAAAGGAAGATTTATTAACACTCGTCAAATGTAAGAGTAAAATGTTTTCTACTCTTGTACATTTGAAATTGGTAAGTTGTGATGTCTTGGATGAGACAAAGACCAACTAAGACCAATTGTGTGAAGTGTTAGTCTTGATAAGAATCCGCACTATCCCCTGAAAATTTGTTTTGTCAAGGAATGGTTCTTGACTGGGGAAACTTATATGTCAAGGGGACAGTGGGAGCCTTAAAGATCCTGAAAGAGTTTCAAGATTTAATCAAGAGTAAAACCTGTAATTTATCACTAGCACACGACTTAAGTTTTGCAACCTATCGTGTTGACATAATTCTTGTTTCTGTACCTACTTCAAATAAGTTGAATTTGCATGTGAGTTATCAGAGTTCAACTTGGAAGCATTGGTGGGCCTTGTGCTACCAAGGTGAAAAGAAACTAAGATTGAACAAGTTAAATCCATGTAAGGCTGAATTTGTCACTAACCTTATCTTGTGATTATGGTTTTGACAAATTCACATGGATAGGAACTCATACACTATAAAATCTAAGTGTCATCAGGTTTCTCTCCGATTCATGAAAATGATGGTGAGGAAACGCTTTCACTAAGTAGATTTTAAGTAGATAGCAATTGTGTTATTTGCATTTGAGACTATGATTACGACATCCCTTTTCATAGTTCTGAAAATTGTTTAGACACACATGTGAGCTATCTAAGAAAGGGTGTATGAATCTAAATTTCAGAAGTCCAGCAGATTTCTGGAAATATGTCAGAGCTAGTCGGAGCATAAGTGTTATGCTGATAATCATCATGTTAGTGGGAGCATGATTATTACGTTTAGTGTTGCAAGTTAGCAATGTTAATTATAGAAAACAAAGTTTCAATTCGTGAAGTTGCAGGGGTTGAAAAGTTGTTTTGCTATAATTAAGGGAGAGGAAACTATACTTCATTTCAATTCTAAAGCTTAGATTGAGATTTTAATCATCTTTAGTCAAGAATATATATATATGAATTTTATGTTGGAATGGTTCAACTTGAAGAAATTCTATATATATTGCATTTTCAAAATTCGATTATGATTACGGCATCCCTCTTCATAGTTAAATTTTGAAAACATGGCAAATAAAAAATATTGTAGCAAAAGACTGGTCTAGTATCATGTGTTTATGTCAAACATCATGAATCGTGTCCCATATGCTTCGGATATAGGATCGATTGCATGTGCTATAATATTCATCTTTTCTTAATTTTCCAAATGCTTAAGGCATTGAGAAGGGAAAAGTCTAGAACTGGATATGACTAAAGTGATTAAGCAATTGTCGAGGACAAATCTGAGGTTCGCCAAAGATTGGTTGCTCAGGGAAAGTTGGAAGTATGACGTAAGTTGTCGGAAAGGACCATATTGACATATTCTGAAAAGAAGTAACTCCTGTTCGGAAGTGATAGTCAAAATGGGACTATGGAAATGTCTCCCTAGGTGGAAGTTATTCAATCTATGTAAGATTAGAAAACCTTAATGCAAGAAGGATGTTCAAAGCAATGTACTTTGAATATGAGACTTCCGTTCCATAGAGGTTGACCTTTTTTGGAATACTCTGTAATGACTGGTGACAAGGTTTTGGTGAATTTGTGTATAATCATTACAAGAGGAACATTGCATAAAAGTTTAAAATCTAACAGATTTTTTAGTAAATGATAGGAATCGGGGATTCTCACATTTACAATAAGGATTTGGGATTGTGAAATGAGTATCAATGGAATCATGTTCAATTGATCTACATCACAACGTAAGGATCATAGACAAACATAGTGTGCATACATGGAGTATGGCATAACTATTGTTTAGAAAAGAAAGTGTACATGCTAGGAGCATGGGACAACTGTTGTTTTATTCAAGTATTAAGTTGATTATTTGAAACATTATACAATGAATAATGTGTAATCAATATGGTGATAAATAAAAGGTGGTTCTATTTATATTCAAAAGGGTTCTGAGACCATATTGGATTCGATTATTATTGTGTTTCACTTTGCATGTTTTGACTTCCAAAATAGCTAGGTTATTTTTTCCGAATGACTAAGTTATTTAAACACTCCACAATCATTCATATGTTGGAAGTAGGTATGAATCAAGAGTGTCATGAATCGAGTTTGTAGATGGCTAAATGGGTTTAGACATAGCAATGGTTGCTACAACATTCATGAGTGCTCATAAGTTATGAGTATTGGAATAAACCCACGCTCACTTGTATCACTTCATGGAATTTATCTCGAGTGATCGTGAGACAGTAATATCATATAAATCTTCAAACCTAGAGATATGAGTTGTTACCTATGAGTTGGTTGTGCATTGATTGCACGTAAACGCATCAGTAACTTGATGTTCTAAAACTTGCCTTTGTGTACAATTTCAACAAGTAGTAGAACAAGCATATGTGTCGAAGTTTATCTGTTCCTTCTAGAAATAGAAGCGATATTTGGGCCCCTCGATGATTTTGTTGTGACCTATGTACCGGCCGGTCAGAACTAAATTGATGTGTTCGATTAAGTTCTTTGTCAAAAAAATCGAAAATCGGGAAACAAACTGCTGGACAAAAAGTACGATGTTGTTCCATGTATTTGTCCGGCTGATATCATGAGAACAGAGGATTATATGATCACTTATCTAAAATGGCGCTTCATAGTTCAACAGAGTTTTCGAGAGCTACGATTGTTGGTTGGTTCCTGAAGTAACATACGCAAATATAGTTATTAGACTTATCCAAGTGGGAGTCTGTTGGATAAGGTGTCTAAGTCCATAACTTAGTTGGTACATACTTGACCCGACCCGGCATGGTCCATTTGGGTTGCATTTCATCCAAACTATTTATGGATAATTTTATGAGAGTTATACACATATGTTTATTAATATATTATAGGTTATAATATATTAATATGAAGTCATGTTATTTAATTAGTCTTAGTCTTAAATTAATTATGAATTAATTTAGAGATTAAAAGGAAGACTAATTAGATTATGGGCTATTGGATTTATATAGTGTGGGCTAACACTCATTTGTTAATGGGCTAGGCTTGTATGGAAGTCCATGGATGATCCATGGAGCTTTTAACCCATGGATCCTTGGAAAAGGAAAGGTCATGGGTTATTAGGGTTTCACCCTAATCATGTACACTATATAAGCATGCTTATGTTGCATGAAATAGCCACTAGTGGCACTAGTTGTGTGAGATTTTGTGTGTGGCCGATTTTATAATTGTGTATACACTCTCTCAAAGTTTTCCAAGAGTTTGTGGTGATTTGTGATTCCATTTGAGGCATTCACACTATTGGTTCTTGGCCCTCAAACTCCTTCGGAATCAAACTCATTATCAAAAGGTATGTAATCTCATCTAATTCTTTTATGTTTAAAAGTACCCCATGCCATGTTAGATAGGTTATGAACCTTGGAAAATTATTATTTTGCATGTATTTAGACAAACGTAGATCCAAGGTTTATTAGGGTTGCATGCACACTTAGAAAGTGTTAGATTGCTCAAAACCCAACAGATACAAGTAGAATTATGCAAGTTAATATATCAATCACATGCGATTAATAAGTAGAATTACGCTAGTTATTATATCAATCACATGTGATTAATATACAGCATTCAAAAGATTTGGCTACTCATTAGCCCTTTTACCAAACGGTTTCCTTCAAATGATTTTTATAAACATTTTATATGTTTTAAACTACTTATTACACTGTATATCTTACTCTGTACATTACCTTTCAGAGTTATTTACAAATGTGTTTCAAACAAATGTTTCCTTATACTTAAACTGTTTTATCAAACTTATGCCTTCAAATTGTTTTATAGATTGACATCAAGTCGATCTTTTCTTAAAATAATATTTATGTTTCAAATGTTTTTACAAAACTTATTTATGCTTTTATATTATAAATTGCGTGCCTCTATATGTATAGTTATATAAGAAATATTTAAAAGACTTAGGAAGGCTATCCACCCTATTTCCTTTTCGCGCTTGAGATGTGGTCTGGTAGGATATCGGGTACTCGTCCGAAGGTCGTTTAAATATTAGTTATATATCATGTGTACATATATAGTCAAAAAAGGTCCTTCCAGTTCATCCCATGCCCATGGGTAGCAAGGGTATACATCCATGACCATACGTACCAGATACATTACTAGTAAACTACCATATGGGTAGTTCAGGAAGATACTAGAACAATTACTAGAACGCGATATCATACAATGAGTCAGTTCATTCATGAGTCAATACTTTCTAGAACATTACTATACTTGCTAGGTAGAGAGCACGTACATTACAGCTAGAACAGTTCATTACATTACAGATACAACTATACTAGAATGATTACATTACTATACTTGCTAGGTAGAGAGCACGTACATTACAGCTAGAACACTTCATTACATTACATATACAAGAATACGTTAATTATTGTGATTTAAATCGAAGCATGACTTAAATGTCATGACTCGAGTTGTAGCCAGAGTCTCTTGGAGGGAGAGTGTGAGTTTGCGTATAGATCTATACTGGATTGACAATCTTACACCTTGCTGCTAGCTACAGCCGGACCTGCAGGTCTGCGGGTGCCAAACGTCATTCCGTTATTACGACCATTCATTATGTCGTTGTTACTAGTCGATAGTATGGTGCAATTTATCACATAATGCCTTAGTATAAATCCGGTTTAAGGTAGTTAGTACGGCAGTAGTTCTTATAGCCCTACACCATAGTACTATTTCTTTTTCCCATTACATTCACCTCGTGAACATTCACACGACGCGCGGAAATGTAGAAACTATATTTTTGGATAATGATAGTTATACTTTGGAAAATACATACGCTTACAAGAGACACACATATAGAGCTGTTTGGTCTTGGTAGAAGACTATATTCATAACAGTTAGGTCTTGGTAGAAGACACCTTCATATACTAGTAGGAATCATAGGGATTCTAGAGTTTTTCAAACACTTACAGTTCATATACACTTTAAATACTTACAATACATAGACTTACAAATTCTTACGTACAAATACTTATGATCTCACCAGCTTCAAAGCTGCCACCGTTCATGGTTTCGGGGTGTGACAGTTTTCATATGGAAAATATGGAAATGTTTCCATGTTGGGAGTTGGATATCGAGAATAAATGTCTAGATTTGAAACTTTTATGCAAGAAGGATGTTCAAAGGAATGTACTTTGAATATAAGACTTCATGACTATGGAATTGTCTTGTAACAATCTCGAATAGAGTATTTTGTAATTTTAATTGCCGAGTCTTGGTGACTTTTGTGTCGTGACATTACGAAAGGACTATTTCATAAACTGTTAGAATCTAGCATATTCTAGTAGTGGCGAGAATTTTGTATTCTTACACTAATGGATTAGAAATTGTGAAATGAGTGTGATTGAAAATGTTATTCAATTATACTATTTCACAAAGTAAGGACCATATGTAAACATAGTGTGCATGCTAGGAGCATGGGACAATTGTAGTTATAATTCAAGTAAGAAGTTGATTACCTGAAACAACAAATGATGAGTAATCAATATGGTGATTAAATAAAATATTTTATTTATACTCAAAGGTTTGAGGCCATATAGGATTAGTATTATTCTTGTGTTTCACTTTGCATGTTTTGACTTCCCGAATAATAAGATTATTCAAACCCTCCACAGTCGCTCATTCTTTGGAAGTAGGAATGAAAGAAGACTGTCATGAATCTGACTGTAGATTGTCTAGAGTGTTTTAGACATACAAAAAGTTTGCTGTAGGGTTCATGAGTGCTGCTATAAGACTAGAGTATTGGAATAAACACACGCTCACTTGGATCGCTTCATGGATTTTATCACGAGTAATTGGTGAGACGATAATATCTTATATTCTTGAAACCGAGATGTGTAATTTGTATCTTGAAAGTCGGTTACTCATTGATAATATGTAACCGCACCAGTAACTTAGTGTTATAAAACGTATTGTTGTGTGTAATTTGGTGAGTGAGTACAAGTGAGCATTCATTCGAATTTTATCCGTTCCTTTTACCCAAAGTGGGATAAAAGCGATATCTGTGGGCCCTCGATGATTTAGTCATGACACCGTAAGCGCTTGGCCAAGCCGGGACTAAGTTGATGTGTTCAACTATAGTCTGTTGTCAGTCATCATAATTCGGAAGTCGGGAAACAATATATAGACAGAGAGAATGATTTAAATCCATGTCTTAGTCTATACGATATCTAGAATGGAGGAATATGTGATCCCTCATCTAAAGGAAATGCTTCTGATAAGATCAGAGTTGACAACGGCTTTTGGGTTGCATGGTCCTTTTGGGTTGCCTTCACCAAAGCAACTTGATAGGATGAATTATGGAGAGACATGATTAATTATGTTTTATTAATATATTATGAGAATAATATATTAAAGGAGAAATCATATTGTTTAATTAATATTTGTCAATAATTAATTAAGAATTGATTTTGTGGCTAAAAAATTAAACTTATCGGACTAGAACTATTAATTGTGTGATAGTTAAATATTGGGCTAATGGACTCCATATTAGAGGAGTGGACGGATTCTATGGGGAAACCCATTAGAAATCGTCCAAGGCCTCTAAGGAGGGAGTCCATGGGCTGCTTAGGGCCTAAGCAGTCAAATTAGGGTTTCCTTGATAGAAAACCCTAATAGCCTCACATATTTAAGGACCCCTAGAGCACCAAAAATGTGGCTAACTAATTCCTTAGGGTTTCTAGACGTTTTTTAGGTGCCTCTCATCATCTCCTTCTCAATCCTCTTGCTCTTGGTGTTTGTGAGCCATTAGAGGTGTGACATTTGTGACACTAAGATTTTGGAAACCAATTACAAGGAGGAATAGGTTGTTATTACTACATAACAATCAAAGGTAATTTCTAAACCCTTAATTCAGTTCATAGCATGATAGATCTAGGATTTATGGCTTTAGATGATTATTTCATTTTCATTAGAAAAACTAGATCCAAAGCTTTAGGTTTTGCATGTACACCATAGGAATGATGTAGTGCTCAAAATCCGTCAGTATGTGGGCTGAATGTTCTATGGTAGTCCTTTGAATCTGGGTGCTACTGCACGAATGTTGCTTGCTTTGTGCTTTGTGGAAATCCTGAGTAATGGGAGGCATCCACTAAGTGGATATGACGATATCCAGGAGGTGGATGGTTGCCGTCATGGGGAGTTCTTCAGCAGTTGATGGCAGGGTGTGATTAGGGACCTAGGAAAGCCAAGGATATGCTCCAGTGAGTTAGTGGGGCGGTTCGGTGAAGTTGGGAGCCTAGGGGGAGCCTAGGAGTTGTTTTGGTGGGTATTGCATTACTGTTTAGCGGATATTAGTGCACCAATGGATTTAGTGACTTAAAGGATTCAGGAGGATTGCTGAGGAAAGTATCGATAGGTGTGGAAGGTAGTATAGGCCCGTACTACTGAAAGCACATGATCCATACTCGAATCAGTGAGAGCCTTGGATAATCTAAGAACCTATGGGAAAGGATAATTCTTGGTTATGCTCTGATAATGAGAGTAGCTGCTTTGCCAGATGAGGATGAGCACACATGAGGAAGGACCAGGGTTTGTGTGACAACTCGAAATTCCTATCTTGTAAAACTCAAACTTGGTCAACGAAAGTCAAACTTTTCCAATAAATGACAAACTTATTTCTAACATTATCTTATGGTTAGATTAGACTAATGAAATGAGTGTGTTCAAGCCTAGCATCCTAAAGTGTTGTATACTAAGTGAGAAAAAAAAATTAGACCGAGGCCTTGGGTCGTGATCACGCTTCGGGCCGTGAACCTCCCCTGCTTATATATATGAGTTACGCTGATTTTTACTTCACTTCTTCACTTCTGACTGTGAAGTCAAGCCTTCTCTCTCAAGCTCATCAACCATGAACACCTTTTTCCCTCTCAAATATCATCTTCGTCCTCTTCTTCTTCTTCAAGGGAACTTGCTTACGACCTTCAAATATCATCTTCGTCCTCTTCATCAAATCTTCAAGATCAGTGGGCCGTGAACCCTTCTTGGGTTGTGAACTCCTTGCAGCCTCCCATCTTTGCTTATAATACTTCTTTTGTAAGTGTTTCTTGCATCCTAGGTTGTTTTCCTAATACCTTTGATGTTATATTCACTAATTGTGTACATATATGCTATATGAATTGCTATTTAGGACTTGTTTTGTCTCGTGAACTATCTTGTGAAATCAATCATCCTACATAGAAAATTCATTCGAATCACTCCCACAAGGTGAGTTCATACCCCTACAAATTATAGTTTTAAATGCTTTTATATGCTTTTTAAATGCTTTTAGGGGGAAGGAGGAATACAAGTAGAACACAATATAATTGTGTTAATGAATTACATGTGAAAACATTAAATAAAGGCTTTTCTTATTCTAAAAAACTTGTTAAAAACACTTTAAAACTCTTTTTAAATTCTTTTAGATTGATGTTATTATAAAAATCATATTTGTATATCTATTTACGTATAAGTATGCTTTAATGGACGTAGGAGTATTGCTAAATACCGTAACTCCTGTTCCTTGTTTGGTTGTGAGCTTAGGGTAGGATCACTAGTCCGACTGTCGGCTAAATCATAGTTATACTTATTACATACATATATGAATATTAAAATCCATTTTTAAGGAACATACTTAACTTAGTTGCTTATGGTGAGCAATTGAGTATTTTCTACAAATCAGTAACAATACAATCAAAGAAACTAGTAAATTGTAACAGGTATAGTCTAGAGGATCACTACATACTATTTCTAGAACAGTGAAACATACATGAGTCAGTACATACATACTATTTCTATACACTACAAAACATACTAGAACAAGAACAAGAAGGAACATACATACTATAACAAGAACAAGATAACAAAAATGTGAGATAATACTTCAGTGCGAAGCAATATCCTTGCTATGTCATGTTTTATAACTAAAGTCTCCTGGAGGGAGAGCGTGAGTTTGTGTATAGATCTATATGGGGTTGATTGCTGCTAGCTACAGTGGGACATGCAGGTCTACGGGTGACAAATGTCATACCATTTTCGATGCCTGAAGGACGTCGTGTTTTATACTAGTCTATCAAGTATGGTTATAACCTTGTCACATTTTAACCTAATTTAACCAGTTTAGTTTTTAAGGTAGTTAATTTGCATTCAGTAGTGTATTTTATACAACACTACTGCAAATCTTCATTTTCCATTACATTCATATAGTGATATTCTTACACGAGAATGGCATACTATTTTTAGAATAAAGATAGTTTTACACATATGGAAAAAATTACATTTATATACTTTTTCAAGTACAAACACACATTTTACTTTATTCAAGAGAACAGAACATACAAAACAGTTGTGTCTTGGTAGAAGACAACTTTTCATTTTAGTAGAAAATATAGGATTTTCTAGGAAGTATACAAACATTTACATAAAAACACTTACAAAAATTATCATGAAACAGATGCAAACTTTTGACACTAAAATACTTATGAACCCACCAACTTATATGTTGGTACTCTCTTTCAAAATAACTTGTATTCTTAGGTCAGTAGTAGACAAGTACACTAGACCAAGTTTTGAGAAGATGGAGCATGTTCAAGACCCATCTTTTATTTTGATATATTATTTTGGTGTCTTATATCTATACCCAGAGCACACTTGTATAAACTATATTATTAATGAAATGGATGTTGTTGCTTATTTTAGTATTGTGCATTGTTATGATACTATACATGACGTTCTCCTCCCCTGAATGTTTCTACCATCTCGGTTTGGGGGTATGACAGATTGGTATCAGAGCTTTGTTTATAGAGAACTGGGTATATCAGCCCATAGAAGATATACAACTCTAAACACATCGGGATTAAAACACTGTGACCAAGAATTTATACTTTTAAAATAATAAAATATTTTACTAAAGTATACGTACATGCATTCATAATAAGATCAGTGTCATAATAGAACAGAACAAAAGTATTGTAGTTGTAACGCCCCATTTTCTAGTATGTAATTTACATAAGTATTTTCAATTCTTAAGGGATACTCGACGAGTCTGTAGCCGACTCGTCGAGTAGAGACGGGATGATCACGCAAATTGAGTTGGCTACTCGATGAGTCCATATGCTGGGACTCGGCGAGTCTGCCTGTCTGGATGAAGCCCTAATTTTAAGGGTCTGCACCCTATTTAAACACAATTATGTGCGCCAACCTCGCCTCCATCACCCTCAGAACATTTCTTATCAAACCCTATGTGACATCCCCATTTTTTCATGGCCAGAAAAAGACCGATTTTATTTATGCTTTATAAAAATCAGAGTACTTCTTTTGATAAATATGTTGCAGAATTTGTTCCCAGAAAAACACGATAAATACGTTATCAAAGCATTTTTGAAGAAATGTATTTTATTCATTTTAAAACGTTTGGGATGTCATCGTCAATAGAGAAACATAAACATAAACAGAACTTACATTCATTATCGCTAGTGATTTACATCTCCTTAATCTCTCAGTGTAATGTGACATCATAAAACCACTGGGGGCCGCTGATTCCTATCTCCATTTGCGTTCCCGACTCCACTTCGGGTTCTAGCCATTTTGATCTATACCCTAGATCATATGTTCGGTGCGAAATGATAACAATTAAGATAGGAAAGATTTTATTTACGATTGACGTGTAAATCTCCTTATTACTCCGAAAAATTACATGCCAGTTCTAATACAGTAATTAAACATTTAGAAATCTGAATACATAAAATTTCTAGATCCGGTTGGAAACAGACCATAGATCCAATCAAACAATAGCATATAGCATCACAAATCATTTAGCACATAAAAGCATTTTAGGCATCGTCCCTAATTGAGCTAGTGCTTGTGTCTATTCAGGTGTATTACCTAAATCCATTAGACACACTCCTCACAATCATTGCTTAGCATTGTAAGTTTAAGTCTAGAAATAAATCCATATTCCTAGTTCGCTTAAACTAATGCTCTGATACCAACTATGACATCCCCATTTTTTCATGGCCAGAAAAAAAACCGATTTTGCTTATGCTTTATAAAAATCAGAGTACTTCTTTTCATAAAAATGTTGCGGAATTTTTTCCTAGAAAAACACGATAAATACGTTATCAAAACATTTTTGAAGAAATGTATTTTATTCATTTTAATACCCTTGGGATGTCATCGTCAATACAGAAACATAAGCATAAACAGAACTTACATTCATTATCGCTAGTGATTTACATATCCTTAGTCTCTCAGTGTAATGTGACATCATAAAAATACCTGTGATACAAAAAAACTGAGTGGGACCGGTTGGGAAACCTGGTGAGCACATAGGGTTTTCAACCCACAATAATATAATTATTATGTTCAAGCAATCAACCCAATTACCTAACCCCATTATCTTCTTTATTATTAAGGATCTACCCAAAGAATCAGCTATTTCTCGTTCACTCATTCCTAAGGATCGTCCTAAGGAATGGGCATGAATTCCATTGTTGCCACAGATTACACAACGGGCACTAAGTCTGCATAGTCGCCAGGGTTTAGGCATCAAGTCTGCATGATCACCAAGGTTTAGGTATCAAGTATGCATGATCACCAGGGTTTAGGCATCAAGTCTGCATGATCACCAGGTTTTAGAGTACACCGGGTGAGCACATCGTTCATAACACCTACAGGTTGTGAGCCTGCTAGTGTTCCACTAGACTGTCTAGAATAGCCCATGCTTGTCATCCATAGTCTGTTGATTGACGGGGCCATCATTTGGGAAAGGCTTCTCACATCGTCCGCCTCTCACACTTACCTCGTGGTCTATAACACCTCTTAACTCATCATTCAACTCATATTCCATCTATTACATCTACCCATGTTGTACCTAACATTATCGTAGATATAAAATACTTATACAGTTTAAAACATTTCAAACATGTATAAACTCATTCATCTAGAATAGACAGCAAGTACTCAGATAATATGCACACATAGCACGTAATTTATATAAGATACTTCATATCTATGTGTAAGATGAAAGTAACTATCCACTCACCTGATAAGGTGATGACTCGGTACTCGGACAGCACTTCGTTACTGTTAAAACAATTTCCCTCGGACAAAACGTCGTATCATTACCACTAGAGTTTAGTCTAACGTTAACCGCGACTAATTAATAGTCTAGATATTATTACAATTATATAAGCATTAAGAAACACTCTTATATAACTCATAATAATATCCCAAATACTCACTATAATTTCCTAATAACGTTACTATATTAAAACATAAGCTATACAAAAGATTGGGTAGGCATAGCTCACTTACAACGAGTTTTTTCGCAAAACTGGGCTTCACTGGAGCAGTGTTTCCAAGCCGAAAGGCTCTTTTCTTGGGATTCTGGGAGCGTCGGGGCTTCTTTCGGGTGCTAGGGGGTTTACCTAGACTTTAGGGGGCTTAAGGGAGGTTAGAGAGAGTAACTAGAGAGAGAAAGTGAGGTTTGAAGGTGTGAGGAAGTGAGGGAACCCGACACCTTTATATATAGGGGTGTTGACTGATGGACTCGCCGAGTAGGAGGACCTACTCACCTAGTTGGGTAATGTGGCAGCCTTCTGGTGGTGCCACGTGTCCAATTCTGGTGGTGCCACATCACCCCTATCGCGTATCAGCCTTCAAACTTAGAAAAATTATAACTTTCGCATACGAGCTCCGTTTTTGATGTTCTTTATATCCATGAGTAGCTAAAAACAAGATCTACAACTTTCATTTAGACTTAGTTGGCTAATTCTCGAGCGATCTCAAATTTAACTGTAGGAGGAGTTTAGACTGCTAAATGACCGCGAAGAATTCGTAACTCCTTCATACGAAATCCGTTTTCGTCTATCTTTTTACCGTTGAGTGCCTATTAATGAGGTCTTCAACTCTCATTTAGGTTGCGTAAGCCAAAAACCGATCGAACTAAAAATCGAGTTTCGGGCTGTGTACTGCTAAGCCAAATCTTAGAAAATTCATAACTTCCTCATACGAAGTCAGATTTGGGCGTTCTTTTTATGGATGCTCTCGGTTTAACGTATTCTACAACTTTTGTTTTGATCGCTAAGGCTGAATCTTGCTCTATCATAAATTCACTATTTACGCTTCCCAGTGCCGTGCCGGTTCCGTCGCGAAAATTCTACGAGTTATAACTTCTTCGTTATAACTAGGATTTCGATGCTCTTTATATGTACGGAAACCATGTGACATATTCTACAACTTGGTTAAGATTATTTATTCTAAATAATCTTTTGTCGAAAAGTCATTTTCAACCCCTATTATCTCTAAATTGACTAGCCCATATCTACGGGCGTTACAATTATCTCCCCCTTAGGATGATTACGTCCCGGAATCATCAACGAAATAGGGCTCGTATAATGACTCCATATGTTATATCTTCATCCTAGGTAATAATTATAACTTTTATATTCTTTCAGAGCTATCTCTTAGATTTATTGACTTCAAACAGTACTCGATCTTACACATGGTCTTTATCTCAGGTTAGACTCCAAATTATGACCTTCTAGTCACAATCTTCATCCTTACTAGATACAAGCTTAAGATAAGTTCTTTTCTTACCACAATGGAACGATGTGTCATATTCTAATGACCTATCATCGTAGGTTGCAATTCTTGGACTCAGGTCTTTTAGAGTCAAATTCCAGAACTGGCTATACCTTCCTGCATGTTCTAATCACATTTTAAAAGGTAGTATTTCTAGCTACAAGCAACCGTCGCGATACTTCTACCGATCACTTCGATTATTTTTTACTTCGATCCTATGGCTTAAGTTAGATATTACATCAAACTTGGTTCAATGAACCATGTAACATCCTCATCGTATTCGGACTCAATTTGATATGACCACTAGGGTCAGAATAACAACAAACTTCTTAGTCATTACCGAAACGATGGTAACGACATGCTTGAATAAAACGGACTCAATTATTGGCTTCTTGGTAACCTCTTGACTTTTCCTAATCCAAGCGTGAGTCATGTGCTTCCGGTAGTATATGCATCTTCTACCTTTCACACCTACTCATACTCGACCCAAGTATTGTTTCGTAGTTTTCCAAGTCACCATATAGGAAAATCACATAACAGTTTAACAAATCAGATAACAAAACGAGGGCTTTATTATTTCTCGAAACTATTACATAGGTGTTCAAGTTCACCCTAGACTATGCCTCTAGTAGGCTACATCATACGATATGAAGGTGTGAGGAAGTGAGGGAACCCGACACCTTTATATATAGGGGTGTTGACTGATGGACTCGCCGAGTAGGAGGACCTACTCACCTAGTTGGGTAATGTGGCAGCCTTCTGGTGGTGCCACGTGTCCAATTCTGGTGGTGCCACATCACCCCTATCGCGTATCAGCCTTCAAACTTAGAAAAATTATAACTTTCGCATACGAGCTCCGTTTTTGATGTTCTTTATATCCATGAGTAGCTAAAAACAAGATCTACAACTTTCATTTAGACTTAGTTGGCTAATTCTCGAGCGATCTCAAATTTAACTGTAGGAGGAGTTTAGACTACTAAGTGACCGCGAAGAATTCGTAACTCCTTCATACGAAATCCGTTTTCATCTATCTTTTTACCGTTGAGTGCCTATTAATGAGGTCTTCAACTCTCATTTAGGTTGCGTAAGCCAAAAACCGGTCGAACTAAAAATCGAGTTTCGGCTGTGTACTCCTAAGCCAAATCTTAGAAAATTCATAACTTCCTCATACGAAGTCAGATTTGGGCGTTCTTTTTATGGATGCTCTCTGTTTAACGTATTCTACAACTTTAGTTTAGATCTCCAAGGTTGAATCTTGCTCTATCGTAAATTCACTATTTACGCTTCCTGGTGCCGTGCCGGTTCCGTCACGAAAATTCTACGAGTCATAACTTCTTCGTTATAACTAGGATTTCGATGCTCTTTATATGTACGGAAACCATGTGACATATTCTACAACTTGGTTAAGATTATTTATTCTAAATAATCTTTTGTCGAAAAGTCATTTTCAACCCCTATTATCTCTAAATTGACTAGCCCATATCTACGGGCGTTACAATTATCTCCCCCTTAGGATGATTACGTCCCGGAATCATCAACGAAATAGGGCTCGTATAATGACTCCATATGTTATATCTTCGACCTAGGTAATAATTATAACTTTTATATTTCTTCGGAGCCATCTCTTAGAATTATTGACTTCAAACAGTACTCGATCTTACACATGGTCTTTATCTCAGGTTAGACTCCAAATTATGACCTTCTAGTCACAATCTCGATCCTTACTGGATCCAAGCTTAAGATAAGTTCTTTTCTTACTACAATGGAACGATGTGTCATATTCTAATGACCTATCATCGTAGGTTGCAATTCTTGGACTCAAGTCTTTTAGAGTCAAATACCAGAACTGGCTATACCTTCCTTCATGTTCTAATCACATCTTAAAAGGTAGTATTTCTAGCTACAAGCAACCGTCGTGATACTTCTACCGATCACTTCGATTATTTTTTACTTCGATCCTATGGATTAAGTTAGATGTTACATCGAACTTGGTTCAATGAACCATGTAACATACTCATCGTATTCGGACTCAATTTGATATGACCACTAGGGTCAGAATAACAACAAACTTCTTAGTCATTACCGAAACGATGGTAACGACATGCTTGAATAAAACGGACTCAATTATTGGCTTCTTGGTAACCTTGTGACTTTCCCTAATCCAAGCGTGAGTCCTGTGCTTCCGGTAGTATATGCATCTTCTACCTTTCACACCTACTCATACTCGTCCCAAGTATTGTTTCGCAGTTTTCCAAGTCACCATATAGGAAAATCACATAACAGTTTAACACATCAGATAACAAAACGAGGGCTTTATTAATTCTCGAAACTATTACATAGGTGTTCAAGTTCACCCTAGACTATGCCTCTAATAGGCTACATCATACGATACTATGGCTACTGCATAACTTGATCTTCAGATATGAATTCCTCATCCTTGGTTCCTCGCATTGTTTTCTGCTTCGTCGAGGATCATGCGGAATTCCTTTGCCCTTGGTGGCGTGTTTGTCCTTGATGCCTCGTTTTTCTTTGGGCAATCCCTAGAAATATGGCCTTCTTTGTAACATCCATAGCACACCTTCTTGTTGGATGCACACTTGTTGGCGTAATGCCCTGTCTTTCCACATTTGTAGCAAGTCACCTCCTCGCTACACTTCCCGAAGTGATTCTTTTTACACTTTTCGCACCACTTGGCTTCACCTCCTCCTCCTTCTTCAGTCTTTGAGAATTTCCTTTCTTTGTTGGATTTTGAAGATCCTTCATGCTTCTTTTTCTCGCCGATTTCAGCTCTCTCCAGACCTTTTTCCCTAATCTGGGTCTCAACATTTCTGGCTGCCCAGATGGCGACTTTCAAAGTGGTTGCTTGCTTAACCATTGGACCAAAGTCCACTGGTAATCAAAGGGAAAATTTGTTAACCTTGGAGAGTTCACTTGGGACGAGGTGAGGAACAAGATTCATTTTCTCAGTAAAACTTGCAGCGTATTCTGTAACGCCCATTCTTCCCTTCTTCAAATTTTGGAACTCGTTCTTGATCTCCAGAAGATCCTGCTCAGAGCAGTATTGCGTCTTCAATTGCACCAGAAAATCCTCCAACGAGATCTTGCTTGCTGCACCTTTGGGCATTGAATCAGCTAGTAGCTTCCACCAACTTAGTACTCCAGATTTCAATAGAGGAACCGCAAGAGCGGTCTTCTGCCTGTTGCTACACTCACAACTCTCAAACATCGTCTCCATCTCAAATATCCAATTCATGACTTCCACCGGCGTCGGGCTTCCAGATAGACTCGGTGGTTTGGACGCCACGAAATCCTTGTATTTGCATCCATGTCCGTCATTTCCTCCATCCAGGTGGTTTTGGATAACCATAGGTGGGTTGTCCTGACCAATAGTGCCACTGTAGTTTCCCTCCTCAGTCTGTCCTTTGTTCAACTCGGGCTGTTCGATCTGTATGCTTTCTTCCTCTCCATTTTGCTGGAGCAAACGTCTGGCTTCCTTCATTTGACGATCCAACATCTCCTGGATCATCGCTTGCACTCCGGCCATTGTTATTGGCTCAGGTGCGGTTACTACAACAAATATTTGTCCAACCACTGGGGGCCGCTGATTCCTATCTCCATTTGCGTTCCCGACTCCACTTCGGGTTATAGCCATTTTGATCTATACCCTAGATCAGACGTTCGGTGCGAAATGAAAACAATTAAGATAGGAAAGATTTTATTTACGATTGACGTGTAAATCTCCTTATTACTCCGAAAAATTACATGCCAGTTCTAATACAGTAATTAAACATTTTGAAATCTGAATACATAAAATTTCTAGATCCGGTTGGAAACAGACCATAGATCCAATCAAACAATAGCATATAGCATCACAAATCATTTAGCACATAAAAGCATTTTAGGCATCGTCCCTAATTGAGCTAGTGCTTGTGTCTATTCAGGTGTATTACCTAAATCCATTAGACACACTCCTCACAATCATTGCTTAGCATTGTAAGTTTAAGTCTAGAAATAAATCCATATTCCTAGTTCGCTTAAACTAATGCTCTGATACCAACTATGACATCCCCATTTTTTCATGGCCAGAAAAAAAACCGATTTTGCTTATGCTTTAAAAAAATCAGAGTACTTCTTTTCATAAAAATGTTGCGGAATTTTTTCCAAGAAAAACACGATAAATACGTTATCAAAACATTTTCGAAGAAATGTATTTTATTCATTTTAAAACATTTGGGATGTCATCATCAATACAGAAACATAAGCATAAACAGAACTTACATTCATTATCGCTAGTGATTTATATCTCCTTAGTCTCTCAGTGTAATCTGACATCATAAAAACACCTGTGATACAAATAAACTGAGTGGGACTGGTTGGGAAACCTGGTGAGTACATAGGGTTTTCAACCCACAATAATATAATTATTATGTTAAGGCAATCAACCCAATTACCCAACCCCATTATCTTCTTTATTATCAAGGATCTACCCTAAGAATCATTTATTTCTCGTTCACTCATTCCTAAGGATCGTCCTAAGGAATCGGCATGAATTCCATCGTTGCCACAGATTACACAACGGGCACTAAGTCTGCATAGTCGCCAGGGTTTAGGCATCAAGTCTGCATGATCACCAAGGTTTAGGTATCAAGTATGCATGATCACCAGGGTTTAGGCATCAAGTCTGCATGATCACCAGGGTTTAGAGTACACCAGGTGAGCACATCGTTCATAACACCTACAGGTTGTGAGCCTGCTAGTGTTCCACTGGACTGTCTAGAATAGCCCATGCTTGTCATCCATACTCTGTTGATTGACGGGGCCATCATTTGGGAAAGGCTTCTCACATCGCCCGCCTCTCACACTCACCTCGTGGTCTATAACACCTCTCAACTCATCATCCAACTCATATTCCATCTATTACATCTACCCATGTTGTACCTAACATTATCGTAGATATAAAATACTTATACAGTTTAAAACATTTAAAACATGTATAAACTCATTCATCTAGAATAGACAGCAAGTACTCAGATAATATGCACACATTGCATGTAATTTATATAAAATACTTCTTATCTATGTGTAAGATGAAAGTAACTATGAACTCACCTGATAAGGTGATGACTCGGTACTCGAACAGCACTTCGTTACTGTTAAAACAATTTCCCTCGGACAAAACGTCGTATCATTACCACTAGAGTTTAGTCTAACGTTAACCGCGACTAATTAATAGTCTAGATATTATTACAATTATATAAGCATTAAGAAACACTCTTATATAACTCATAATAATATCCCAAATACTCACTATAATTTCCTAATAACGTTACTATATTAAAACATAAGCTATACAAAAGATTGGGTAGGCATAGCTCACTTACAACGAGTTTTTTCGCAAAACTGGGCTTCACTGGAGCAGTGTTTCCAAGCCGAAAGGCTCTTTTCTTGGGATTCTGGGAGCGTCGGGGCTTCTTTCGGGTGCTAGGGGGTTTACCTAGACTTTAGGGGGCTTAAGGGAGGTTAGAGAGAGTAACTAGAGAGAGAAAGTGAGGTTTGAAGGTGTGAGGAAGTGAGGGAACCCGACACCTTTATATATAGGGGTGTTGACTGATGGACTCGCCGAGTAGGAGGACCTACTCACCTAGTTGGGTAATGTGGCAGCCTTCTGGTGGTGCCACGTGTCCAATTCTGGTGGTGCCACATCACCCCTATCGCGTATCAGCCTTCAAACTTAGAAAAATTATAACTTTCGCATACGAGCTCCGTTTTTGATGTTCTTTATATCCATGAGTAGCTAAAAACAAGATCTACAACTTTCATTTAGACTTAGTTGGCTAATTCTCGAGCGATCTCAAATTTAACTGTAGGAGGAGTTTAGACTGCTAAATGACCGCGAAGAATTCGTAACTCCTTCATACGAAATCCGTTTTCGTCTATCTTTTTACCGTTGAGTGCCTATTAATGAGGTCTTCAACTCTCATTTAGGTTGCGTAAGCCAAAAACCGATCGAACTAAAAATCGAGTTTCGGGCTGTGTACTGCTAAGCCAAATCTTAGAAAATTCATAACTTCCTCATACGAAGTCAGATTTGGGCGTTCTTTTTATGGATGCTCTCGGTTTAACGTATTCTACAACTTTTGTTTTGATCGCTAAGGCTGAATCTTGCTCTATCATAAATTCACTATTTACGCTTCCCAGTGCCGTGCCGGTTCCGTCGCGAAAATTCTACGAGTTATAACTTCTTCGTTATAACTAGGATTTCGATGCTCTTTATATGTACGGAAACCATGTGACATATTCTACAACTTGGTTAAGATTATTTATTCTAAATAATCTTTTGTCGAAAAGTCATTTTCAACCCCTATTATCTCTAAATTGACTAGCCCATATCTACGGGCGTTACAATTATCTCCCCCTTAGGATGATTACGTCCCGGAATCATCAACGAAATAGGGCTCGTATAATGACTCCATATGTTATATCTTCATCCTAGGTAATAATTATAACTTTTATATTCTTTCAGAGCTATCTCTTAGATTTATTGACTTCAAACAGTACTCGATCTTACACATGGTCTTTATCTCAGGTTAGACTCCAAATTATGACCTTCTAGTCACAATCTTCATCCTTACTAGATACAAGCTTAAGATAAGTTCTTTTCTTACCACAATGGAACGATGTGTCATATTCTAATGACCTATCATCGTAGGTTGCAATTCTTGGACTCAGGTCTTTTAGAGTCAAATTCCAGAACTGGCTATACCTTCCTGCATGTTCTAATCACATTTTAAAAGGTAGTATTTCTAGCTACAAGCAACCGTCGCGATACTTCTACCGATCACTTCGATTATTTTTTACTTCGATCCTATGGCTTAAGTTAGATATTACATCAAACTTGGTTCAATGAACCATGTAACATCCTCATCGTATTCGGACTCAATTTGATATGACCACTAGGGTCAGAATAACAACAAACTTCTTAGTCATTACCGAAACGATGGTAACGACATGCTTGAATAAAACGGACTCAATTATTGGCTTCTTGGTAACCTCTTGACTTTTCCTAATCCAAGCGTGAGTCATGTGCTTCCGGTAGTATATGCATCTTCTACCTTTCACACCTACTCATACTCGACCCAAGTATTGTTTCGTAGTTTTCCAAGTCACCATATAGGAAAATCACATAACAGTTTAACAAATCAGATAACAAAACGAGGGCTTTATTATTTCTCGAAACTATTACATAGGTGTTCAAGTTCACCCTAGACTATGCCTCTAGTAGGCTACATCATACGATACTATGGCTACTGCATAACTTGATCTTCAGATATGAATTCCTCATCCTTGGTTCCTCGCATTGTTTTCTGCTTCGTCGAGGATCATGCGGAATTCCCTTGCCCTTGGTGGCGTGTTTGTCCTTGATGCCTCGTTTTTCTTTGGGCAATCCTTAGAAATATGGCCTTCTTTGTAACATCCATAGCACACCTTCTTGTTGGATGCACACTTGTTGGCGTAATGCCCTGTCTTTCCACATTTGTAGCAAGTCACCTCCTCGCTACACTTCCCGAAGTGCTTCTTTTTACACTTTTCGCACCACTTGGCTTCACCTCCTCCTCCTTCTTCAGTCTTTGAGAATTTCCTTTCTTTGTTGGATTTTGAAGATCCTTCATGCTTCCTTTTCTCGCCAAATTCAGCTCTCTCCAGACCTTGTTCCCTAATCTGGGTCTCAACATTTCTGGCTGCCCAGATGGCGACTTTCAAAGTGGTTGCTTGCTTAACCATTGGACCAAAGTCCACTGGTAATCAAAGGGAAAATTTCTTAACCTTGGAGAGTTCACTTGGGACGAGGTGAGGAACAAGATTCATTTTCTCAGTAAAACTTGCAGCGTATTCTGTAACGCTCATTCTTCCCTTCTTCAAATTTTGGAACTCGTTCTTGATCTCCAGAAGATCCTGCTCAGAGCAGTATTTCGTCTTCAATTGCACCAGAAAATCCTCCCACGACATCTTGCTTGCTTCACCTTTGGGCACTGAATCAGCTAGTAGCTTCCACCAACTTAGTACTCCAGATTTCAATAGAGGAACCGCAAGAGCGGTCTTCTACCTATTGCTACACTCGCAACTCTCAAACATCGTCTCCATCTCAAAGATCCAATTCATGACTTCCACCGGCGTCAGGCTTCCAGATAGACTCGGTGGTTTGGACGCCACGAAATCCTTGTATTTGCATCCATGTCCGTCATTTCCTCCATCCTGGTGGTTTTGGATAACCATAGGTGTGTTGTCCTGACCAATAGTGCCACTGTAGTTTCCCTCCTCAGTCTGTCCTTTGTTCAACTCAGGCTGTTCGATCTGTATGGTCGCTTCCTCTCCATTTTGCTAGAGCAAACGTCTGGCTTCCTTCATTTGACGATCCAACATCGCCTGGATTATCTCTTGCACTCCGGCCATTGTTATTGGCTGAGGTGCGGTTACTACAACATATATTTGTTCAACCACTGGGGGCCGTTGATTCCTATCTCCATTTGTGTTCCCGACTTCACTTCGGGTTCTATCCATTTTGATCTATACCCTAGATCAGATGTTCGATGCGAAATGACAACAAGTAAGATAGGAAAGATGTTATTTACGATTGACGTGTAAATCTCCTTATTACTCCGAAAAATTACATGCCAATTCTAACACAGTAATTAAACGTTTAGAAATCTGAATACATAAAATTTCTAGATCCGGTCGGCAACAGACCATAGATCCGATCAAACAATAGCATATAGCATCACAAATCATTTAGCACATAAAAGCTTTTTAGGCATCGTCACAAATCATTAGACACACTCCTCACAATCATTGCTTAGCATTGTCAGTTTAAGTCTAGATATAAATCCATATTCCTAGTTCGCTTAAACTAATGCTCTGATACCAACTGTGACATCCCGATTTTTTCATAGCCAAAAAAAACCGATTTTGTTAATGCTTTATAAAAATCAGAGTACTTCTTTTCATAAAAATGTTGCAGAAATTTTTCCCAGAAAAACACGATAAATACGTTATCAAAACATTTTCAAAGAAATGTATTTTATTCATTTTAAAACATTTGGGATGTCATCGTCAATACAGAAACATAAGCATAAATAGAACTTACATTCATTATCGCTAGTGATTTACATCTCCTTAATTTCTCAGTGTAATGTGACATCATAAAAAAACTCCAGTGATACAAATAAACTGAGTGGGATAGGTTGGGAAACCTGGTGATTACATAGGGTTTTCAACCCACAATAATATAATTATTATGTTCAAGCAATCAACCTAATTACCCAACCCCATTATCTTCTTTATTCTTAAGGGTCTACCCTAAGAATCAGCTATTTCTTGTTCACTCATTCCTAAGGATCGTCCTAAGGAATCGGCACGAATTCCATCGTTGCCATGGATTACACAACGGGCACTAAGTCTGCATAGTCGCCAGGGTTTAGGCATCAAGTCTGCATGATCACCAAGGTTTAGGTATCAAGTATGCATGATCACCAGGGTTTAGGCATCATGTCTGCATGATCACCAGGGTTTAGAGTACACCGGGTGAGCACATCGTTCATAACACCTACAGGTTGTAAGCCTGCTAATGTTCCACTGGACTGTGTAGAATAGTCCATGGTTGTCATCCATACTCTGTTGATTGACGGGGCCATCATTTGGGAAAGGCTTCTCACATCGCCCGCCTCTCACCCTCACCTTGTGGTCTATAACACCTCTCAACTCATCATCCAACTCATATTCCATCTATTACATCTACCCATGTTGTACCGTAACATTATCGTAGATATAAAATACTTATACAGTTTAAATCATTTAAAACATGTATAAACTCATTCATCTTGCATAGACAGCAAGTACTAAAATAATATGCACACATAGCACATAATATATGTAAAATACTTCATATCTATGTGTAAGATGAAAGTAACTATGCACTCACCTGATAAGGTGATGACTCGGTACTCAGACAGCACTTCGTTACTGTTAAAACAATTTCCCTCGGACAAAACATAGTATCATTACCACTAGAGTTTAGTCTAACGTTAACCGCGACTAATTAATAGTCTAGATATTATTACTATTATATAAGAGTTAAGAAACACTCTTCTATAACTCATAATAATATCCCAAATACTCATTATAATTTCGTAATAACGTTACTATATTAAAACATAAGTTATACAAAAGATAGGGTAGGCATAGCTCACTTACAGCGGGTTTTTCGCAAAACGGGGCTTCACTGGAGCAGCGTCTCCGAGCCGAAAGGCTCTTTTCTCAGGACTTCGGGAGCCTCGGGGCTTCTTTCGGGTGCTAGGGGGTTTACCTAGACTTTAGGGGGCTTAAGGGAGGTTAGAGAGAGTAACTAGAGAGAGAAAGTGAGGTTTGAAGGTGTGAGGAAGTGAGGGAACCCAAGACCTCTATATATAGGGGTGCTGACTGATGGACTCACCGAGTAGGAGGACCTACTCGCCGAGTTGGGTCATGTGACAGCCTTCTGTTGGTGCCACGTGTCCAATTCTGTTGGTGCCACGTCACCCCCTATCGCGTATCAGCCTTCAAACTTAGAAAAATAATACCTCTCGCATACGAGCTTCATTTTTGACGTTCTTTATATCCACGTGTAGGTAAAAACAAGATCTACAACTTTCATTTCGACTACGTCAGCTAGTTCTCGATCGATCGAAAATTTAACAGTAGGAGGAGTTTAGACTGCTAAATGACCGCGAAGAATTCGTTACTCCTTCATACGGAATCCGTTTTCGTCTATCTTTTTACCGTTGAGTTCCTATTAATGAGATATTCAACTCTCATCTAGGTCGCATAAGCCAAAAACCGCTCGAACTAAAAATCGAGTTTCGGGCCGTGTACTCCAAAGACAAATCTTAGAAAATTCATAACTTCCTCATACGAAGTCAGATTTGGGCATTCTTTTTATGGATGCTCTCGGTTTAACGTATTCTATGACTTTTGTTTAGATCACTAAGGCTAAATCTCCCTATATCGTAAATTCACTATTTACGCTTCCTAGTGTCGAGCCGGTTCCGTCGCGAAACTTCGACGGGTCATAACTTCTTCATTATAACTCGGATTTTGACGCTCATTATATGTACGGCAACCTTGTGACATATTCTACAACTTGGTTAAGATTATTTATTCTAAATAATCTTTTTTCGAAAAATCGTTTTCGACCCCTATTATCTCTAAATTGACTAGCCCGGATCTACGGGCGTTACACCCTAGCCTCCTTAAAGAGTGTGTGAGTTATTGTTGCCTTGTGAAGTAACTTTTGGTGAATTTTGGAGCAAGTAGAAGAAGGAGATGGTTGAAGAGTTCAAGGAAGAGGATGTAGATCCAGAACACACTCCTTTGTGGTCATCTTTTCTAGTAATAAAGTCTCCATCTTGCTTATTGATCTAATAGATCTAGCTTGTCCCTAAATTGTTGATATTAAGCTCAAAAACCCCAAATCCTTTTTAATAAGGCCTTATGATCGAGGTATACTTTGGATCTAGGCTCTCTTGAACTGCAGGAGCTCATTATAGCCACCTGTATGCAATCTTGGCCTTGTTCCAAACCCTAACTGCTTAGTATTTGATGATTTTGGGTATTTTAGCCTCATACCCTTGTGCATGCATGTAAAGTTGGAAACTTTACGTGTAAAACTAGTCCTAGAAGCTCAGATCTATGTTTTGGAAGCACTTAAATCGATTAGAATCGACTGTATAGTAATAGAATGCTTGGGACTCGACGAGGTGTTCTTCAACTCAACGAGTTGTTCTTCAGACTCGACGAATTGTTCATATGACTCGGCGAGTCACAGACTGGGCGTGTTTATATGTTGAAGGAGAACTTGACGAGTTGTTCATACAACTCGGCGAGCCGTATGAAGTTAGAATCGATGTTAACATCGAGGAACAACTCGTTTAGTCTTTACCAAACTCGAGGAGTAGAAGCGGGTAAAGGACTAGAATGGATGATAGGGACTTGGCGAGTTAACGACCCAACTCGGCGACTCTGGTCAACAGGAAGTTGACTTTGACCAGGAAGTTGACTTTGACTTTCCTAGGGGTAAATAGTCATTTTACCCTGAGATTAGTTACCAGTATTTGATTTAGTGTTTATGGGATTTGTAGCCGGGAGCTCCGGAGCAGCGGTCAAGCAGTTTCATATTTAGCATCTCGTCAACCAGCGTTACTAGGTGAGTTTCCTTCCAGTAGGAACGGGTCATCGACCACAATGTCGACCCGTCTAGTTAGTAGCAGTTCCGGACTTAGGTCCGATGCAGTAGTACAATGTGCTTGATGCCTTTATGGTTCAAGAAAGTCTTTGTGTTATGTGTTCCAGACTTCGGTTCGATGCAGTATGTAGTATATGTGTTTATGCTAGTAGTTATGATTACGCTATGTTATGTTCTGTCAGTTTCCGGACTTCGGTCCGATGAAGAGGGCAAGGCCCTTGTTAGTTCCGGACTTTGGTCCGATGCAGTTTCCGGATTACGGTCCGATGCAAAGGGCAAGGCCCTAGTTAGTTCCGGACTCCGATCCGATGTAGTTTTCGAACCTCGGTCTGATGCAGTGGGAAAGGCCCAATATATGTTTATATGTTGTTGTATGGTATGTGGTAGTTTGGGGGAGCTCACTAAGCTAAGTGCTTACAGTTTTACTTTTGGTTTCAGGTACTTCCGCTAGCAAAGGGAAGAGCTCGGGTTGATGGCATCGCACCCACCAAAGCTTCAGTTTTACCCTGGGAGTTTTATTCAGACATTTTGTTATGATTGATACAGTTTTGTTTTGACACCATTACTATGACTTTTGAGTACTCATTCCATGGTTCTTGTTATATGATATTGGATGATGTGATTTTTAGTAATATTAAAACAAAAAATTTTGGGTCGTGTTTTGGGTTTTTACAAGTTGATTTTAGAGCCTTGGTTTGAGGGATTCAGGCATACTTTCGAGTGTGTCTGAAATCAAACTAAGGAAATGGTGCAAGATTTTTAAAAGATAAATGTTTTTCTAAAAGAAATTTTGAAAAGAACTTAGTAAGAAAAAGAGTTTTCTTAAAAAGGGGTGTGGTGCATGCGATCAGCCGAGCTCAAGTAAGTACTCCCAAATTACCCATACAAGCTTATATTGTGATTATGAATTTCAGTTTCACTAGAACAGCATGCTATAATAGGACTAAGGATCTAGGAGGATTCATTATGTGCCTGCTATATGTGTTTCAGCTTTATAAGAATTGCATGCTAGTATTGAGTAGACAACAGTAGGATAGTCTGGTTAGGTTATGCCTGATAGTATGAGCTTAGCATTGTATGCTAGTGTAGATTAGTCAGTTTGATAGCCACGGTGTTGTATGCTTGATTATGTACTTAACGCCCGAATGTTGCTTGCTTTGTGCTTTCAGGAGTTCTAGTTGTCTTTCACTAACTAGTAAACAAATATGTTAGGTTAAATATTGCCATGAGTAAATAATTTCAGAAGGTTAGGTCTAGCTCTATTTTGCAGCTCTTGTTTGAGTCCAACTGTTATAGGGTAGGATCTCTCATTCGAAGAATTATCTAGTCTGAATGATATGTAATAGTATTCGCGATCTAGTTAGGGGAAGAAAGTTGGGATTTCTTATGCAACTAATGGTGGAGAGTGGGTTGGTGATTACCCTAGGGCAAGCCTAGGAGGAGATTAGCATGAGATCAGCAGTTGTAGTAGAAGGGAGTTGGTGGAGTCGAGGCAACTCTTGGGGAAGGTACAGATAGATGTGGAAGGTAGTAGGGGCCCATACTACTGAAAGCATATGATATATACTTGAATCAAGGAAGGACCAGGCAAAACCAAGAAACTTGTAGTAATAGTGATCCCTCGAGATGTATCTGTATTTCTAACGTTGTCGTTATGTGTTTCAGAATGGTGGTTTTACGCCCTAGACCAGCAGTCGGCAGTTCAGGTGCCGGTGGGGGATCAGGACCAGGCTCGGGAGCCGAGCATTTGGATGATCAGACTATGGAGTTTCTCTCTTCAGAGATTACTCGCATCATACTCGAGCAAACTCTTGTGATCTTTGGTTTGATCAAGGAGGGTATTTTGGAGCTGATGGATGAGAGGTTAAGGACCTTTCGTGCTGAGGTGGCGACCATAATGGGGTCGCGCACACTCACCTTCAGGGAGTTTAGAGCCTGTGGAGCTCCTGGCTATCATGTGGCTAGAGACCCCATAACGAGTACCAGGTGGTTGGCAGATGTCGCCAATGCTTTTCGCACCAGTAGATGTCCCGAGGGGGACAAGGTCAGAATAGCATCCTGTCTTCTGAAGGACAAGGCACAAGATTGGTGGGAGGAGATTGGGCATGTCATCGGGGATGACACAACACTTTATGCGATGACTTAGGCTGATTTTACTACCAAGTTCAGAGCCAAGTTTGCACTGGTTATAGAGGTGCAGCAATTATCCAGGGAGTTTCAAGATCTCACCCAGACTACAGAGACAGTGACGGAGATTACCGCCAAGTTTAGGGAGAGGGCTCTTCTCGTTCCGCAGTATGCAGCTGATGAGGAAATGAAGAAGGCCCGTTATCATGAGATGTTGCGAAGTGATATCCGCCAATTTGTCAGTTGGTCCAGCTGTAAAATGCTGGATGACATGATTGCTAGGGCTCGTGAGAGAGAGATTGATCTAGAGATGGACAAGAAGAGGAAGCCAGAGGCAGTATCTGGCACTGGGAGTTCGGGAAAAAAGCCCAAGGTATCAGATCACAGATCTAGAGGTCAGCAGAGCCACGGTCGGTGTGGTAAGTATGGGAGATTTCAGGACGGGGCGTGCAAGGCAGGGAGTCCCGGTTGCTACAAGTGCAGCCGGACCGGGCATATGAGCAGAGATCATACAACTACTCCCACCGTTACCGCGATATTTGATATGATTTGCTTCCATTGCAATAAGAGGGGACACAAAAAGTCCTAGTGTCCGAGTTTTCTAGCAGCAGCAGCAGCAGCAGGGAAGGTGGCAGCACCTGCCCCTGCAACATTGAGGATTACAGACGGCCGTCAGGGCCGAAGTGAGGCGCTAGTGGGGAAGATTAGAGCTTTTCAGATGATAGCATAGGAGGCACGAGCGACTCCTGATATGGTGACAGGTATGTATCTCCCCTTCATCTCTTTATTAATTTTGATTTTTTCTTATGGTTATATGTTTTTATATAGGGTCGTTCTTAGTGAACGGCATATCAGCTACAGTATTGTTTCATTCAGGGGCTACCCAATCATTTCTTTCACTTGCGCTTAGCAAGAGCTTCAGCAGAGTTCCGAGGGAGCTGGATTGTCCACTTGAGGTTGAGATAGCTGATTACAGGACCGCCAGGGTCGCGAGAGTATATAGGGCTTGTTCGCTGCAGTTATTTGATGTGTAGTTTTCAGTGGACATGGTTTCCATTCCCCTGCGAGGGAATAAGGTTATAGTTGGTATGGATTGGCTGAGCCCCAATGGGGAAGTGATTAATTGTGAGCTACAGTTAGTGAGGGTTCGCACCCCTAGTGGGGGAGAGTTAGTGATTCAGGGCGAGAGGCCACAACACGGATCGATTCTTTGCTCGGCAGCGGCAGCTTGAAGCTATTTTTAGTAGGGTTTCACGGGGTACGTCGCCTATGTATTGGATGCCCAGGAGAAGGGAAAGGCGACTGTTGACGATGTACTAGTGGTACGTGAGTACCCATATGTATTTCTAGAGGATCTACCTGGGATACTGTGACATCCCCATTTTCACGGCCAGAAAAGACCAATTTTGTTTATGCTTTATAAAAATCAGAGTACTTCTTTTCATAAAAATGTTGCAGAATTTGTTCCCAGAAAAACATGATAAATACGTTATCAAAACATTTTCGAAGAAACGTATTTTATTTGTTTTAAAACGTTTGGGATGTCATCGTCAATACAGAAACATAAGCATAAACAGAACTTACTAGTGACCTACATCTCTTTAATCTCTCAGTGTAATGTCACTTAACGACAACATCTATGACATAAATAAACTGAGTGGGTCAGGTTGAGAAACCTGGTGAGTACATAGGGTTTTCAACCCACAATAATGTATTTATTATGTTCAAACAATCAAACAATCAACCCAATTACCCATCCCCATTATCTTCTTTACTCTTAAGGATTTACCCTAAGAATCAACCATTCCTCGTTCATACATTCCTAAGGATCATCCTAAGGAATCGGCACGAAGTCCATCATCGCTGGGGTTTAGGCACTAAGTCTGCATAGTCGGCATAATTTATACAATAAGCACTAAGTCTGCATAGTCGCTAGGGTTTTGGTACCAAGTCTGCATGATCACCAGGGTTTAGGCATCAAGTCTGCATGATCGTCAGGGTTTAGAGTACACCGAGTGAAAACATCGTTCACAACACTTACAGGTTGTGAGCCTACTAGTGCTCCACTGGACTGTCTAGAATAGTCCGTTGTTTTCATCAGTACTCTGCTGAATGACGGGGCCATCGTTCAGGAAAAGGCTTATCACATCGTTCACCTCTCGCCCTCACCTAGTGGTCTATAACACCTCTCAAATCCTCATCCAACTTATATTCCATCTATTACATCTACCCATATTTTACCCCAACATTTTTGTAGATATAAAATACATATACAGTTTAAATCCTTTAAAACTTGTAAAAAATCGTTCAACTAGCATAGTCAGCAAGTACTCAGATAATACGCACACATAACACATAATTTATATAGAATACTTCATATCAATGTGTAAGATGAAAGGGACCATGGACTCACTTGAAAAGGTGGTGATTCCGAAATCAGACAGCGCTTCGCTTCTTAAAAAAAATTCCTTCGACGAAACCTAGTATTATTATAAGTCGAGTTTAGTCTATTATCCGCCGAGACTAATTAATAGTCTAGCTATTATTACTATTATATAAGCATTAAATAACACTCAATATAACTCATAATAATAGCCCAAATAATTATTTTAAGCTCCTAACAATCTTACTATAATTAAATAAAAGCTATATTAAATATAGTATAGGCGTAGCTCACTTACACCGAGTTTTTATTAAAAATCGGGCTTCGCTGGAGCGGCGTTTCCGAGCCGAAAGCTTTTCTTCTCAGAGCCGTCGGGCGCTCCGGGGTTTTCTTCTCGTGCTAAGGAGGTTCCCTAGACTTGGGAGGGGTTTAGGGAGGTTATAGAGAAGTTAGAGAGAGAAAGAAATGCTTATGGTGTGAAGAAATAATGAAGGGCACCCTTTATTTATAGGGATTTTATAGTAAAGTAGCCGCTAAGTGTCGTCTGTATCTTCCGCATACTAGCTCATTTTCTATGTTTTTTATATCCACGTGTTGGTATTTACGAGGACTACAACTTTCATTTAGACCTCGTCGGCTAATTCTCCTTCTATCTCAGATTTACAAAAACTGTATCATATTTATCGTGCTCGAAGAGTAGCGACTAAGCTTCATCCATATCTTTCGCATACGAGCTCCGTTTCCAACTTTATTTATATCCACGCGGTGGTATTTACAAGTACTACAACTTTCATTTAGACCCCGTTGGGTAATTCTCATTCTATCTCGGATTTATAAAACTGTATCGAATTCATCGCGCTCGAAGAGTAGCGACTAAGCTTCGTCCATAACTTTCGCATACGAGCTCCGTTTTTTTACTGTCTTTTTATTGTTTAACTCCTATTAACGATATCTTCATTTCTCATTTAGATTATTTTGGCTGAAAATTGACCGATCTAAAATTCGAATTTTCGGGATGTGCACTACTATGCTAAATTTTAGAAAAATCATAACTTCCTCATACGAAGTCAGATTTGGGTGTTCTTTTGATGGACGCTCTCGGTTTAACGTATTCTATGACTTTCGTTTAGATTGCTAAGGCTACATATCACTCTATCATAAATTCACTATTTACGCTTCCCGGTATCGTGTCGGTTCCGTCACGAAACTTCGATGGGTCATAACTTCTTCAGTATAACTCGGATTTCGGCGTTCTTTATATGTACGGAAACTTTGTAACATATAGTAAAACTTGTCTAAGATTAGTCATTCTAAATAATCTTTTGCCGAAAAGTCGTTTTCGACCCGTATTATCTCTAAATTGACTAGCCCGGATCTACGGGCGTTACAGATACCTCCGGAGAGACAGGATGAGTTCCGAATTGACCTGGTTCCGGGTGCGGCTCCGATAGCCAAGGCGTCGTGTCGGTTGGCTCCTCCAGAGATGCAGGAGTTGTCTACGCAGCTATAGGAGCTGCTAGACAAGGGTTTCATCAGACCGAGCAGTTCACCATGGGGAGACCCGATCCTGTTTGTGAGGAAGAAGGATGGGTCGCACCGTTATGTGTATAGATTACCAGGAGTTGAACAAGGTAACGGTGAAGAACCATTACCCACTCCCGAGGATAGATGATTTGTTCGATCAGCTTCAGGAAGCATCTTGGTTTTCCAAGATTGATCTGTGCTCCGGTTATCATTAGATGCGGATCAGAGGTGAGGATGTTCAGAAGACAACTTTTAGGACCCGTTATAGTCATTATGAGTTTGTGGTGATTCCATTTGGGCTGACCAATGCTCAAGCTGCATTCATGGACCTCATGGACTGCATATGCCGGCCGATGTTGGATCGGTCTATGATAGTGTTCATTGATGATATCTTGGTTTATTCCAAGACTCGGGATCAACATGAGGAGCACCTGAGGGAGGCGCTAGAGACTTTGAGGAGGGTGAGACTCTTTGCGAAGTTCTCCAATTGCGACTTCTTGTTGCGCGAGGTGCAGTTCCTTGGACACCTCGTCAACCAGAAGGGGATATTGGTGGATACGGCCAAGATAGAGGTCGTGATGCAGTGGGAGGTCCCGAGGTATACATCTGAGATTCGAAGCTTCCTAGGGTTGGCAGGGTACTATAGGAGATTCATCCAAGACTTCTCCAAAATAGCAGTTCCACTTACCCGATTGGCTAGGAAGTCTGTGGTGTTTCGCTGGAGGGCTGAGCAGCAGGCAGCATTTGAGACCCCCAGACAGCGATTGTGCGAGGCACCGATTCTTACCCTGCCATAAGGAGTGGATGACTTTGTAGTCTAGTGTGATGCTTCGATCATAGGAATGGGAGTAGTTTTGATGCAGCGAGGGCATGTGATAGCATATGTCTCTAGACAGTTGAAGCCTCACGAGGCTAACTATCCGACGCACGATTTAGAGTTAGGGGCAGTGGTGTTTGCTCTCAAGATTTGGAGACATTACCTCTATGGGGTCCGTTGTACCATTTACACTGATCACAAGAGTCTGAGGTACCTCATGGACCAGCCAAATTTGAACATGAGGCAGCGTCGATGGTTAGATGTGGTAAAGGACTACGATTATGAGATCCTTTATCATCCGGGCAAGGCCAACGTTGTCGCCGATGCCTTGAGCCGCAAGGCGATGGCGGCAACGATTAGAGACATATGTCTGAGGATGACGGTGATTACTCCATTGTTGGAACAAATTAGAGAGGCACAGGTCGAGGCCCTGAAGGAGGAGAGGCAGAAGTGTGAGAGGATTGTGGGCCGAGTAGCTTCTTTCGATTATGACAGTCTAGGATTTTTGACCCTTCATGGGAGAGTCTGGGTGCCTTATTGGGGAGGAGTACGGTAGGTGTTGATTGATGAGGCCCAAAAGTCCTGGTTCCCCATCCATCCAGGGGCGACGAAGATGTATAGAGATCTTCGACCCGATTATTGGTGGCCCTGCATGAAGTAGGACGTAGCTTGGTACGTAGAGAGATGTCTGACCTGTAGGAAGGTCAAGGAAGAACACCAGAGACCCCACGCCAAGATGCAACCATTAGACATTCCGGTGTGGAAATGGGAGGATATCACTATGGATTTCATCAATAAGCTTCCCATGACCGCACGTGGACTTGACACGATTTGGGTCATAGTGGATCGGCTGACCATGAGCGCACATTTCATACCGATTCAGGAGAGCATATCGGCTGAGAAGTTAGTCGATATTTATGTGCGCAAGGTAGTGGCACGGCATGGGGTGCCTGTATCAGTAGTATCCGACCGAGACATCCATTTTACTTCTAGGTTTTGGAAGCTGTTTGATGACAAGATGGGGACTCGTCTTCACTATAGCACCGCTTTCCATCCCCAGACGGACGGGAAGAGTGGGAGGATGATTCAGACTCTCGATGACATGCTTCGGGCATGTGTCCTAGATTTTGGACGCAGTTGGGATACGTATCTTCTTTAACGGAATTTTCTTATAATAACAGTTATCACGCTAGTATTGACCGCCGTCCTTTCAAGATGATATACGGAAGGAAGTATAGGACCCCAATTTGTTGGGGCGAGGTCAGTGAGTGAGTCATCGAGAGCACCGAGGTGGTGATCAAGACCATAAAGTTGATCCAGCAGGTCCGTAGCAGATTGGACACTATGCAGAGTCGACAGAAGAGTTACGCCGACAGGAGGCGTTCGGACTTGGAGTTTCAGGTGGGCGATATGGTCCTCCTGAAGGTATCACCTAGAAGGGTATTATCAGGTTCCGGAAGAGGGGAAAATTGGGCCCTAGGTTCATTGGTCCTTTTAGGGTTTTGGCCCGGGTGGCTCGGGTTGCTTATCGGTTGGATCTTCCGGCAGAGCTTAGCCAGATCCACAACACTTTCCATGTTTCTCATTTGAGGAAGTGTTTGGTGGACGAGTCAGTTGTTGTACCCTTGTAGGATATTCAAGTTGATAGCAACCTGAATTATATGGATAGGCCAGTTACGATCTTAGATCGGAAGGCGAAGACCTTGAGGAACAAGGTGGTTCAGTTAGTGAAGGTGCAGTGGCAGCACCAAAAGGGGTCAGAGTGGACGTGGGAGACCGAGGGGGGATGAGGGAGCATTATCCAAAGTTATTTACAGATTTAGCAGCAGTGGACTTCGAGGACGAAGTCTAAGATAAGTAGGGGAGAGTTATAACTCCCCATTTTCTAGTATGTAATTTAAGTAAGTATTTTTTAAATCTTAAGGGGTACTCGATGAGTCTATAGCTGACTCGTCGAGTAGAGACGGGATGATCATGCAAATTGAGTTGGCTACTCGACGAGTCCATATGCTAGGACTCGGCAAGTCCACCTGTCTGGATGAAGCCCTAATTTTACGGGTCTGCACCCTATTTAAACACATTTATGCGCCCCAACCTTGCCTCCATCACCCTCATAACATTTCTTATCAAACCCTAGCCTCCTTAAAGAGTGTGTGAGTGATTGTTGCCTTGTGAAGGAACTTTCGGTGCATTTTGGAGCAAGTAGAAGAAGGAGAAGGTTGAAGAGTTCAAGGAAGAGGAAGTAGATCCGGAACACACTCCTTTGTGGTCATCTTTTCTGGTAATAAAGTCTCCATCTTCCTTATTGATCAAATAGATCTAGTTTGTCCCCAAATTGTTGATATTAATCTCAAAAACCCCAAATTCTTTTTAATAAAGCCTTATACTTCAGATCTAGCCTCTCTTGAACTCCAAGAGCTCGTTATGGCCACGTTTATGCAATCATGGCCTTGTTCCAAACCCTAAGTGCTTAGTATTTGATGATTTTGGGTATTTTAGCCTCATACCCTTGTGCATGGACGTAAAGTTGGAAATTTTACATGTAAAACTAGTCCTAGAAGCTCAAATCTATGTTTTGGAAGCACTAAAATCGATTAGAATCGACTGTTTAGTAATAGCATGCTTGAGACTCGACGAGTTGTTCTTCTGACTTGACGAGTCATAGACTGGACGTGTTCATATGTTGAAGGAGAACTCGACGAGTTGTTCATACAACTCGGCGATTCGGATGAAGTTAGACTTGATGTTAACATCGAGGAAGAACTCGTCGAGTCTTTGCCAAACTCTACGAGTAGAAGCGGGTAGAGGACTAGAATGGATGATAGGGACTCGGCGAGTTGATGGCCCAACTCGGCGAGTCCGGTCAATAGGAAGTTGACTTTGACTAGGAAATTGACTTTGACTTCCCTAAGGGCAAATAGTCATTTTACCCTGAGATTAGTTATCAATATTTGATTTAGTGTTTATGGGAGTTGTAGCCGAGGAGTTCCGAAGCAGCGGTCAGGCAGTTTCAGATTTAGCATCTCGGCAGCCAGCGTTACGAGGTGAGTTTCCTTCCAGTAGGAATGGGTCTACAACCACGATGCCGACCCATCTAGTTAGAAGTAGTTCCCGATGTCGGTCTGATGCAGTAGTACAGTGTGCTTGATGCCTTTGTGGTTCAAGCAAGTCTTTGTGTTATGTGTTCCGGACATCGGTTTGATGTAGTATGCAGTATATGTGTTTATGCTAGTAGTTATAATTATGCTATGCTATGTTCAGTCAGTTTTGGACATCAGTCTGATGTAGAAAGCAAAGGCCCTGGTTAGTTCCGAATTTCGGTTCGATGCAGATGGCAAGGCCCCGGTTAGTTTCGGACATTCGGTCCAATGCAGTTTCCAGATTATGGTCCATTGCAGAGGGCAATGCCCTAGTTAGTTCCAGACTCCGGTCTGATGCAGTTTCTGGACCTTGGTCTGATGCAGTGGGCAAGGCCCGATATGTGTTTATATGTTGTTTTATGGTATATGGTAGTTTGGGGGAGCTCACTAAGCTTCGTGCTTACAGTTTCAGTTTTGGTTTCAGGTACTTCTGTTGGCAAAGGGAAGAGCTCGGGTTGATGGCATCGTACCCACCACAGCTTCAGTTTTATCCTGGGAGTTTTATTCAGACATTTTGTTATGATTGATACAGTTTTGTTTTAACACCGTTACTATGCCTTTTGAGCACTCATTCCATGGTTCTTATATATAATATTAGATGATGTGATTTTTAGTAATATTAAAACAAAAATTTTTGGGTCGTATTTTGGGTTGTTATAATAGTTGTTGAACAGCACAAGTAGGCTTGGCAACATATAATCTTGTCTGGGATGGATATAACCTGATCAAGTATATCTACCCGATAAGTGACTAGCATGTGCCTAGGAATAGTTGTGGTGTTGCAACAAGTCTAAAAACTTACCAAGTCTACTACAATGAAACTCTAGAACATAACATAAACTTGAAATACTATATGAGTATTTTGTGGTACTATAATTACTTATGTGAAAACTAAAAACGACCCTTACTAGTAAGTCTATAGTTTCTGAGTGGATGGGCTTATGTTATATATGACTAAGATGTTATAGGATTAGAATCTGTGATCTTCGCTTTACTTCATGTTCCTTGTTTGGTTGTGGAATTAGAGTTCGGTCACTTATTCGAAGGTCTATTCTATCTTAAGTTGTGGATAGCTAGTATGCACTACGTAAGTATAGAAGTAACTAGTAAGGATCATATTATAATTATATTTTGTAGTACATCTATTATATGTTTCTTAAACCCCTTTTCTAGCTTAGATATCTTGGCTGGATTCTATTTACCTGGCGATCCATACATTCCTGATGTAGGGAACGGTGGATGGCTTGAAGTTGAAACCGAAGAAGAGAACCCAGTGGTCCCAGTAGAAGAACACCCCGAGGAGAGTTCTGAGGAAGTGAACAAAGAAGATGATCATGAAGACTCCGACTTAGAACCCATGGTCTATAATCCACCCCAAGTTGCTCAAAATCCTAACCCTCGTCAGGATTTTCAAGGCCCGACACCTCTTTGGGCAGTGAACTTGGAAAGTTGAAGCCACGAATAAGGACACCAGCTCTTTATAATGGAGACTGAAGCTTCTATAACATGAATGAGGGAGGCTCAGCAGACAGATCCCTTCTTATCTTGTTTCGTCGTGTTGCTCGCAATGTTGAATAGGGGAGAGCAAACTTTGACTAAGTCATGGAAATTTGTCGTAACTCATGAGTCAACACAGTTCGTCTCTGTCATCTAACTGATGACCCAGAGTTAGCAAGGACTCACACTGATGCCCTAAAAGTAGAACTGAATGCCTGCCAATCCGAAGTTAAGGATCTACGACAGAACTAAGTGGCACTGCAAAGGTGTGTGTGCGAAACAGAACAACAGCTGGCTAAATCCACGAAAGAATCCAGTACCAATCAGAACAACACTTCTCGCGAGTAGAGCCTACTCTACTCACTCTTTTGGATATAGATTAAGCCTACTTTTAGACTCTAGTATTATTTCATGTATGTATCTAGACCTTGAACTTTCAGTAGTTAGGTCGTTATGTTGTCAAGTTTCTCCCCTGTATTGGTATTTGTAGACCTTTTACAAGGTCAATTTTTTCAGTAACTCCTTATATCTATAATACCAATGATATTGACAAGCATCCAATCCTCTTGGAAAATCCTTATCTAAATTCCTTTCATCTTTTAAATGGTAGAATTCAATTCCAAACACTCCATTTCACATATGTCTCTCTATGGCATGTTAGATCAGGGATCACTCTCGTTATTCTCACTATTGAATGCTTACTATTATCATCATCTTTGTAAACTTATAGTTGAAGGATGCGTCCTCGTAGATCAACAAGACGCAATCTGTCACACCCCAAAACCAAGAACGGCGGAAACGTTTTGGGGTGGAGGACGTCATGTACAGTATCACAACAATGAAAAGTAGTAAACAAGCAACAACCTCATCCATTGCATTAATAATATAACTATTATACAATTGTGTTCTGTCAAATTTTGATAAACACTAAAGCATAAATCAAAATGAAAGATGAGTCTTCAACGAGCTCCATCTTCCTTTATCCTTGCATTGGTACCTGTCTATGATGACCTGAGGATACAAGTAATTTTGAAAGCGAGTATCAGCTTTGAAGCTAGTGAGATCATAAGTATTTTAGTGTCTTAATTTGTATGTAACGATTTGTGTGTATATGAACAGTAAGTATGGAAAATGTATATGAATTGTAAGTATTGAAAATGTATATGAACTATAAATGTAAAAATGTTTGTAAAACAACTGTAAACGTTTGAAAAACCCTAGAAATCCCTATGATTCCTACTATTATATAAAGTGTGTCTTCTACCAAGACCTAACTGTTCTCAATGTAGTCTTCTACTAAGACTTAACTGTTCTAAATGTTCGTTTCATGTAAAAGTGTGTAATTTTCCCAAGTGTAACTATCATTAACAAAATATAGTTTTTACATTTATAGTTTAAGTGAAAAGATCACTAAATATATGTACAGGGAAAATTAATGTAGTACTAAAATGTAGAGCTATAAGAACTATTGCCGTACTAACTACCTTAAATCGGATTTATATCAAGGCATAATGTGATTAATTGTACCATACTATTGACTGGATAAACAACGAAAAATGTAGGTCGTAAAAAGAAATGACGTTTGGCACCCGCAGACCTACAGGTCCGACTGTAGCTAGCAGCAAGGTGTAGGATAGTCAATCCAGTATAGATCTATACGCAACCTCATATTCTCCCTTCAAGAGACTCTGGCTACAACTCGGGCCATGACATTTAGGTTATGCTCTGATTCATATCACAATAATTAATGTATTCATGTATATGTAATGTAAAGAACTATTCTAGCTGTATTGTACGTGCTCTCTACCTAGCAAGTATAGTAATGTACTGTAATGTAGTAGCTGTAATGTACGTGCTCTCTACCTAGCAAGTATAGTAATGTACTGTAATGTACCAGCTGTAATGTACGTGCTCTCTACCTACCAAGTATAGTAATGCCCTCGTTCTAGTATCGTTGTATATGTTCTTTTTCTAGTATAGTTGTATATGTTCTCTTTCTAGTATAGTTGTATATGTTCTTCTCCTAGTATAGTTGTATATATACTCATAGTGATGTAATGTATATGTTCTCATAGTAATGTATGTTCACTCTATCTAGCAAGTATTGACTCATAAAGAACTGACTCATTGTATGATATCGCATTCTAGTAATAGTTCTAGTATCTTCCTAAACTACCCATATGGTAGTTTACTAGTAATCTAACTGGTACGTATGGACATGGATATATACCCTTGCTACCCAAGGGCATGGGATGAACTGGAAGGGACTTTGTGACTATATATGTACATATGTTATATAACTAATATTTAAACGACCTTCAGACGAGTACCCGATATCGCACCAGACCACATCTCAAGAGCAAAAAGGAAATAGGGTGGATAGCCTTCCTAAGTCTTTTAAACATTTCTTATATAAATATACATATAGAGGCATGCAATTTATAATATAAAAGCATAAATAAGTTTTGTAAAACCTTTGAACATAATTATTATCTTAAGAGAAGATCGACTTGATGTCAATCTATAAAACGGTTTGAAGGCATGGGCTTGATAAAATAGTTTAATATAAAGAAAAATTTGTTTGAAACACAATTGTAAATAATTTTGAAATGAAACATATATAGTAAAAGGTACAGTGTAATAAGGAGTTTTAAACACATAAAGTGTTTATGAAAAACATTTGAAGGAAAACTGTTTGCTAAAACGGCTAATGAGTAGCCAATCATTTGAATGATGTTTCTTAATCACAAATGATTGATATAATAACTAGCATGTTTCTACTTGTATCCCCTCCTCCCCCCCCCCCCATAAAACATTTAAAAACAGTTAAAACATTGATTAAGGGGTATGAACTCACCTGTAGCAAGTGGATCGGAAGGAAGTGTCGGATAAGTGCTTGGTGTCAAGTGAAGACTTAGACACGCACAAAGATCCTAATAACATATAAGGATATATGTATATTAACAATAAGTCTTTAAACAACTAATAAACAAATTCAAGACACTCGAAAGCATGACAAACACTTTGTATAAGTGTTATAAGTGCTAAGGAGTGCATCTAAGTGTTGTAGGGAAAGGCTAGTATGATTGGTGTTCAAGGAACAGTCTTAAAATGAGTTTACTCCATAAGGATCAACACCCCTTGAGTTTACGGTCGTAAACTCTTGATTTTACGGTCATAAACTCCTAACCTTTTGACCATTTGGTGATTTGAAGTCTTCTAGGCTATTCCAAGCATTCCTACTTCTTGAATTAGTCTTAAGAAGTGTTGTGTGGCATCAAAACACTCCTAAATGGATTTTACGGTCTAAGGACCATTTCTCATGAGTTTACTACCTTAAACTCCTAAGTTTATGGTATTTGGGGTTTTCAAGTCCTTAGCTTAATCATGGCACTAGTCTAGGTTATATTTAGCCATAAGGAACAACCATGGGACTTTTAATGGACATTTACACACTTTTTGGGGTGTTTACGGTTTTAGGACATCCCTAGACCGTAAACACATAATAGTGGGGGTTTTGGTGTTTTTTCAAGGCTTAAACACTATAAGGAAGGGTTTAAATGTGTCAAGGATGGTTTAAACATCAAACTAGGGCTTAGATAAGGACTTAGGCACACTTTGGTTCCCTTTATGGTGTTTACGGCCCAAGAACATTCTTGGACCGTGAACACCTCCAATCTTGTGTTCTTGACATATTTTCTTGATGTTTAAATGTAGTACTAGCTCAATAATGCTCAAGGATGGAAGTACTTACTATAAGAAGGCTTGATTTGAGCTAAAATGCCAAGAACACTTAGTGTGTGTTCTTGGTGTTTTGGAAAAACTAGTCAAAACACATAAGTGAATGGATTAAAGGATGTAAAATCACTAGATTAAGTGATATACTAACTTTAAATGGTTAGACCACTTACAACTTTGAAGATTTGGAATAAAAACTTGGATGATACTTGAGAGGATATTTTGGAGTTTACTCTTTTTGACTTTTGGGGAGTAAACACAAATGACTAGTTTTTGGGGAGTAAACTCATAAATAGGTATGAGTTCACGATTTTTGGGTGATTTTTCAACCCAAACATAAAAGTTTGTTCGGGTGTTTCTAATACGCGAAGTGTTTGCGGTTTTCAAAAATCAAAACCCGAGACGACACTTTCTTTCACCCGTTCGCTTAAAAATAATATTAAAATAATCAAACAAATTTTATATTTCTTAAAAATAAGAAATGATGACTTTGAATTATGATACGAAGTGGTTGACTTTTAGGGTTTGATCGAATGGAAATTTCGGGTTGTCACATCATCCCCCTGTTAAAGGGAATTTCGTCCTGAAATTAGAATTTAGGTAAGGAAGTAGGTATGAATGATCGAGTCGAGAGGAGGGAACTTCCTAATCGATTGGTTCTAGCGCTCCTAAGTGAAATCGGGTCCTCAGTTGGTATCCCAACGAACCTTCACTAACGGGCGATCGCGTTGCTTCATCCGCTTGACCTCTCGGTTGAGGGTCACTGCGGTTCTAATACGAAGGCGAGGATCTTGACGAGTGGACTTACAAGAGTCGTAACGGAAAGGTCTAGTTTCACGATCGAGACGCGAAGAGTAAAATGTATGTTACTGAGTTTGCGAAGTAGGTTTAGTCTGCGAGATATAGGACCGATTCTGGTAAGAATCTCAGAGGTCCTATCTATCATGGATTTAGCTTTCCACGCGATACGAAGCATATTAAGCCATTCCCAGAGTGAGTTTTTCCTAAAGAACTTGGTCTCTCACTTGGAACTTCCAAGGGTTCTTTCTCTTGCTAAACTTCCCAGTCAATGGCCACCCCTTGCTGGGTCAAAGTTGAAAGGGTTTCTGTAATTTGCGAGGAGTTCTGAATGAACTATGACAGTAGGTTTGTAAGACCTAGAATGTGGCGAATTTCTGTCGGCGTCTGGTGTCGACAAATTCTCAATGGTTTTGACAAATTGAAAGTGTACTCAAAATTTTCCACATCACTAATAGTGTGTCGTAGGAAATCTAACCCTTCAATTTCAAAACTCGTGTTTAGAGAACTTTGCATAAGTTCCTCCGAAGGTAATGTTTCCATGGGTTCCTTCTTACTACGAGGGTAGATAAGTCAGTCATTACATGGAGAATGATGAACTAATCAAAGTAGAAAGACATACCCTACTAATTTAGCTCATGAAAACTATGGGCGTATTGGTCCTATCCGAAGGGTATCACTACGGAATCGAAGTGTCCGCATTGAGTTCGGAAGGTAGTCTTCCGGACATCCTTCTTTAACACTCGAACTGGTGATATTCGATTATCAGATCCATTTCTGAAAGTAATTCTCTCCTTGCGTTTACTCAACCATTTCATCTATGCGAGGCAGAGATAACGATTTCTAATGAAAATCTTGACGGAGTACTCGATAGCCGAGGTACATACGATGCGATCCGTCGATCTCTGGAAGAATATGACTGGGGTTCTCCAGGGTGAGAAGGCTAGTCTCCTAATTCTATTTCTGTGTAGTTCATTAAGTTGTCTGGGCTGTTCTTGTATCTCCGTAGGTGTTTAGACTGTAGGGCGATCGGTTTATAGGAGTCGTACTGGGTTCTAAGTTTGTTCACATGACAATGCGATTACTCGTAGGCTTAGGCGGTTCTCCGTCCTAAAGTTCATATTAGAATTCATACATGTTTTCACAATCACAATCTCGTGTATACGAGTCGTATATAATTAAGATTGAAAAGGTAGTCGAATAATTGATTCTTCTTTAAGCTCACTTCCTTTCGAGGAAAAAGAAGTTAAAGCGGAATCATCAATTCTAAACCTGTAGAACCTTGATTATATATCACTTTTATGTATACATTCCTCAGTGATAGATCAATCTCATGAATCCTTGGATTAAACTTCACGTACTGCACGAGTGGTACTTCAGGGATTTCTTCGGAAAGAAAATAACTAAGAGGTACTCCTAGCATGAGTACTTCGGTCTTCTGATGTGACGGTTTCGCTAAAAACACGTTTACTAAAAAGGAGACGTACGTATGAAGCTGTTTTTGTGAGGATCAAATTAAATCGAGTCGTATGATAATGTCGAAATCATACTGAAACTTAAAGACATTAGATTTGAACATAAGACGTTTTACAGACAAAACACAACCGTGCAACCATTAACAGAGTTACAATACTTTAGACTTACAACAAGACCATTGCTGCGAATAAGGTATACTACAAAAGACAAGTATACGCAGCACGAGCATCATTATACTGACAGGATCTCGCAAAAAGGTAAGACTCTAGTTGCACTAGTTCTGGATAGTTTATAAGTCTGTTACAATCAAACTCCTTAATTACAATAACGTGGGTTCCGGAGCAGGTTCTCCCGCAGCTGTGATCCTGAGAATCCTCCCATTTACGCCAGAGTTCTTTGCTATAGGGCAATCCTTCTTGAAGTGCCCTATCTCCCCGCATTGGTGGCATAACTGGCTAGTACTAGCTTTGGTGACGGGATTGCGGTGTTTAGCCAGTGTTATGTGGACACGAGTGCCTTCCTTGTTACTCCACTTTGAAAATTGCTTCCTAAAGCGTTCGGCATTATAACTACTCTCGTGTGTAGGGTTAGTCCCGATGAAAGGGACTTGAGTGATGGGTTGTGACGGTCCTCCACAGCCACGAGCCTGCTGCCCTATTTTTGGGCAATTTCAACATTGCATCTCATGGCAAGCCTCATGATGATGGAAGCTATCCTTATCACACTTCGGGAGTTTTCCCTCCTATGGCCTGCTCGGTACGGGGGTGGCAGGGGTTTCCACTTGTTGATGTTGTATGGCAAATTTTTGGGATTTCTTGCGTTCCCTCTAAGCTTGATGCTTCCGTTTCTTCCTTTCGGTCTTACTACTTTGCAAGTCCATGGCTATTGCCATTTGTTGGTTTCCCATTTTGGTACTACCATCGGAACTCTCGGCTCCTTTTTCAGTCTTGTTTGTGTTGCCTGAGTTGATGTGTGTAAGGAAAGTTGTCATAGCAGCTTCTACTGCAGCTTGTAATGTAGCGGTGTCGATATGGAGGATAGGGATTTCGTTGCTCGACTGATTGTTTCCGGATGATGACAGGATTCTGTAACATGAAAGATAAGGATTTTGTGAGCGATTCTGGTTGACCCTAGGTGTGGTTTGACTGTTATGTAAAGAATAGAAGTATGTTTTCGAAAATTTGACCTACATCCCTATGATGCAGTCCTAGTACTGAGTGGAGGTGTGTTTATGAAGGGGTTGACCTACATCCCTATGATGCTTTCCTAGTAACGAGTGGAAGTAAGTTCGTAGAATGATCTCAACACGTTTGTTGTTCACGCCGAGGTATCGTGGGTTGGTGAATAACAAGATCCATCCACTAAAAGAGACATGGAAATGTCTCCGGATCTAACTAGCTATAGTCCAATGACTTGACTAAAGCAGGTTTCAGATAGACTCCAAATGAAACTATGATAAGAGTACTTGAATAAAGGATGACACAGAAGTTAGCCGACTGTCAATATCTTTGATATTCATGACGTAAAGATTCGGGAAAATGACCTTGTAAAGGTCTTACATCATATCCAGAGAAGATAGTTCTTGACGGTATAAAGACCTAACCAAAAGTACTTACAGTACAAGATAATTTCATAGAAAACGCCACATCGGGCATAGACAGAAAAAACAATTTTATTTAACTAGGAAGATAAAGTAAAGCATCTACTCCTGGCGACGGTCATTCCTCTGGTGAACTCTCAGTTCAGCCAGTTGTCGTTCCATATCGAGAAGGTATCTTTCGTACACCCTCTGGCGTACTTGGAGCTCTATGACTTCGGCTCGATTTTCAGCTAGTGCTTGCAGCAAAGTTTCATGGCCTCTCTCAGACCTCTCATGAGCAAGTTCAAGCCGACTGGTGCGAAGCATATGCATTCCTCCATTTGTATCAACTTCTGCGATACGTTGTAGGGCTGTCATGCCCTGAATTTCGTTTCGGGCAACTCTACGGGTCAGAATTGGTAGAACTCAATCTGCTGAGCTCCCTTCACTCACGTTGTAGAAGCTTCGGTCTCCATTAAACGACATAGGTTGATCTTGACTGTCGCTCCATGTTTCCAAACATTCCACCCATGGAGGTGTCGGGCCATGAAAAGTCGGACGAGGGTTAGGAATTGGAACAGGAGCTGTCTGAGGTAGATCTTCAACCGCGGGTTCAGAGTTAGCACCATCCGAAAGGTCTTCATCATGGTGATCATTCACAGGGATAGGATTATCATTATCTGGCTCTTCTTCAAACCATCCAGCAATGACCTCATTCGGAAGGTACAGGTTGCCGAGGGGATGGAGTCCAGCCATGTTATCTACGCGAGAATTGGGGTAAGAGAATAATTATTAGATGAACTATCTAGATAATTATTTAGAAAATCTTCATTAGTTACATCACTATTTGTGAATTGCATACCGGTTATATGTAATCGAAATAGGATAGGCCTTCGAATAAGTGACCTGAACTCCAAATTCACACAGAATAGGGGTAAAGTAAAATTTCCACAGATTCTAAGTCTATAACATCCTAATTACATATAGCCTTAGTGTATCCACTTAGCAACTATCAACTTAGTAATGAAGATCCCGTTTTAGTTCTCAAGTATGAAGTACTTATACTAACACCATATACTCCTATAGTATTTTAAGTTTAATGTTATGTTCTACTGTTCTCATTGTGGTAGGGTTGGTAAGATTTTAGCATCGTTGCAACCACACAACTAAACTTAGGCACATGCTAGTCAACCCTCGGATAATATAGGTGATCAGGCTATATCTTCCCAGTTGTGACCATATGTCTCTAAGCCCACTTGTGTTGCCCAACAATCGTAATTCTTTTGTACTTGTCTTAGTGACACTGATTTTAGTATGAATGCAAGCATGTATACTTTCTTAAATATTTTATTATTTAAACTATAAACTCTTGGTCAGAGTATTTTTAATCCCTTATTTATTTATAGTTAGTATATCTTTTATGAGTTGATATACTTAATTCACTATAAACAATGCTCTGAGACCAATCTGTCACACCCCAAAACCAAGAACGGCGGAAACGTTCTGGGGCGGAGGACGTCATGTACAGTATCACAACAATGAAAATTAGTAAACAAGCAACAACATCATCCATTGCATTAATAATATAATTATTATACAATTGTGTTCTATCAAATTTTGATAAACACTAAAGCATAAATCAAAATGAAAGATGAGTCTGCAACGAGCTCCATCTTCCCTAATCCTTGCATCGGTACCTGTCTATGATGACCTGAGGATACAAGTAATTTTGAAAGCGAGTATCAGCTTTGAAGCTGGTTAGATCATAAGTATTTTAGTGTCTTAATTTGTATGTAAGGATTTGTATGTATATGAACTGTAAGTATGGAAAATGTATATGAATTGTAAGTATTGAAAATGTATATGAACTGTAAATGTAAAAATGTTTGTAAAACAACTGTAAACGTTTGAGAAACCCTAGAAATCCCTATGATTCCTACTATTATATAAAGTGTTTCTTCTACCAAGACCTAATTGTTCTCAATGTAGACTTCTACCAAGACTTAATTGTTCTAAATGTTCGTTTCATGTAAAAGTGTGTAATTTTACCAAGTGTAACTATCATTAACAAAATATAGTTTTTACATTTATAGTTTAAGTGAAAGATCACTAAATATATGTACAGGGAAAATTAATGTACTACTAAAATGTAGCGTTATAAGAACTACTGCTGTACTAACTACCTTAAACCGGATTTATATTAAGGCATCATGTGATTAATTGTACCATACTATTGACTGGATAAACAACGACAAATGTAGGTCGTAAAAAGAAATGACGTTTGGCACCCGCAGACCTGCAGGTCCGACTGTAGCTAGCAGCAAGGTGTAGGTTAGTCAATCCAATATAGATCTATACGCAAACTCATGTTCTCCCTTCAAGAGACTCTGGCTACAACTCGGGCCATGACATTTAAGTCATGCTCCGACTCATATCACAATAATTAATGTATTCATGTATATGTAATGTAAAGAACTGTTCTAGCTGTATTGTACATGCTCTCTACCTAGCAAGTATAGTAATGTACTGTAATGTACTACCTGTAATGTACGTTCTCTCTACCTAGCAAGTATAGTAATGTACTGTAATGTACTAGCTGTAATGTACGTGCTCTCTACCTAGCAAGTATAGTAATGTACTCGTTCTAGTATCGTTGTATATGTTCTCTTTCTAGTATAGTTGTATATTTTCCCTTTCTAGTATAGTTGTATATGTTCTTCTGCTAGTATAGTTGTATATGTACTCATAGTAATGTAATGTATATGTTCTCATAGTAATGTATGTTCTCTCTATCTAGCAAGTATTGACTCATGAATGAACTAACTCATTGTATGATATCGCATTCTAGTACTAGTTATAGTATCTTCCTAAACTACCCATATGGTAGTTTACTAGTAATCTAACTGGTACGTATGGACATGGATGTATACCCTTGCTATCCAAGGGCATGGGATGAACTGGAAGGGCCTTTATGACTATATATGTACATATGTTATATAACTCATATTTAAACGACCTTCGGATGAGTACCTGATATCCCATCAGACCACATCTCAAGCGCGAGAAGGAAATAGGGTGGATAGCCTTCCTAAGTCTTTTAAACATTTATTATATAACTATACATATAGAGGCATGCAATTTATAATATAAAATCATAAATAAGTTTTGTAAAACCTTTGAACATAATTATTATCTTAAGAGAAGATCGACTTGATGTCAATCTATAAAACGGTTTGAAGACATGGGTTTGATAAAACATTTTATGATAAAGAAACATTTGTTTGAAACACAATTGTAAATAAGTTTGAAATGAAACATATAGAGTAAAAGGTACAGTGTAATAAGGAGTTTTAAACACATAAAGTGTTTATGAAAAACATTTGAAGGAAAACTATTTGGTAAAACGGCCAATGAGTAGCCAATAATTTGAATGTTGTTTATTAATCACAAATGATTGATATAATAACTAGCATGTTTCTACTTGTATCCCCCCCATAAAACATTTAAAAACAGTTAGAACATTGATTAAGGGGTATGAACTCACCTGTAGCAAGTGGATCGGAAGGAAGTGTCGGATAAGTGCTTGGTGTCAAGTGAAGACTTAGACACGCACAAAGATCCTAATAACATAGAAGGATATATGTATATTAACAATTAGTATTTAAACAACTAATAAACAAAGTCAATACACTCTAAAGCATGACAAACACTTTGTATAAGTGTTATAAGTGCTAAGGAGTGCATCTAAGTGTTGTAGGGAAAGGCTAGTATGATTGGGGTTCAAGGAACACTCTTAAAATGAGTTTACTCCCTAAGGATCAACACCCCTTGAGTTTACGGTCGTAAACTCTTGAGTTTACGGTTATAAACTCCTAACCTTTTGACCATTTGGTGATTTGAAGTCTTCTAGGCTATTCCAAGCATTCCTACATCATGAATTAGTCGTAAGAAGTGTTGTGTGGCATCAAAACACTCCTAAATGGAGTTTACGTTCTAAGGACCATTTCTCATGAGTTTACTACCTTAAACTCATGAGTTTACTACCTTAAACTCCTAAGTTTATGGTATTTGGAGTTTTCAAGTCCTTAGCTCAATCATAGCACTAGTCTAGGTTATATTTAGCCATAAGGAACAACCATGGGACTTTTAATGGACATTTACACACTTTTTGGGGTGTTTATGGTTTTGGGACATCCCTAGACCGTAAACACATCAAAGTTGGGGTTTTGGTGCTTTTTCAAGGCTTAAACACTATAAGGAAGGGTTTAAATGTGTCAATGATGGTTTAAACATCAAACTAGGGCTTAGATAAGGACTTAGGTACATTTTGTGCCCTTTATGGTGTTTACGGCCCAAGAACATTCTTGGACCATGAACACCTCCAATCTTGTGTTCTTGACATATTTTCGTGATGTTTAAATGTAGTACTAGCTCAATAATGCTCAAGGATGGAAGTACTTACTATAAGAAGGCTTGATTTGAGCTAAAAGGCCAAGAAGACTTAGTGTGTGTTCTTGGTGTTTTGGAAAAACTAGTCAAAACACATAAATGAATGGATTAAAGGATGTAAAATCACTAGATTAAGTGATATACTAACTTGAAATGGTTAGAACACTTACAACTTTGAAGATTTGGAATAAAAACTTTGATGATACTTGAGAGGATATTTTGGAGTTTACTCTTTTTGACTTTTGGGGAGTAAACACAAATGACTAGTTTTTGGGGAGTAAACTCATACATAGGTATGAGTTCACGATTTTTGGGTGATTTTTCAACCCAAACATAATAGTTTGTTCGGGTGTTTCTAACACGCGAAGTGTTTGCGGTTTTCAAAAATCAAAACCCAAGACGACACTTTCTTTCACCCGTTCGCTTAAAAATCATATTAAAATAATCAAACGAAATTTTATATTTCTTAATAATAAGAAATAATGACATTGACTTATGATACGAAGTGGTTGACTTTTAGGGTTTGACCGAATTGAAATTTCGGGTTGTCACACAATCCTCTGATAACTCCAACTCAACCACCACGTCCTCCAGAATACGATCCCACAGTTTTCCAAGCTGCAGTGATTGCGACTGTAACGGCATCCTTAACTCAAATAAATGCTAGCGGCACTAGAGGAGGTGGAACGGGTGTTAACTCTACTCAAGGTGATAGTCACGGGTACCCTAAGGAGTGTTCGTACAAATACTTCACCAACTTCAAATATAGAGCCTTTAATGGAAGCGGAGGAATCATTGCTCTATCGCAATGGTTCGAGCAGACTAAGTCGATCTTTGAGATTTGCTCCTGCCCGGAAGGAAGCAAAGTTAAATTTGATGCATGCACCTTCTCAGACAGAGCTCGCACATGGTGGAATGGCCATGTCAAGTCACTTACTCTCATAGTGGCTAATACGATGGGCTGGGAAACACTGAAGCACCTCATGACAGAGGAGTACTGTCCGAGGGGTGAAGTTTAGAAACTTGAATAGGAACTTTGGAGCCTAACCATGAAAGGCTCCGACATAGTAGCCTACACTGCCAGGTTCAGTGATTTGGTGGCTCCATGTCCAGAGATGGTACGCAAGGATGGAAAGAAGATCGAGAGGTACATCTGGGGGCTAGTACCTCCATTTCAGGACAATGTTTGGGCTTCAAACCCCACTACATTGACTCATTGACCATGGAGTCTGCACACAAACAACAACTGTTGCTATCCCAGAACCAGCTAAAACAGGAAGAAGAACAACTCGGCGCCGAATTCCGCCAAGAAGCAGCAGATTGTGGTTGTTCATGCCGCAACAGCACCTGCTGCCACTGCGCTGATAAAACATTATGTTGGGAGTTTGTTAAAGTGCAACAAGTGCAACTTCCACCATGCCAGACCCTGTTGGGAGATGCATTGTGCTAACTGCAACATGATGGGGCACACAACCTGTTTCTGTAAGGCTCCAACAAGACCAATCCCCCAGGTCCCTGACATTGGAGTAGGCCAGGCATGCTACGGGTATGGTGAGGTTGGACACTACAAGAGGAACTGCCCGAAAGCAGGGAATGCTGGTGGAGTAGAGGGAGTTTTGGCGATAGGCCATGAGGAAGATGTGGCAGACCCTATAGCGGAGAGGAGTTTCCTGAACCAAAAATTTACACACTTACTTAAACAATAACCATGAGCACTGAAAGAAACGTTCACCATAGAAATGGCTAACAGAAAGACTTATAGCACTAGCAATATATACATAGGATGTACCCTATCTCTAGATAGCCATTCATTTCAAATCGTACTCATGCCTATCTCAATTAAAATTTTCAACGTCATTATCAGCATGGATTAGTTGAGTCTTCATCGTTCTAACATCATGTGTTTTGAGAAATCCGTTCGTCTTAATCTACTGAATAGCTAAAAACTAGTTATCAATGGCGACAAACTAGGCATGAACCTCCGGATCATCTCAAGTATACAAGCCCTAATGTACTTACAAAAGGAATATCATGCATTCCTTGCTCACGTAGTTGATATGAGCCAAGAGGTGAAAGATACAAAGAACATCCCAGAAGTACGTCACTTTCCCAACATCTTTCCCGAAGAACTGCCTTGATTACCACCACAACGTCAAGCCGAGTTCAGAATCGACTTAGTTCCAGGAGCAACCCCTGTAGCCAAATCACCTTATCGACTTGCACCGGCTCAGATGCAGGAACTATCCAGTCAACTGAATGGACTACTCGGCAAGGGATTTATTAGACCAAGCTTCTCACCTTGGGGAGAATCGGTCTTGTTCGTAAAGAAGAAAGACAGATCGTTTCATACGTGCATCGACTATCAAGAACTAAACAAACTGACTGTTAAGAACCGATACCCTCTACCACGCATAGGCAAGTTCTTCGCCCAGTGAAAGAAGCAAAATACTTTTCAAAGATTGACTTGAGATCCGGGTATCACCAGTTACGAGTTTTAGAGGAAGATGTTCCAAAACAGCCTTCCGAACTCGTTATGGACACTACGAATTTGTAGTGATACCTTTCAAATTCACCAATACGCCCGCGGTGTTTATAAACTTAATGAACCAGGTGTGACACCCTTACTTAGATCATTTCGTTATTGTATTCATCGATGACATACTTATCTACTCTCAAAGTAAGGAGGAGCGAAGTTAGCACCTAAGACAAATCTTAGAAACTGTAGCGACGTAACTTTTTCAACAAATTTTTCATTTAAAAATCACATAATTCTCATAACGCATTTCACAATTTTTCATTTATTAAGTTTACAAATCATAACTTCATAATTGTTTAATTAATAAACCAAAATCCTCGAAACCTAACTCTTTCTCTGGTGTGTACAATCAAGTCGGTGCCTTCCTGCAACTCTGAGAAAAACCTGAAACACATATCACATAACAAGGTAAAAACGAAGCTTATTGAGTTCCCCAAAATATCACATACACAAATAATAAGCCTTTCATGGCTATAGCTCGTTGGACCCTCCGGTCCGATGTTAGTGAAGACCCTCTGGTCTCACGGATCGTTGGACCCTACAGTCCGGTCTTAGGGTGGACCCTACGGTCTCACGGCTCGTTGGACCCTCCAGTCTGGTCTCAGTGTGGACCCTCCGGTCTGACGGCTCGTTAGACCCTCCAGTCCGGTCTCAGAAATACATAATATAGCATATATCACACAGACAAAATGCATAACTCAAGAAAACACATAAGACCCTCCGGTCACTCATAGATACCACTCATGGTAAGTATAGTGAGAAGACTCACCTCGGAAGCTCGCAAGCAATTAACCTCATTCTCGATTTTCGTACTAGCCTCTTCCTAACACAAAGGATAAATATCTCCAATTAATACTCTTTTCATGAATCTAATAACTGAAGGTTATTCTTTCTCTCTCTAACTCTTGAAGTGGATAAAAGACGATTTTACCCCTCCATGGTCTCTATTACTCATGTTTACCAAACCCTAAAGTCAATAGAAGTCAAACTCCAGTCAACAGTGCATGTTTGACTCGACTCGCTGAGTGCACCTATGTGACTCATCGAGTCCACTCGATTTCCTCAAAAGTCTCATGAAGGTCCAGCTCAGCTCGTCAATTTGACACATAACTCGCCAAGTTATCGCATAATCAAGCTCATCGGGACAAACCCTCACCGACTCGTCGAGTCGGCTCATCGACTTGGCGAGTCCATGCGAGCTCATTCCCCATTCAGACAATTCAAAGTAGATTTACCACTCCAAAAAATAGATCTAGAATCTGAAGATTCATTTGTCATGTAAAGCTTCGATCTTTACGTTCATACATGGTAATTTTGCTCCAGCATACCAAACCATGCTCTCACAAGGTTTTAAGCACAAAAATCCCCATGTGGATGAATAAAGTTGGGACCTTTGGACTCTAGGGACCTCACAAGGTCCAGATATGAGGTTTAGACCACATGATAACTCTGTATGCTTGAAGTCCCATCAAAAGGTGGAAGTAACCCTAATCTTCCATAGTCATGAGATCTAGGAAAATAAATAAGAAAGGTGCAAGATTTTACCTCCCATTGCAGCCCTTTCATGAAGATACTGAAGGTTTTTGAGCATTCTAACACTCCTATGGTGTAAATGCAACCCTAGAAACCTTGGATCTTTGTTTTCTCAAATATTCATGCAAATAAGAATTTTCCAAGGTTTACATCCTAACTAGCATGGCATCGGGTACTTGTAATATAAAAAGACTAGTAGAAAGACATACCTTTGTAGTTGGATGGATTCCTTAAGACTTTTTGAGCCTAGCACCTCAAGTGTGATGCCTCAAATGTTTCACACAACACCACAACTCTTGGAATAGCTTGAGAGATGAACACTTTTATCACAAAATCGACTAGCCCTCCTTGTCTTCCATTAGTGGCCGATTTTGCTAGCTATGGAGCTTCTTATATAGTGTGCCACATGTAGGGTTACACCATGTAAAACCTAATATGCATGGCTTTTCATTTTCCCCATGATGCATGGGTTATAACCTCCACAGAGCATCCATGGAGCACCCAATGAGTCCTAACCCAATCTAGTGAATCATGAACCATAAGCCCACAATACATAAGAATGAATGATTTACAAATCAAACCTCATTTATTTAATTAGTCTCTTTTTTATCACAAAATTAATTCCAAATTAATTCTTGATCAACACTAATTAAAAAATATGATTTCATATTAATATATTATAACTTATAATATATTAACAAATCGTAAGTGTCCTTTTTCTCATTTTGTCTATCCAAATGGACCACGCCAACCGGGTCAAGTACATACCAAAAAAGTTATGGGCTTACACACCTAATCCAACAGTCTTCCACTTGGATAAGTCTAATAACTATAACAACAAGTATGACTTCAGGAACTGATCAACAGTCGTAGCTCTTTCAAAGTCTCGCAGAACTAAGATGATGATGTGCCATTTAAGATAAGGGATCATATAATCTTTTATTCTAGATATCAGCCGGACAAATACATGGAACAATGTCATACTTATTGTCTAGCAGTTTGTTTCCTGATTTCCGATTTGTTTGACATAGAATTGAACTAAACACATCAATTTGGTTCTGACCTGGCCCGGTCCATAGTTCAAAACAAAATCATTGAGGGGCCCAGATATTGCTTTTAATCCTCCAAGGGCTAAAAGGAACAGATAAACTTCGACTCATATGCTTGTTCTACTACTTGTTGAATCATACACAAAGGCACGTTTTATGACATCGAGTTACCAATGCATTTTCGTACAATCAATGTATAACCAACTCATAGTCGACAACTCGTATCTCTAGGTTTGAAGACTTATATGATATTACCATCTCACGATCACTCGATATAAATTCCATGAAGTGATACAAGTGAGCATGGGTTGAATCCAATACTCAGAACATACGAGTACTCATGAATGGTGTAGCAACTATTTGCTATGTCTAGCACCATAGACATCTACAAACCCAATTCATGATAATCTTGATTCATATCTACTTCCAACAATGATTGACTGTGGAGTGTTTGAATAAAGAAATTATTCTGGAAGTCAAAACATGCAAAATTGAAACAATTGTAAATAACTGAAACAAGATAGCAACACCTTACTTATAAGTAATCAACAGCTTTTATTCAATCGTCAAATGTCAATTTACATTTTACAAGTTTCAAAGATAGCTATCTAATCTGTAAAACTAATATGATCCTTCAGCCCGATGCGCCTCGCATGCTGCAAATGCTTAACCATACACAGTCCCTTCATGAGGGGATCTGATGGATTCTCATCTGATGATACCCTCTTCACCACGAGGATTCCTTCTTCTATCCGATGTCTAATGAAATGGTATTTTCTATCGATGTGCCTGGATCTCCCGTGATCCCTTGCTTCCTACGCTAAGGCAACTGCACCCTCGTTGTCACAGAAAATCTCCATAGGCTCCTTAATAGCTGGTACATCTCCAAGGTCACTAATGAAGTTCTTTAGCCAAATAGCCTCCTTTTCCACCTCTCTTGCTGCTATGTACTCTAATTCACAAGTTGAATCAACCATTGTTTCCTACTTGGAACTTTTCCAAGTAATCGCTCCTCCATTTAGGGTAAAGACCCGACCCGACTAAGAGCATCCGATGTCTAATGAAATGGTTTTTTATGTCGATGTGCCTGGATCTCCCGTGATCCCTTGGTTCCTTCGCTAAGGCAACTGCACCCTCGTTGTCACAGAAAATCTCCATAGGCTACTTAATAGCTGGTACAACTCCAAGGTCTCCAATGAAGTTCTTTAGCCATATAGCCTCCTTTTCCGCCTCTCTTGCTGCTATGTACTCTAATTTGCAAGTTGAATCCACCGTTGTTTCCTAGTTGGAAATTTTCCAAGTAATCGCTCCTCCATTTAGGGTAAAGACCCAACTCGACTAAGAGCGGAAATTATCCCTGTCAGTCTGGAAGCCAGCATTATTGTACTCCAGTAATCCCAATTCATCACTCCCACCAAGTGTACGGACCCAGTCCCTAGTGTTGGGTTTTGAGCATTCTAACACTCCTAAGTGTACATGCAACCCTAAATACCTTGGATCTATGTTTTCTCTATTATACATGCAAATAAGAACTTGCAAGGTATTATCCTAATCTAGCATACAAAACAATGAATGTAACAAGATAGAATACATACCTCTTTGATGTAGACTGTCTTCATGAAGCTTGAGTGCCTAGTGCCCCAAGTGTGACACCTCAAATGGTTCACACAACACCAAATATACATGGAATGACTTGAGAGAAATCTACACTTCATGAAATCGGCTAGCCCTTTCTTCCTCTCTCTAGAGGCCGATTTTGTCAAGAATAAGATCTTTATATAGTGTTACAATTAGGGTAAACCCTAATTGTCATGATTTTCCATTTCCTTGGATCCATGGGTTCACATACACCATGGAGCATCCATGGACCATCCTATGGGTTTTAGCCCCACTTGATTATCCATGGACCATTAGCCCACTATACAAGTATGGATGATTTACACAATCAACTCATATATTTAATTAGTCTTCTTTTGATCACTTAATTAATCCTAGATTAATTCTTGATCAATACTAATTAAATAATCTTATTATTCTTATTATTAATATACTAGAACTTATAATATATTAATAACCATAAGTGTCTTATTTCTCTCATTATAGTCTATCCAAGTGCATGATGCCATGCAACCCAAATGGACCATGTCGGGTTGGGTCAAGTCTTACCAATTATAGTTATGGACTTACAATCCATATGAAGAGTTGTTGTCATCTATTCCTGAGCAATATCTCATAACTCTTAAGAAGTAGCTCAAGAATCCGATCTTCAAACTGCGCGATAGAAATCCATCTATGCGATCAGATTCAACATATTCTTTCTTTAAGTTTCTTTAATTTGTTTGATTCTTAAAACATCACCATGTGACCCAGTCACATCATGTATCAATAATCTCAGAATAGAAACTTTACAGAGTTAGATAGTGGACTTTACCTGAAGTAGAGTCAAACTTATTGACTTTAACATCCTTAGGTAAATTTGGCAGATGCATAACCAATGTCCCTTCCTTTGGCAATATAAACATATGGACCCTTTGATAATGATACACGGGACTATCACAGACTTAGATTTTCTCTTTACCATTTGGTCAACCTAGTTGACTATGGCCGATCCCTTTCCACTGGGAAGAGAATGCTTTTCTGGATTTCCTGTGTCACTATTATCAATGTCCATCAAGTTTTAAGGAAGTTGATCTTAACAAATAGATAAGATCATTAAGGGTCTTGTCATAGTCTGTTTCATAGGTGTCCCAAAGGAACTCACTATGTGACTTAGAAAGTGATTGAACCACCAAATTTCTCAAGACTTTGACACCCAACTCTCCTGGCTTGTCAATATGTGACTACATCTCCAAGATGTGATCACACCTAGACCATGCCTTGCCAATAGGGCTTGAGCGACCTTGAAGTTGTGGGTAAGGGAGGATAATTGGAGGAGGTGAAAGAAGTATGATTTCCAAGGGACATCATCTTCATTTAGGAAAGCTTGTTTCAAGAGATTTGGGAAGATCATAACTGTCTAAACCAGACATCTTTTGGGAGATATTCAAGATAGTTGATCTTAAGTCCTTAAAATATTTGAAGGTAGGTGAATGACGATTCACCAATTTCCACCTAGATAAACGAAATGTATTATTAGGTTTTAATTGGTTTTTGAAACTCCTAGATCTTTGAGATTCATTGAACTGTTCAATGGCATGTTTCAATCTCGAGTGTGCCCTTCAGGTTTTGTGACTGGGATGCCGACGATCACAAAACAAGGTGTGAAGTAACCATGCAAATTACTTGGTACCCTTAAGTGTTTACCCCTCAATCGATGTGCCGGTTAACCACACACGCTCCATCGATACTATGATAAACATTAAGTTACCCTTTGTCTACCTTGTTAAATACGAGTTAGTGTGCCGGTAACCACACACGCTCCACTAACCGACTTAAACAAAGTGCAAAGTGTAATTTCATGGATTAGCAACTTATTCACATTTTCCTAAGTAACTAAGATTGGGTACTTATAAAAGGTTTAGTTACTTAGTATTTATCATTAATACTTTTAATGAAGGGAGAATTATACTCCTTGTCCTACCCATTCGGCTAACGACCCTCCACCAGTCAAGCAAGCGATGGGTGAGAGTGGACACCTATTAAGTTGCCATTTTATAGGCAACAACCTTATACCCACCTTATAGACCGGCTTCGTGAATGAGGCGTACTAGCGGTAAGACTGACTTTACTCTTATACATATATATATATATATATATATATATATATATATATATATATATATATATATATATATATTATTAACTTATAATATTATAAAGTATAAGGGTTTAATTTTAACTTTTAAAATTCTAATGGCTAACTTGGAATTAAAGTATTCATAAGAGAAAACTTTACAAATTCCAAAACTTGAGGGCAAGTTTTGAAACTATTCAAAACTAATTAATTCCATAACTTATGTGTTTAAAGTAGTTTTAATCCAAAAACTCTTCAAGTTCCATAACTTGAGGACAAGTTCCGAAAGACTTTAAATTATTAAAGAATGTAACTTTTTCTTTATTTTGTAACTTATGGACTTAATTAAGGTTACTTATTTTATTACTTAATGAAGTGACTCTTGAACCTCCATAACTTAAGGACAAGACTCTTCATCTTTTGTAACCATTGCCAACTTTTACGAGTTTTATGAAACTTAAATGTGACTTTTCATATAACTTGAGGACAAGTTACAAAAACACATTTGAGAATCAACTCTTAGATTAATTTGGATTGAAAACAACTATTTCACTCAACTTTTCTATTAATCTAAGCAACTCATAAGAACAAGATAATTCAAATCAAACGTTTTCATGTAATTAGTCTAAACCTTAAACTAATACAAAACATGAATCTATTGACAATTATCTTTGAAATTGGATTAGCATGAACATTACCACATCAAAAACAAGTTTATAAGTTCAAAAACATCATAGGGTAATGTTCCTAGTCCAATTCTAGCCAAAAAAGTCGAATTTATGCTGTCTGGGGGTCCAACTCGTCGAGTGCATGAACCAACTCGGCGAGTTGGATCAATTTGATCACTTTTTAGGAATGGACTCGCCAAGTCTCCTGATGGACTCGCCGAGTCTGATGATCAGACAACAACAACTTCGATTTTTTTAAGCAGTTTTGCAAGTATAACAAGAAAACAAGCCTAGGCTCTGATACTACTATTGGGTTTTGAGCATTCTAACACTCCTAAGTGTACATGCAACCCTAAATACCTTGGATCTATGTTTTCTCTATTATACATGCAAATAAGAACTTCCAAGGTATTATCCTAATCTAGCATACAAAACAATGAATGTAACAAGATAGAATACATACCTCTTTGATGTAGAATGTCTTCATGAAGCTTGAGTGCCTAGTGCCCCAAGTGTGACACCTCAAATGGTTCACACAACACCAAATACACATGGAATGACTTGAGAGAAATCTACACTTCATGAAATCGGCTAGCCCTTTCTTCCTCTCTCTAGTGGCCGATTTTGTCAAGAATAAGATTTTTATATAATGTTACAATTAGGGTAAACCCTAATTGTTATGACTTTCCATTTCCTTGGATCCATGGGTTCACATACACCATGGAGCATCCATGGACCATCCTATGGGTTTTAGCCCAACTTGATTATCCATGGAGCATTAGCCCGCTATACATGTATGGATGATTTACACAATCAACCCATATATTTAATTAATCTTCTTTTGATCACTTAATTAATCCTAGATTAATTCTTGATCAATACTAATTAAATAATCTTATTATTCTTATTATTAATATACTAGAACTTATAATATATTAATAACCATAAGTTTCTTATTTCTCTCATTATAGTCTATGCAAGTGCATGATGCCATGCAACCCAAATGGACCATGCCGGGTCGGGTCAAGTCTTACCAATTATAGTTATGGAATTAGACATTAATCCAACACCTAGTACTTAGTAGGTACTTGAGAATATTTTTCACCTCAGTCCATTGAGCCTTGCCCGGATTCCCTTGATATCTGATGACCATGCTCAAAGCGAAGGCCACATCAGGGCGAGTACAAGTCATAGCATAAATGATCGAGCCTACAGCGGAAGCATACAATACTTGACTCATCTCAGCTATCTCATCCTCTGTACTCGGGTTCTGAGTCTTACTCAGTTTGGCGTTAGTCTTGATCGGCAAGTCACCTTTCTTGGAATTCTGTATGCTGAACCTTTTCAGCAACTTATCCAAGTAGGTACTTTGACTAAGTCCAATTAGTCTTTTACTTCTTTCTCTCAATATCCTTATTCCTAGGATATAGGCAGCTTCTACAAGGTCTTTTATAGAAAAACACTTCCGAAGCTAAGATTTAACTTCTTGCAAGAGTGGGATGTCATTTCCTATGAGTACTATGTCATCCATAAATAGTACCAAATAGCTAACTATACTCCCACTAGCCTTAACATATACACAGGAATCATCTTCACTCCTTGGAAAACCAAACTCTTTGACTTTCTCATCGAAACAAAGATTCCAATTGTGAAATGCTTGTTTCAATCCATATATGGATTTCTCAAGCTTACACACTCTATTAGGGTGATTTGCATCGACAAAACCCTCTGGCTGACTCATGTAAATATCCTCAGCCAACTTTCCATTAAGGAAAGCGGTTTTGACATCCATTTGCCATATTTCATAATCATGAAATGCAACTATGTCTAGCAAGATCCTAATAGACTTAATCTTTAATACTGGTGAGAGGGTCTCAGCATAGTCAACTCCCGGAGTTTCAGTAAAGCCCTTTGCAACCAGTCGCGCTTTATAAGTTTGTACATTACCATCCATGTCGATCTTCTTCTTGAACATCCATTTGCACCCGACTGTCTAACGACCTGGTACATTGTCAACCAAGTTCCAAGCATGATTGTCATACATGGACTAAATCTTGCTGTCCATGGCCTCTTTCCATTTGGCGGACTCTGGTCCTGACATGGCTTTCTTAATGTTGTTAGGCTCATCCAGATTTAACAGTGTCCTATCACTAATAAATTCATCACCTTCCGCATTAATATGAAAACCATAATAATTCTTAGCGGATTCCTAACTCTTGTGGAACACCTCAGAGGTACGGACTCATCAACATGAGTTTCCTCCTCAGGTTGATTGCTAGGGTTTGAGGTTCCTTCACCACTTGACTCTTGAATTTCTAGACCAATTTTCCTCCCACTGTTTCCTTGGCTTATGAATTCTCTCTAACGACAGACCCCTATTCTTTCCAGAAAGACCACATTCTCACTGGGTCTGTAGAAAAGGTAACCAAAAGAATTTTGTGGGTAGCCAATGAAAATACACCGCTCACTTTGAGGTTCAAGCTTTTCCTAAGTCTCTCATCTCACGAACCCCAAATCTTGATGTGGTATAAATTGGGAACTTTCCCACTCCACATCTCGTGAGGTGTTTTGGCAACTTTCTTGGTAGGGACTAGATTTAGGATATGGGCGGCAGTCTCTAAGGCATACCCCCAGAATGATTTTGGTAACGAAGCTCGAATCATCATGGAACGAACCATGTCTAACAAAATCCGATTACGCCTCTCAACCACACCATTCAACTGTGGTGTCCTTGGAGGTGTCAATTGTGAAACAATTCCACATCCCTTAAGATAGTCAAGGAACTCTGTACTAATATACTCTCCTCCTCGATCGGATCGGAGCATCTTAATGTTCCTGGCCAGCTGATTCTCCACTTCATTTTTAAACTCTTTGAAATTTTCAAAAGTTTCTGACTTATGCTTGATTAAGTAGACATAACCATATCTACTATAATCATCTGTAAAAGTGACATAAACGCGGTTAGCATCCCTTGTGGCAGTTCTGAAGGGTCCACACACATCTATGTGTATGAGGTCCAACAAACCTTCACCCCTAGCACAAGAACTAGTGAAGGGTGACGTTATCATATTTCTAAGTAAACAAGACTCGCAACTATAATCTGACATTAAGGCAAACAACTCCAAAACTCCATATTTATGGAGTTGGCCTATGCACTTCTTGTTGACATGTCCAAGACGACAATGCCACAAGGATGCTTTGTCCAAACTAGTGGAAGAATCGATATATAATACATTATTTCCTAAGTTTTCTACAACCGACACAGTTTCATATACACAATTACAAAGTAATGCTTCAAAATAAAGAACATTATTATAAAAAGCATTAATACCACCAACTTCATTATCAAATGAAAAAGTAAATCCTTGTTTGTACAAACCATGAAAGGAAATAATATTTATCACCATTTCAGATGAGTAACAACATTTATTCAAATCTAACACTAACCCATTATCTAGCAACAAAGAATAAACTCCAATCTTGGTAACAGGTGAAGCTTTCCTAATCCCCATGATCAAGTTTATCTTTCCATGCTCCACACCCTCACTTCTTCATAGGCCCTGCAAATAAGAACATATATGAATACCAGAACCTATATCAAGAACCCAAGAAGTAGAATTTGATGAGTTATTAGACAATATAGTGTAAATACCTGCATGGGTAGGTTTGACCTTCCCATCTTTAACATCTTGCAGGTACTTGGGGAAGTTTAGTTTCCAGTGCCCTTTTTCCTGACAATAGAAGCATTGAGCTTCTTTTGGGTTGGAAGAAGGAGTGATGGAACCACCTTTGGTTCCACTTAAAGAGGAGCCATCAAGAGACTTTCGCTTGGTACCATTCGAAGGGGTCTTCCTCTTCTTCCCTCTACTTTGCCCGATTACCTGATTGCCAAAACAACCGATTTTGCCTTAAGACCAATTTCAGCAGTCTTCAAAAGCCCTTGAAGTTTGTTGAGTGTGACCTCCTCCTTGTTCATTTGATATGTCACTCGGAATTGATCATTACAAGAAGGTAAGGAGCGCAGTATGATATCAATAGCCAACTCCTAAGGGAAGTTCAATTTCAGCTTCAATAAACGGTCCATATACCTTTGCATTTTCTGCATGTGGCCCATGATGGGTTCACCATCCTTCATTCGGGTTTTTATCATGGAAGAGATGATTTCATACCTCTCTTGACGAGCACTTTGATTTCACCATCCATCAAGTCCATGTGCATCTCAAAAAGGTAAAAGTCCTCATAGGACTTCTGGAGTTCAGCTTTCATTGTGGCCAACATGATACATGCCACTTTGGTATCATCTCTCTCATGTGCCTTGAAGTCAGCGATCTCCTCTGGAGTAGCAGTTGACTCATCAATTTCCTTCAGCTCCTTGTGGAGGACATATTCCTAGTCCTCGTAACGAGAGACCATCCTGATGTTCCTAATCCAATCATTAAAGTTTAAACCATCAAAGATGACTCTCCCACAAAGGTTCATGACAGAGAAGGAGCCGCTATGGTTTGAGCCAGAAGCAGCATTATTGGAAGACATCTAAAAAAAAGAAAGACAAGTTTATATTAGATATAGAATCCTTAATAAGACACCCAAATATAGTATTAAGGCTAGGACCCAACAAAATATTTTATATCGTCGAAGAAGGATGCTGTAATCCAAGCTATGAAATATTTAAAGGTAGGTGAATGACGATTCACCAATTTCCACCATGAAAACACGAAATGAATTATTAGGTTTTAATTGGATAGAAACTCCAAGATTCTTTTAAGATTCATTGAAATTTTCAATGGCATGTTTAAATCTCGATTGTGCCCTCTCAAGTTTGTGAATGGGGTGTCAAGGATCACAAACAATGTGTGAATAACCATGCAAATTTACTTGGTACCCTTAATGCTTATCACCTATTAAATCTGCCAGTTACCTACACGCGCTCCACCGATCTATGATAAATATTAAGTCACCCTTTTCCACTCTTACTAGTCCATGTTATTGTGTTGGTTACCCACACACGCTCCACCAACAACTTGGTAAGGTACAAAGTGTAATTTCATGGGTTAGCACCAATTTCAAATTTTCCTAAAGTAACTAAGATTGGGAATTTATAAAAGGTTTAGTTACTTTATATTTTTCATTATACTTTTAATGAGGATTATATTCCTTGTCCTACCCGTTCGACTAACGAACCGCCACCAGTCAAGGAAGCGGTGGGTGAGAGTGGACACCCATTAAGCTGCCATTTTAAAGGCAACAACCTTATACCCCTCTTATAGACAAGCTTCGTGAATGAGGCCAACTAACGGTAAACCTAACTTGCTCTTATATATATATATATATATATATATATATATATATATATATATATATATATATATATATATATATAACTCTAGGATATGGAATTAAAGTTTTCTAAAGTGACTTTACGAATTCCAAAACTTGAGGGAAAGTTTTGAAACTATTCAAAACCTTTCATATTTATAACTTATGAGTTTAATTGTTTATTAAAATGAAGACTCTTCATGTTATGTAACCTATGTCTCTTTAATGACAATTTAAGGAAGTGACTTTTGGTAATCCATAACTTCAGGACAAATTCTGGACGCCATCAATGACAGTTAGATCAAGAATTCCACTAACAAACAATTTGCAAATAATTCCTATGATCTTCCAAAACTCGTAAGTATGAACATTCATATCAATAATTTCAAGAATCATATAAACACATATATAACTTAAAATTTTGATAATAACCATTGAAAATGGATTAGCATAGACATTACACCATCAAAAACACGTTTTAAAAGTCCAAAACAGTTTAGGGTAATGTTTCTAGTCCATTTCCAGCAGCAAAACTTGAAATTCTGCACACAGGGGCTCCTACTTGTCGGGTACAAGAACCTACTCGACGAGTAGGATGCATTTTGCCATTGACTCGGCGAGTTCATTGACCAGATTGCAGAAATCTCGACTTTTTCAAGCAATTTGCATCAAATACAAAGAAAACAAGCCTAGGCTCTGATACCACTGAAGGGTTTTGAGCATTCTAACACCCCTATGGTGTACATGCAACCCTAGAAACCTTGGATCTATGTTTTCTCTAATATTCATGCAAATAAGAATTTTCCAAGGTTTACGTCCTAAGTAGCATGGCATGGGGTACGTGTAATATAAAAAGACTAGTAGAATGACATACCTTTGTAGTTGCTTGGATTCCTTAAGACTTTGTGAGACTACCACCTCAAGTGTGATGCCTCAAATGTTTCACACAACACCACAACTCTTGGAATAACTTGAGAGAAGAACACTTTGATCACAAAATCGGCTAGCCCTCCTTAACTTGCATTAGTGGCCGATTTTGCTAGTTATGGAGCTTCTTATATAATGTGTCACATGTAGGGTTACACCATGTAAACCGGAATGTGCATGTCTTTTCATTTTCCCCATGATCCATGGGTTATAACCTCCATGGAGCACCCAATGGGTCCTAGCCCAATCTAGTGAATCATGAACCATAAGCCCACTATATATAAGAATGAGTGATTTACAAATCAAACCCCATATATTTATTTAGTCTCTTTTTTATCACAAAATTAATTCCAAATTAATTCTTGATCAACACTAATTACATAATATGATTTCATATGAAGATATTAGAACTTATAATATACTAACAAATCATAAGTGTCCTTTTTCTCATTTTGTCTATCCAATAGTTGAGATGAAGATGCAACCCATATGGACCAAGCCAACCGGGTCAAGTAAATACCAGAAATAGTTATGGGCTTAGACACCTAATCCAACAGATACACCAGATTTAACCAATTCTTTTGCTTCCTTGGAGGATAATCTCCTCATCTACTCAAGCGGTGCAATAGTTTACTCCAAGTTTAGCTTTTAAGACCCTCATAGCTCACTACATATGTTAAGGGTTTTACACAGGAACCTTAGGCAGCTGGGGTGATAGAAATGAGGCATAAGTCCTCTTATATAGGCCCCCAACCATGAGAAATTAGGGTCTTTCTGCCCAACACCAACTCGGCGAGTCGGCTCTCTGAGTCGTCCGGTCCAATCATTAATCCCACGCGGTCAACACAATTCTACTCGACGAGTTGGACTCACAACTCATCGAGTCCCTCAATAAACTTCAACATTAAACTCATGAATAATATACCTGGGAGTCCGGATGTTACAATTCTCCCCCACTTGAATTAAATTTTGCCCTCGAAATCACTCCTCAACATCACAAAGATCGAACCCAACAACCCAAAAATCACCACCGAAAAAATATCCTACCACAAACCTATCTTCCTCTAGCGACACCTAAATACCAACAGGAACTCCCAAACCCGAAAAAAAGGTCAGGCCTATCTACCGTTGCGATGCTCGATCTGACTCTCTATAACTTCAAAACTCTAGTGGTGTGTCTCCCTGCCAGACCATCCTCGCAAAATATCATGTTAACCGCTCATCGATTAAGTAACTCTAAGAACACCTTACCAACTATGATTCTCTAATTGATCCCTATCGAACTCATAAGGAACGGAAAGGTCATACCCCAAAAAAGACCCACCGCCTGAACAACTATCAGAACCCTTCTGAAGGAATGATCCTGAAAACTCTACCCTTAGGTACAAGAAAGCGGTCAAATCAGCTCAAAACGATGCTCTGACACTCTTAATCATAAGCCACAGTTTATCTCAATATCCCTTCTAACACTAAGCATCAGGTCAACTCCGACCCAATAGTTGAACCTCCAATGGTTACTCATTGCACACCTAATAAAACAATTTACCGGCTTCCTTCTCACAAACTATCTCGACTCATTGTGACACACTAGTCACGAATATAGCTTTACCCCAAGTGAATGCTACAACCCCTCCGAAGTCGTCTCACCTCTGACCTCTGTCGTATACCATCTGTTGGTTCCCTGTGTCTCGCAATTCTTCCCATACCAACGAAAACTGACCTACCACGGTCTGAGACATCCGATGGCGATCAATACCCCTCAAAATGAAACCCATTTAAAAATCTGAAACCTCATCTTGCTTACTCAATACACGAATGGACCCAACTCAACTTGGGATTCTGATTCAACAGCAGAATTGGAACCACTCATTTCCAATCTGGTACTCAACTCATGACCCAAAATTCATGAATTTATGCACACACCATCTCTTCAATTCCTTCAGATTACGATAATCCCTTCCCAACCCGGGATATATCAATTATCGACCGTCGTGGAGACCCTAGTCTCGCCCCTGGTTTGGCAACCAAGTTCCCGAAGACTCAAGTGGTAAGGCTACCCAAGCCGAAGAACTCCTCTGCGTCATACTCTAACTAGTAGGACTGCGGCTCCCCGCAGTCTTACGACACCCTTTCACTGACCCGTGAATGCTACAACTCCATGCAGCATCACAACACTCTCTCACTGACTCGTGAATGCTACAGCTCCTTGCAGTATCACAACACTCTCTCGCCGAATAGCGAATACTACAACTCCCCGCAGTATCACAGCACCCTCCCGCTATCCAGTGAATACTACGACTCCCCGCAGTATCACGACACTCTCTCTTCTAACTCACCATGGGCTCACTCCATGGTTTCTCCTACTAATCCCAAGCGATAACTCCCACCCGGATCCACTTGCTCTCTTATCATCCCATGATCTCATCATCAAGTCATCACTATACTGAGTCCCCAACTCACACTCCGCAGATCAACATAGATAGGTGCTTACACCCACCTAGCTTATGCATCACCACTCCTGATGTAAGTTCTCATAGGCAAGGCACAAGTCTTAGCACATATACACCCTTAGATAGTCCCAATCCGACGACAAGTAACTAATGTGTTCCCACTGGAACAAGAATCACTCTGATACCTCGGTACACCATCACAACATGCCACAATGACTTGCCTCAACCACTGATCTTCCGCTTACGCTACTCGAAAACTCGAAATATTCCTATCTTCCAGTTCCAAACACGGAGGAATCGTCAACGACTGAAAACTCGTTCACGAAAGCCCGAACCTTCACCCTTTACTGATCTCCACCCATACAATACTACTCATACCGACTCTGCAATTGGTTGACAATTCAACTGATGCCCCTTCTAGAGTAAATATCACAATCTATACCTATACCCACTAATATCAGCTACCCAACCACCACGAATTCAACATTTTCAACCCGGAAAATGTTGGATTAGATGTGTAAGCCCATAACTATTATTGTTATGTACTTGACCCGAGAGTAGCATGGTCCATTTGGGTTGCATATCATCAGGGCGATTTGTTATGATGGACTTTTGAGAAAAGATGTTGGATATGATTTATTAATATATTATAATTTATAATATATTAATATGAAATCATGTGTTTTAATTAGTATTAATCAAGAATTAATATAATTTAGTGATCAAAAGAGACTAATTAAATCAATGGGGAGTAAATATGTTAATTAGTTATATTTATATGTGGTTGGCTTATGATCCATGTTGGACCAAGTTTATGTATGCATATTTAAGGAGTTGGGCCTCATGAACCATGGATCATTAAACCCATGGGTATGGATTTGGGTTTTGTGTTATACCCATGACTCTTGGATTCCTCACACATATAAATAGATGCTTCTAGCCCAAATATCGTGAGTAACTATAGTCTTAGAGTTCATGGAGTTTAGGTGCATGGAGATTCTCTCTCTAGTTCATTATTTGTCCATGATGTGTTGTGATTCCACTTGAGGCTTCCACACTATTGGGGCTAAGCTCTTAAGGCTAGATACATCAAGACTTCAAGTTCCACAACAAGGTATGTTATCCTAATTAGATTCTTGTGTTGTATATGACAATTGTATGCTAGTTATAGGTAATAACTTGGAAAGTTCATATTTGCATATATAATAGAGAAAACATAGATCCAAGGTATTTAGGGTTGCATGAACACCTTAGGAGTTTTAGAATGCTCAAAATCCAATAGTGGTATCAGAGCCTAGGCTTGTTGTCAATTATACTTGATGCAAAGTGCAGAAAAATGCAGAAAAAATAAATTTTCTGGCTTTCTGGGCACTGGACTCGCCGAGTCCACTGATGAACTCGCCGAGTCCATGAAGAAAATCATCCTACTCGTCAAGTAGGTTCATACACTCAACGAGTAGGAGCCCCAGACAGCATATTTTCGAGGTTTTTGGCTAGAATTGGACTAGAAATATTACCCTGAGCTGTTTTTTAACCTATAAACCTGTTTTTGATGTGGTAATGATCGTTCTAATCCAATTCAAAAGCTAATTGTCAAAAGTTTCATGTTTTGTATTAGTTTGATTTGAATTGTCTTGTTCATATGAGTTTAATCAAGATTATGAATATTGCTAGACATGTTTGTGATAGTTGTTTTTGATCCAAATTGATCTAAAGATTTATTCATAAAATGTGTTTTTCTAACTTGTCCTCAAGTTATATAAAAAGTCACATTAAAGAAGGTTATTAAACCATAGGTTAAGAAACTTAAAGAGCCTTTTCCTCATAAATAGTTTTATGAACTCCATAACTTGTCCTCAAGTTATGGATGTTCAAGAGTCTCTCCATTAAAAGTTTTAAAAACCTACATTAAACTCATATGTTATGAATATGAAAGGTTTTCAATAGTTTCAAAACTTGCCCTCAAGTTTTGGGAATATGCAAAGTTACCTCCCCATGTATACTTTAATTCCAAATTAAACCCTAGAATTTTAAAAGTTTAAAATTCAACCTTATACTATTATAATATTAAAATTTAATGGTTATATATATATATATATATATATATATATATATATATATATATATATGTATAAGAGTAAAGTCAATCATACCGTTAGTAGGCCTTATTTACGAAACCAGTCTCTAAGGGGGGTATAAGGTTACTGCCTTTAAAATGGCAGTTTAATGGGTGTCCAGTCTCACCCACCGCTTCCTTGACTAGTGGAGGGTCGTTAGTCGAACGGGTAGGAAAGGATGATAATTCTCACTTCATTAAAAGTATAATGATAAATACTAAGTAACTAAACACTTATAAATTCCCAATCTTAGTTACTTAGGACAATGTGAAATGGTGCTAACCCATGAAATTACACTTTGCACCTTGTTAGTTCATTAGTGGAGCGTGTGTGGTTAACCGGCACACTAACTTGGGACTGGCAATGTGTGGCAAAGGGTAACTTAAGTTTTATCATAGACCGGTGGAATGCGTGTGGTTAACCGGCACATCGATTGGGTGATGAAATTAAGGGTACTAAGTCAATTTGCATGGTTATTCACACCTTTTCTGTGATCCTCGGCATCCCAGTCACAAACTTGAGAGGGCACAATCGAGATTTAAACATGCCATTGAAAGTTCAATGAAGCTGAAAAGATCTAGGAGTTTTACACCCAATTAAAACTTAATAATTTATTTTTTTTCATGGTGGAATTGGTAAATCGTAATTTACCTACCTTCAAATATTTTGTAGCTTGGATTACGGCATCCCTCTTCCAAGTTATAAAATAGTTTGTTGAGTCCTAGCCTTAATATTTCATATTGGGTGTTATATTAAGGACTTTAAATCAACTAAACTTGAATTTCTTCCATTATAGATATCGAGTTAAGACAACTATGGTCATCCCAAATCTTTAGGAACAAGCTATCCTATTAAATATGATATCCCACATGGCAATCAAGGTGAAAGATTAATCGCTTTGTTGTGCATTAATGGGACTGGAAATCATGCTTCACTTCCTCCACCTCCTCTAATTTTCTCCCTATCCCACAAGATCAAATACTTCAAAAGTTCAAGGTAACTCAGTCCCTATTGGCAAGCCGAGAGAGTCGGGTGTCGAAGTCTTGAGGTAGCTGGCTATTGACTTGGTTCTTCAGTCAAACACTGATGACAGATCAAGATATGACCCTTAATGATCTTACCTATTTGCTTGATGCTGCTAAATCAGAAATGATTTAGGGAACTAGTAAAGCAAAATTTGATTGGAAACATGAATTTTTGAATTGGTTAAATCAAAAGAGAAATTTCACACCCCAAAACCTAGAACGGCGGAAACGTTCTAGGGCGGAGGACGTCATGTACAGTATCACAACACAGTAATATAGTAAACAAGTAAACAACATCATCTATTGCATTAAATATATAATTTTAATAAAAGTGTTCTGTAACATATAAGACACCAAAATATGAATCATAATAAATATGAGTCTTGAATGCGCTCCATCTTCTCAAAAGCTGGCATCGGTACCTGTCTACTGATGACCTAAGAGTACAAGTTATTTTGAAAGAGTTTATCAGCAATAATGCTGGTGAGTTCATAAGTATTTAGTGTCTATGTTTGTAACAAAATGTTTGAAATGGTGTTTGAAGTACGATTTTTGTAAACATACAAAGTATGTGAATGTTTGTAAGTGTTTGTATCTCCTAGAAAATCCTATACTTTCAACTAAAAGTAGCCTTCTACCAAGGCACAACTGTTTTGTATGTTTGTTTCTTGTAAAACTGTGTAATTTTTCCCAAGTGTAACTATCATTATCAAAATATAGTATGTACATTAATGTTTAAGTGAAATGATCACCAAATAAATGTAAAGGGTAAATTAATGTAGTACTGTAGTGTTGTATTATAGGAACTACTGATGTACTAACTACCTTAAACCGGATTTATATCAAGGTATTATGTGATTAGTTGTACCATACTATCGACTAGAAAACACGACAATGTAAGTCGTCAAAAGGTATGACATTTGGCACCCGCAGACCTGCAGGTTCGGCTGTAGCTAGCAACAAGGTGTAGGATAGTCAATCCAGTATAGATCTATACGCAAACTCACGCTCTCCCTCCAGGAGACTCTGGTTACAACTCGAGCCAAGACAATGAAGGCATGCTCCAATACAGTTGATCACATTTATGTTAAAGTATACTTGTATATGTAATGTATTGTTTCTCATCATAGTATCGTTGTATATGCTCTCATCATAGTATAGTTGTATATGTTCTCATCATAGTATAGTTGTATATGTTCCCATCATAGTATAGTTGTATATGTTCTCATAGTAATAAGTAATGGCTCATGAATGAACTGACTCTAGTATGCTTCATTGAACTAGAAGTAGTAAGTAGTATAACTCTAAACTATAGCTATTATAGTTTATTAGTAAACTTGTTTGAATGATTAAATGTACTGAATTGAGAGAAAAGTCTTTATATCAATACATATATACATAATATATAACTAAGGGTTCAACGACCCTCGGACAAACAACCGGGTACTTTGAGACCACAACCAAACAAGGATAGGAAGTAAAGTGGGTTATCTCTCCTAAGTCCTTCAAACCTTATTTATATAACTATATATGTAATAGACATGGTTTTAACAATATATAAGTTTGAAAACTATACAAGAAAGGTTTAGTACAAAAAAGTGAATTTGGTAAAGAGTTTGATATGTAAAATAGTTTGATAAACAGTTTGAAGTCATTTGATTGGTAAAACAGTTTAAAGTATGAAAATCCATTTGTATGTTAGTTATTGATCACATGTGATTGATATAATAACTAATCATGATTCAACTTGTATTACCACCCCCCCCCCCCCAATAAAGCATTTATAAACATTTAAAATCATTTAAAAGGTAAATTAAGGGGTATGAACTCACCTGTAGTGAGTGGTTTGATCGGAAGTGTCGGACAAGGTGCTAGGTGTCAAGTGAGGTCTTGAACACTCACAATGGTCCTAGTTATCATATAATAAACATATATGTATGTAATTAGTCAATTAACAACTAATTAATCAAGTTAAGACACCCTAGGTCATGGAAACATTTTGATTCAAGTGTTATGGGTACCAAAGAGTTGCATCTAAGGGTTGTATGGCATGACATTGGAGTTTTTGGCCTATGAACCACTCCTTATGGAGTTTATGGCCCATGACCATTTCCCCATGAGTTTATGGCCATAAACTCATGGTACTAAGTGCCATAATGTGTTTTTAGGTCTTACAAGTCATGGTTGGGTATCAAATGATCAAGTCCAAGCCTTAGGAAAGCATTAGGGGCATAATAAGGCTACCTTGTGGAGTTTAAGGCCAAAGGACCATATCCTTAGGTGTTCACGACTGTAAACTCTCTTGGGGACTTGTTTTGATTGTTGTTTAAGAACTTAAACACTTCTAGGAAGGATCAAGGTTGGCATCCAAGGCTTAGGAAGGGACTAAGGTCCATTTTACCACCTTAAGAGGGGTTTACGGCCCAGTAACATCCTTGGCCATAAACTCCTTTGTATTTATGATATTTTATGATTTTCAAGTGTTATCAAGTTCATATTAAGCACACAAGAAGCTAGGGCAAGTGTACTTACAAGATAGAAGCCTGATTTGGTGTTTAAGGTCCAAGAACACTAGTGTGTATTCTTGGTGTTTTGAGGAACACTTGAAGATCTAGCTATAAATCAATAATGAATGGATGAAATGATGTATAACTACTACATGTTAGGTTATAACAAAAAATCAAGTCGAGAAACACTTATGTTTTTAGAAGATCGGGTGAAGAACGGGATGATAGTTGAGAGAGAATAGAGGGTTTTCTTGAGAATGAAAGTTAGAAATGAAGAGTTTGGGGAGTAAACTCATGCCTAAGGCATGAGTTCACAGCCATGGGAGAGTTTACGGCCCAAAATCCAAAAGTTTGGCCATGAACTCTTTGTTAGGGTGTAATGGGTGGGTTTGCTACTTCAAGACCCGAGACGGTACTTCCTTTCCTTCGTTCGTTTAAAGAATAAACACTAAAAACACTCAAACGAACTTTTAAATTGGCTAACAATTATTAGAAATGTAATTGACTTTTAATTGAAGTGATTGAATTTAGACTTTGTCTGAATGAAAATTTCGGGTTGTCACATCATCCCCCCATTAAAGGGAATTTCGTCCTGAAATTAGAGTTTAAGCAAACAAAATAGTTACAATAACTAAGCGAATAGATGAGGATATTTCAATTTCATTTGATCATCGCGCTCCCATGTGAATTCTGGTCCTCACTTGGCGTTACAGCGAACCTTCGCAATCGGGATACGGCTTTGTTTCATCTGCTTGACCCCATCGTCCATATCTCCACAAGTTCTTGCACGAAGTTGAGGCTCTCGTTGATCTCGATCTCGTCGAGTGGGATTACAAGAGTCTCGTCGGACAGACACTTTTTCAAGTTTGAGACATGGAATGTAGAATGTACGTTACTAAGTTTGTTTAGTAGATGGAGTTTTTAAGCTACAGGGCCGATTCTAGCGAGAATCTCGAAAGGCCCTATGTATCTTGGATTGAGCTTCCAATGCTTTCCAAAGCGTATCAAGCCCTTCCAGGGTGATACTTTCAAAAGAACGCGGTCTCCCACCTGGAATTCCAATGGTTTCCTCCGCTTTTTTTCGTAGCTTATATGTCGACCTCTAGAGTCTTTCAATCGTTCACGAATCTGAACGATCTTCTCCATCGTTTCTCAAATGATTTCCGGACCTGTGAGAGTGCTGTCAGGAACTCATCCTTTAGCTAACCGGGTGTCACCCACCTCAGCCAAGCACAGAGGGGATTTGCACTTCCGGCCATAAAGGGCTTCGAATGGAGCAGACTCGATGCTCGTGTGATAACTGTTATTGTAGTAAAATTCGACAAGGGGTAAGTGAGTATCCCATGCCTTCCCAAAGTCAATCACACAGGATCTCAACATATCTTCCAATGTTTGGATGGTTCTCTCACTTTGTCCATCAGTCTGAAGATGGTAGGCTGTACTCATGTCTAGCCTCATTCCTAGGGAACTTTGTAGTGACTGCCAGAACCTCAAAGTGAACCTACTATCTCTATCGGAGATAATGGATATAGGAACACCATGCAGTTTTACGATTTCCCTAATGTATGTTCTCGTAAGCTTCTCCATCTTGTGAGTTTCCTTGATAGGCAGGAAGTGTGCTGACTTGGTCAATCTATCGACGATGACCCATATGGTATCAAGTCCACCGGTTGTCTTGGGAAACTTGGTTATGAAATCCATAGTGATCTGCTCCCACTTCCATTATGGTATTTCCGGTTGTTGTCGAAGACCGGAGGGTTTCCGGTACTCGACCTTAACCTTTGCGCAAGTAAGGCATTTACTTACGAAGGTAGCAATCTCTGCTTTCATGTTAGGCCACCAATATAACTTTTTAAGATCCAGATACATCTTATCTGAACCTACATGGACGGAATAATGAGTGTTGTGCGCCTCGGTCATCACCAAGTCTCGGAAGCCACCATGTTTCGGTGTCCAGATCTGGTCCATGTAATATAAGGCTCCGCCACCCTTGGGTTCTAAGTTCTTATCCATTCCTCTAAGGGATTCGGCCGCCACATTTTCAGGTATCAAGACTTCAAGTTGAGCCTCCTAAATTTGTGTAGAGAAGTGTGAATGGATAGTCATTGTCAACGATTTGACCCTTCGACCAGAATATTCTTTCTGACTTAGGGCGTCTGCTACTACATTGGCTTTACCCGGATGATAACGAATTTCGCATTCATAGTCGTTGAGTAGCTCGACCCACCGTCATTGTATCATGTTGAGCTCCTTCTGATCGAATATGTGTTGTAAACTCTTGTGATCTGTAAAGATGGTGCTTTTCGTAGTTGACTTCGTGTAGTTGACTTCGTGTGTCTTCAGCTGTCTCGAGGCATAGGCGATGACCTTACCTCGTTGCATCAGAACACAACTGAGCCCTTGGTTGGATGCATCGCAGTATACAACGAAGACTTCTATTCCTTCGGGGAGGGATAGTATCAGCGCGGTGCATAAGGCTTGCTTCAGCGTTTGAAACGCTTTTTCTTGTTTCTCTTCCCAATCAAAGGCCACTCCTTTTTGGGTCAGTGTAGTAAAAGGTTTCGCAATCCAGGAGAAGTTCTGTATAAACTTGCGGTAGTATCCAACGAGACCTAGAAATTGATGAATTTCTGTAGGCGTCTTCGATGCTGACCAGTTTTTAATGCCCTTAATTTTGGATGGGTCCACGTGGATTGCCTCTTTGCTAACCATGTTTCCTAAGAATTCAACTCTTCGGATCCAAAATTCACATTTAGAGAACTTCTCATAGAGCTTCTCCGTTCGTAAAGTTCCTAGAACTTGTCGTAGGTGATCGCCATGCTCTTCCTTACTTCGATAGTATATAAGGATGTCATCAATGAAAACGATGACGAACTGATCCAAGTAAGGACAACATACTCTATTCATTAAGTCCATGAACACTACAGGCGCATTGGTCAATCTGAATGGCATCACCACGAACTCGTAGTGTCTGTAACGAGTTCGGAAGGCTGTCTTTGGAACATCCTCCTCTAGCACTCGTAAATGGTGATATCCGGATCTTAGATCAATTTTATAAAAGTAACTTGCCCCTTGCAGTTGGTCAAATAAATCATCTATGCGAGGCAGAGGGTAACGACTTTTGACCGTCGGTTTGTTGAGTTCTCTGTAGTCGATACATATACAGAATGATCCGTCTTTCTTCTTAACAAACAAGACCGGCGCTCCCCAGGGTGAGAAGCTTGGTCTAATAAAGCCCTTACTGAGTATTTCGTTAATTTGACCAGATAGTTCCTGCATCTCTGCTGGTGCTAAGCAGTAGGGCGATTTGGCTACTGGGTAGCTCCTGGGACTAAGTCGATTATGAACTCGACTTGTCGTTGCGGAGGTAATCCTTGTAGTTCTTCAGGAAAGATGTCGGGAAAGTCGCTCACTACTGGGATGTTCTTTAGTTCTTTCGTTTCTAGGCTCATATGGACAACGTGAGCGAGGAATGCACGATATTCCTTACGTAGATACTTTTGTGCTTGAATACTTGAGGTAATACGAAGACTCGTACCGGATTTGTCGCCGTAGATGATGAGAGTTTCATTAGCCGGAAGATTTAGACTGACTGCTTTCTCGTAGCACCTGATGTCGGCGCGATGAAGACTCAACCAATCCATGTCGTTGATGACGTCGAAGCGTTTAATCAAGACCGGCATGAGGTCGATTCGAAATGAATGGCTATCTAGAGTTAGGGTACATCCTATGTATATGCTATTCATGCTCTCAGTTTTCCCATTTGCCATTTCGACATTGAATGGTTCCTTAAGTGTGCATGGTTTTTGTTTAAGTAGGCGAGTAAATTTATGATTTACGAAGCTTCTCTCCGCTCTGCTATCAAACAGTATGCATGCATAAGAGGTATCGAGGAGAAACGTACCAGTTACCATCATTGGGTCGACAACTGCCTCCCTGTGGCCTATAGCCAAAACTCTTCCTGCTCCATCAGCATTTCTTGCTTTGGGGCAGTCCCTTTTATAGTGGCCCACATCGCCACATCCATAGCAAGCCTGGCCCACACCAGCACCGGGAACTTGGATGATCGGTTTTGCCGGAGATTTACAGAAACAGACATTGTGTCCTTTCTTGTTGCAGTTGGAGCACTGCATTTCCCGGTGGGGACTGTTGTGGTGGAAGTTGCATTTGTTGCACTTTGGTAAACTTCCTGTGTACTGCTTCACTGGAACAGTAGCAGCGGGCGTTATCGCGACATGAACTGCCACAATATGCTGCTTTTTGGCAGCTCGTTGTTTCTTCTTGTCATCCCAGAACTTCCGCTTATTGTCAGCGGGTTTGGAGGGTTCTGAGATGGCCAGGGTTGTTGTTGATGATGGGGATTGGACTCCATGATCGATTAGTCATTGTGCCAATTATTTGGCACTGTCAAAAGTAGCAGGGTGTGAAGATAAGACATTCCCCTGATACGGAGGCACCAGCCCCCAGATGTACCTCTCGATCTTTTTCCCTTCAGTGGGAACCATGTTGGGACAGAGGGCCACCAGTTCACTGAATTTGGCGGTATACATGACTATGTTGGAGCCCCTCATGGTTAGGCTCCACAGCTCCTGTTCTAACTTCTGGATCTCGCCCCTCGGGGAGTACTCCTCAATCATGAGGTCTTTCATAGTTTCCAACCCATGTCGTTTGCCACTACAAGAGTGAGTCACTTGACATGGCTGTTCCACCATTTCAGGGCTTTCTCCTCAAAGTTGCAAGCGGCAAACTTGACCTTACTCGCGGCAGGGAAGGAAAAAATTTCGATGACCGACTCTATTAGTTAAGTCCGCCAGTCCCCTTGAAGGACTTTGGCTTGTAGTTAGTGAAGTCCTTGTAGGAGCACTCTCTCGAGCGCACAAGGAGTTCACCTTCAGTAGAGCTAACAGGGGTTCCACCTCTACTGGCATCAATGGAGTGATATTGAGCAATGGCAGTTGCCACTGCCGCAGCTACTGCAGCATTCAGAGCTGCGGTACCGATTGCCGAAGGAGGTGATGGTGGAGGAGGTGGAAGATTACGCCTTGTTGATTTTCGAGGAGGCATCTTTCAACTATAAGTTTAAAGGAGAAATGTACATGGTGGTTAGAATCAATAGTAAGCATAATGAGAGTGTTCTATGTGCTAAATCGCCATAGTCCAACAGTTGAATGAGTGTGTGTTTTGAAATAGTAGTATAGCAGAAGTGTACGAAAAACACAAGAGTACATATTTTTCCAACAGATTAGATAACTGCCAATATTACTGGTATTACTGATGTAAAGGAATTCAGGAAAAACGACCTAACAGTAGGTCTTACATCAAGCCATATGAGGGAAAACTGTTTGACAGTTTAGTAGACTAGATAGTGTACTAAAAGATAGGAATATTTTACAGACAAGTGCTTCATAGAGCACAAATATGAAAGGCTATTCCTTAATCAAAAGAAAAGATGTGCTAGAAATCTTTTAATGGCGATGGGAATTCCTCAAGCGAATCCTAAGGTCTTCCATCTGACAGACCACTTCTTGTAGGTGTCATTCATGAGCCCTTTGGCGAACTCGAAGTTCTGTGACATCAGCTCGTGAGGTAGCTAGCTGTTGCTGCAGAGTCTCATTATTCCTTTTGGTCCTTTCCATTTCCTCTTCGAGATGGAGAATGCAGACCATGTTGACACCAGTGTTGGCATCAATCTCCACTACTCGGACGATGGCTACTCAACCTTGCTCCACATTCCGAGCAATCCTACGGACCATGATGGGTAGGTCTCGATCAGCCGAGCCACCCTCACTTATGTTGTAGAGGCTTCGGTCCCCGTTGTAGGGTAAGGGTTGACCTTGTTCGTCATTCCATCGATTCAAGTTCGTTGCCTACAAGGGTGTGGGACCTTGAAACACGGGTCGGGGTTGTTAATTGGGGCTTGACCTACTTGGGGTAGATTGTTGACTTTTGGCTCAGAGTTAGATCCATCCGAGAAGCCTTCTGCGAGGTTATCATCCAAAGGGATTGGATGCTCATCTTTGGGCTCTTCTTCAAGCCATCCAGCATTGCCGTGGGGTGGAAAGTACGGGTCGCCATGATGAAATCCAGCCATGAAATCTACGCGAGAAAAGGGGTATAAGAATCTTATAAAAATAGATGTACTATTTAAGATAATTATAAGAGGATCTTTATCAGTTATTTCAATACTTGTTTAGTGTATACCAGTTATATGAAATCGAAGTAGGATACACCTTCAAATAAGTAGTCCTAACTTCAAATCCACAACCAAACAAGGACACGAAGTGAAGCAAAGATCACAGATTCTGAGTCTATAACACCTGAATTTCATATAACCTTAGCGTTCCCACATAACGACTATTGACCTACTTGATAGAGACCTTTTTAGTTCTTAGGTAAGTGATTATAGTAACACAAAATACTCTTATAGTATTTTTAAACTTATGTTCTATTCTAGTGCTTTCATTGTAGTAGTGTTGGTAAGTTTTTAGACTTGTTGCCATATCATAACCATTCTAGGGCATATGCTAATCACTCCTCGGACCAGCATACTTGATTAGGCTATGCTATTCCCAGGACTGACCATACATACTCGAGCTTAATTGTGATATTCAATAATCGTAATACTTTTGTATTTGTCATTGTGACACTGATTTTAGTATGAATGTAGACTTGCATACTTAATTAAATATTTTATTATTTAAAAGTATAGACTCTTGGTCAGAGTGTTTTAATCCCAATGTGTTTATAGTTAGTATATATTTTATGGGTTGATATACTCAATTCACTATAAACAATGCTCTGATACCAATCTGTCACATCCCAAAACCTAGAATGACGGAAACGTTCTGAGGCGGAGGACGTCATGTACAGTATCACAACACAGTATAATAGAAAACAAGTAAACAACATCATCTATTGCATTAAATATATAATTTTAATACAAGTGTTCTTTAATATACAACACACCAAAACAGGAATCAAAATAAATATGAGTCTTGAATGCACTCCATCTTCTCAGAAGTTGGCATCGGTACCTGTCTACTGATGATCTGAGAATACAAGTTATTTTGAAAGAGTTTATCACCATTAAAGCTGGTGAGTTCTTACCCCTTAATTAACCTTTTAAATGATTTTAAATGTTTATAAATGCTTTATGGGGGGAATACAAGTTAAATCACGATTAGTTATTATATCAATCACATGTGATTAATAACTAACATACAAATGGATTCTCATACTTTAAATTGTTTTACCAATCAAATGACTTCAAACTGTTTATCAAACGATTTTACATATCAAACTCTTTATCAAATTCACTTTTGTATACAAAACCTTTCTTGTACAGTTTTCAAACTTATATATTGCTAAAACCATGTCTATTACATATATAGTTATATAAATAAGGTTTGAAGGACTTAGGAGAGATAACCCACTTTACTTCCAGCCCTTGTTTGGTTGAGCTCTTAAAGTACTCGGTTGTTTGTCAGAGGGTCATTGAACCCTTAGTTATATATTATGTATATATGTATATGTCACACCCCAAAAACGAGAACGGCGGAATACGTTCTGGGCTGGAGGACGTCATGTACAGTATCATAACAATGCATAATAGTAAAGACAAGCAACCAACATCCATTGTATTATTATAATAATTGTAATACAAGCGTGTTCTGTACAGTTTGTTAAACACCAAAAGTATAATCAAAATAAAAGAGTCTTGTATGTGCTCCATCTTCTCAAAAGTTGCATCTGTACCTGTCTACTGACGACCTGAGAATACAAGTTATTTTGAAAACGAGCATCAGCATAAAGCTGGTGAGTTCATAAGTATTTATTGTCATTGCTTGTATAAAAGTGTTTACGATCATGTGAAATGAAAGCTTTTATCAAAGTTTGAAAATAGTACAATCCCTAGAAAATCCTATATTTTCCAGTAAAAGTAGTCTTCTACCAAGACTTGGTTATTTGTAAGTTTGATTCCTTGAGAGTGTAAAAGCTTTCCCAATAAGAATGTCAGTTATAAAGTATAGTTTTAGACTACATTCATGTAAAGTAAATGGGAAAATAATGTGTTACCCCAGCCGTGTCACTGTCGGATGAATGAAATAAAAATGCAGACTCCAGGTAGTATTAAATGCACAATACACCTCGGGGATTTTGTTTTTCCTTTAATTCTTAATGTGTTAATTAAAGGTTTAAATGTGGACTCGTATGTAACCATGTTGACTGACGATCGAATAACTGATGACCCTCCAGATCACATGTAGTATGGTGACATTTTGTCACCCCTGGGCCTAGTCGGCTCGGACTGTAGCTAGCAGTCGGGATGTGGGAGTGTCTGTCCCATATAGATCTACGCACAATATGCCCGCTCTCCCTCCAGGAGACTCTGGTTACACGGCGATGGCACAGTGAAGTGTCGTAACGAGGAGTAGTATGTCACATCTTGTTTTAGTATATTCTCTTGTATTACAGTATAATGTACTCTTTGGTATAGTGTATTGAGTGTTCTCTTGTATAGTATATGGTATTCTCCTTGGATAGTATTCAACATGTATAGCCTCATAACATTACTAACTATAGTGAGTGTCATGTTAATAGCAGTAATGAGCGGTAAACCTTAACTATGCCTATTATAGTTAAATAGAGGTGTTAGATGCATGCCTTTGATACACAAAGGTATTAAACTAAAGGGAAGCCTTTTATATCCAACACAAATATATATGATATATAACTAAGAATTCAACGACATTCGTACAGATAACAAGATACCCTAGGTCCACAATCAAACAAGAACAGGAAGTAAGGCGAGCTATCAGTCCTAAGTCCTTCAAGTCTTACTTATATAAATATATTAATGTAGATATAGTTTGGGAACAAAATAGATTTTTTTTAAAAGATTTTGGAAATAGTTTTATAACAATTTAACACGAAAAATGAGTTTGATAAACATTTAGAGCAGTTTTGTTGGCAAAGCAGTTAAAATTATAGAAAATCCTTTTTGGTTGCAAGTCATAATCACATGTGATTGAATCTATAACTTGTTGGGTTCAACTTGTATCCCCCCCCCCCCATAAAAGCATTTAAAAACATTTAAAAGGTCAATTAAGGGGTATAAACTCACCTGCAGTGAGTAACACGAATGAAAGATCGCTATAGGATTGTTGGGTGTCAAACGGAGCCTTGAGCGCAAGTAAATCCTATTTAACGTATAATTACATATGTGTGAATACATTAATAGTTATCACCACTAATGATGATAGGGACATGTACTAGGGATGTGAAACACTTAGAATTAAGTGTTATCAACTCATATGGTTGCACATAAGGAGTGTAAAGCCCTATATTGGAGTGTAAGGTCACTAAAACATGGCTTTTGTGTGTGTGCGGCCAAGTGTGTGTTCGGCCGCACACTCACTATGGAGTGTGTCAAAATCGTGGTTCCAAGCGTTTGGGACTATCTAGTGAAGGTGTTTCGACCATTTATTGGCCGGATTGGGAGTTTGGGGAAATTTTGGACCTTAAAAAGGGTGTGTGCGGTTGCACATGGTGTGTGCGGCCATACACACTCCTACAAACTTGACCAAATCAATTTTCCAAGGATTTGTGATGATTCTAAGAAGGTTTTTTGGTCAATGTTAAGCTTGGGTGAGTGTATAGGCCCATTTTAGGGCCAAAAGATGTGTGTGCGGCCGTACACACATAAAGATCATCTAAAATGATGATTTCATGGATCAAACTCAAGGCAAAGGCTTTCCAACATGTTAAAGTAAAGATCTAAGGGTGTTTACTTACTTTTTTTGATGGCTGAAGAGGAAAACTTGAAGAGCTCTTGAGAGAGAATGTTCCAACTTGAAGGAGTGTGAAAAAGGGTGTAAGGTTGACTTAGGTCCTTTATATAGGCTGGAGTGTGAGGCTAGGGGGTGAGCGATTGGTTGTGTGCGGCTGGCTGGCCGCACACTCGGGTGTGCGGCCGCACACACCTTGTTGGGTGTGTTTGGCCCGATTTTGTGATGCTACACACATTCTCACCCTTCCTAAGACTTATATCTAGGTTATACTAAGCCTTAAGCACCCAAGTAGACCCAAAACTTTATTATAAAATAGCAAAACAAGACTATCTTTAATAAAAATTAAGGAATGCACAAGTTAGAAATTTCGGGTTGTCACAGTATAGATATAAAGACTTTTCTCTCAATTCAGTACATTCAATCATTCAATCAAGTTTACTAATAAACTATAATAGGTATAGTTTAGAGTTATACTACTTACTACTTCTAGTTCAACGAAGCATACAAGAGTCAGTTCATTCATGAGTCATTACTTATTACTATGAGAACATATACAATTATACTATGATGGGAACATATACAACTATACTATGATGAGAACATATACAACTATACTATGATGAGAACATATACAACGATACTACGATGAGAAACAATACATTACATATACAAGTATACTTTAACATAAATGTGATCCACTGTATCGGAGCATGCCTTCATTGTCTTGGCCCGAGTTGTAACCAGAGTCTCCTAGAGGGAGAGCGTGAGTTTGCGTATAGATCTATACTGGATTGACTATCCTACACCTTGCTGCTAGCTACAGCCAAACCTGCAGGTCTGCGGGTGCCAAATGTCATACCTTTTGACGACTTACATTGTCGTGTTGTCCAGTCGATAATATGGTACAATTAATCACATAATACCTTGATATAAATCCGGTTTAAGGTAGTTAGTACAACAGTAGTTCCTATAATACAACACTACAGTACTACATTAATTTACCCTTTACATTTATTTGGTGATCATTTCACTTAAACATTAATGTACAAACTATATTTTGATAATGATAGTTACACTTGGGAACAATTACACACTTTTACAAGAAGCAAACATACAAAACAGTTGTGCCTTGGTAGAAGGCTACTTTTAGTAGAAAATATAGGATTTTCTAGGAGATACAAACACTCACATACTTTTATTACAAACGTTTACAAAACTCGTACTTCAAACACCGTTTCAAACATTTTGATACAAACATAAACACTAAATACTTATGAACTCACCAGCTTTTATGCTAATAAACTCTTTTAAAATAACTTGTATTCTCAGGTCATCAGTAGACAGGTACCGATGCCAGCTTTTGAGAAGATGGAGCGCATTCAAGACTCATCTTTATTTTGATTCATATTTTGGTGTCTTATATATTACAGAACACTTATATTAAAATTATATATTTAATGCAATAGATGATGTTGTTTACTTGTTTACTATTATAATGTGTTGTGATACTGTACAAGACGTCCTCCACCCCAGAACGTTTCCACCGTTCTAGGTTTTGGGGTGTGACAATAAATCGTACTTCATTCCAAAACAAGTCTTAGAGTCATACTCTAAGATTGTAACTTGAGTGACATAATTTTAAGAAAGGTTTCTAACACTTGTCAAATGTAAGAGTAACACGTTTCTTACTCTTGTACATTTGAAATTGGTAAGTTGTGATGTTTTGGATAAAATAGAGACCAACTAAGACCTATTGTGAGAAGTGTTTATCTTGATAAGAATCCGCACTAACTCTTGAATATTTGTTTTGTCAAGGAATGGTTCTTGACAAGAGAATGTCATATGTCAAGAAGACAGTGGGAGTCTTAAATATCTTAGAGAAGTTTCAAGAGCTAATCAATAATAAAACCCATTGTTTAATCGCTAGTACACAACTTGAGGTTTGTAACCCATTGTGTTGACATATTTCTGTTTTTGTGCCCATTCTAGTTTAAGCTGACTATGCTTGTGAGTTTTATAAGTTCTCAATTGTTTGCATAACAACCTGGAAGCATTGGTAGGCACTTCTGCTGCCGGGTGGCAAGAAAATGAGATTGGGCAAGTTTAGTCTATATGATTTTGGATCTATCACTAACCTTGTCTTATGATTATGGTTATGACAAATTCACATGGATAGGAACACATAAACCATAAAATCTAAGTTTCATAAGGTTTCTCTCCGATTTATGAAAATGATGGTGAGGAAATGCTTTCACATAGTAGATTTTAAGAAGATAGCAAGTATAATATTTGCATTCTCAAAGTCGTTAGTGGAGCGCGTGTGGTTAACCGGCACACTAACATAGACTTGTGAGAAATGGAAAAGGTCTAAACGATTGAGAATATGATTACGACATCCCTTTTCATAGTTCTAAAATTGTTTAGACACACATGTGAGCTATCTAAGGAAAGGTGTATGATTTTGATACATTCTTATCAAACCAATCTCGTATCAGAAATCTGAACTTTGGTAAGGAATTCAATAAAGTATAGATTTCCAAAAGTCCAGCTGATTTTTGAGTACATGTCAAAGCTAGTGGGAACATAAGTGTTATGCTAATAATCATCATGTTAGTGGGAGCATGATTATTATGTTAACTGTTGCAAGTTAGCAATGTTATTTATAGAAAACAAAAGTTTCAATTCGGGTTTGAAAAGTTGTTTTACAATAATTAAGGGAGAGGATTTTATACTTCAATCCAATTCTACAAACTTAGATTGAGATTTTAATCAGCTTTAGTCAAGGATATATATGAATGTTATGTTGGAATGGTTCAACATAAGGAAATTCTATATATGTGGTGTTCTCAAAATTCGATTATGATTACGACATCCCTCTTCATATTCGAATTGTGAGAACATGGAAAATAAATTCTTTTATAGCATGAATCGTGTCCCATATGCTTTGGGTATAGGATCGATTATATCCATTCTAAAATTTCCAAATGCTTAAGGCATTAAAAAAGAAAAAGGAATAAAACTGGATATGAATAAAATGATTAAGCAATTGTCGAAGACGATCTGAGGTTTACCAATGATTGGTTGCTCGTGGACAATTGGAAGTATAGTGTTAAACTTTGGAAAAGACCATATTGAAATATTCTAAAAAGAGGCAACTCTTGTTTAGAAGTGATAGTCACAATGGTAATATGGAATTCTTTCCATGGGTGGAAGTTATTCTCTGAATCTGTGTAAGATAAGAAAACTTAATGCAAAGAAGGATGTTCAAGGGAATGTACTTTGAATATGAGACTTCGTTTGCATGGAATTGATCTCCATTGGAATACTTTGTAATGTCTGTTTCCAAGTCCTTTTGACTTTTGTGCATAGTCACTACAAGAGAATCATTGCATATAAGTTTAGAATCTAACATATTATAGTAAATGGAAAGAGTTTGGTATTCTTACATTTACAAAAAGGGATTGGAATTGTGAAATGAGCATAATTGGAGTCGTGTTCAATTGATCTATTTCACAAAAGAAAGGACCGTAGGTAAACATAGTATGCATCCTTGGTGCATGGCATGACTATCGATTCAATTCAAGTGTTAAGTTGATAAATCGAAACAATGAATAATGAGTAATCAATATGGTGCTTAGATAAAAGGGATTTTATTTACACTCAAAGTGTTGGGGCCATATAGGATTAGCATTATTCTTGTATATTAGTTTGCATGTTTGACTTCCAGAATAATTATTTTATTCAAACTCTCCACAATCGGTCATACGTTGGAAGTGGGTATTGAATTAAGACTGTCACGAATCTGGCTTGTAAGATTTGTCTAAGGTGCATTAGACATAGAAATGGTTGCTACAACATTCATGAGTGCTCATAGGCTCTGAGTATTGGATTAAACCCACGCTCATTTGAATCACTTCATGGATTTTATCTTGAGTGAATCCTAAGACGATAATATCTTATATTCTTCAAACCTAGAGATATGAGTTGTTGACTATGAGATGGTTATACATTGATTACACAAAAACGCATCAGTAACTTGATGTTATAAAACGTGCCTTTGTGTATGATTCAACAAGTAGTTAGTACAAGCATATGAGTCGAAGTTTATCCGTTCCTTTTACCTCATAAAGATAAAAGCGATATATGTGGGCCCCTCAATGATTTAGTGATGACACCCTTAAGTGCTTGGCCAAGCCTTGTCACACCCCGAAAACCAAAGGCGGAAACGTTCCCGGGGTTGACTCCATTTTGTGTATCAAATCCAATGTACATAGTAATCACAGTAAACAACCATTACATTACATATATATGAAATTTTACATTTGGTTCAAAAGTAAATTGTACAAAGTTATACATATATCATATGAACAAAAGAGACGAGTCTTCAAAGCACTCCGTCTTCACCAAAAGATATCGCCGGGTACCTGTCTAACTTGGACCTGAGAATACAAGCGGTTTGAAAATCAGCATAAAGCTGGTGAGGTCATAAGCGGTTTTGTTTAGTGAAAATGAATCGATTTCCTTTAGTTTTCTAAAAAGATTTGATATCCAAGAAAATCCCATATTTTCTTATGTAAAGTAGTTAAGTTATCTTTCATTACAGTTCTGTTACAGTTATAAGTTAACCCCAAGAAAATCCCATATTTTCCTAATTATAAGATTGATTAGATAACACATAGTATAGTTTAATTCACAAAACTATAATTTAGAAGAACTGTAAATAGAAAGTATTTTGAAAACCTTGGGACTACATCCCGAACCAGTTATAAGATAATTCGATAAAAACCATGGGGTCACTATCCCGAAAGTAGATATAAATAGTTTGATAAACCATGGGATCACTAACCCGAAACGAGATATAAGATAGTATGATAAAATCATGGGATTATCATCCCGTATAAGATTTAGTTTCAAAACCATGGGATTGCCATCCCGAACGAAATATAGACTCAAGATCATGGGATTATCATCCCGAACGAGATATAGACATAAAACCATGGGATTACCATCCCGAACAAGATATAGATTACAAGACCATGGGATTACCATCCCGAACGAAATATAGATTCTAAACAAGTCCTAGCTGTGAATAAGTTTATATTAATACGTATTGTGAGTCGGGTAACCATACTGATATGACAACGAGACCTCCTTGATGTTAGTCAGACATCGAATGATATCCAGAATTTGTCACCCTAGGCGTGCCCGCCTAACTGTAGCTAGCAGTTAAGGTGTGGGATTGTTAGTCCCGAATAGATCTATTCACAAACTCTTCGCTCTCCCTCCAGGAGACTCTGGTTACACTTCCGGAGAGGATTTACTTTATCATCCATAAAGGGTAGTGACTATCTCACAAGCTAGTATTAAACTATTCACAGGATTCTCATACGATAACAAACATACATAGGCTTTAAGACATGATACAGTGAAAAGTAGATACATACAATGAAATTATCTGGCAAAAACATTTGAATGATACGGAGATAAACTGAATCAGACATAGTTTATCTAATAACTTAATACAGATATCAGTACATGATATAAAGAGAAACATAGAACCCCAAATTATTCCCATACTAATTTGATTAGATTGGTTATTTTCTTAACTAAAATCCATTTAGTTGTAATTGACAAATCATTCCTTATGCTCAACATAATACATAAGGAGTAAAAGAGTTTATAAGATTGCCAGATATTATTTGAAACACATAAATGTTATGATTTGAAAACAGTTTTGGTTTGCTTGTATTCCCCCCCTGAAAACAGTTAAAAACAGTGAAAAAGGCGTAGGGGTATGAACTCACCGGACGAGAAGTATGACGACTTGGATGCTAAGAGTTGATCCGGGGCTTGTAAATACACGAGGTTCCTAATTATAATGTAAAGATACACATTTGTACCTAATTAGGACTTAGTTTATTCATTTGATAGGGACACTTGCTCCAAGTCGCGAAAACACTCCGATACGAGTGTTTGGAGGGACCCGGGTGGCGTTTAAGGATGAGAAATGACACTAGGGACTTGGGACTTGAGTTTACTCCCCATGAGTAAACTTTTACATGAGTTTACAACCACAAAACACACACATACATGAGTTTACGGCCGTAAACTCATGTGGGTGTGGCTTTGGGTGTTTAAATGGCTTAAATGGCTTATGAGGACATGGGAAATGATTTTAGGCCTTGATCTAAATGCATGGATTGGATTAAAATCACCAAAAATATTAATTTATGGGAGTTTACGGCCTAGCATAGGCTCCTGGCCGTAAACTCCTAATTACTCAAGGAAATGGTGCTAAATGGTGCTAGAACAAATCACATGTGATTGGTAAAATTAATCCAAGGCCTAACATGAGTTTGTATGAGATTTTTGGGGAATTTGTGGAGTTTACGGCCCATGAAACCCCCTTCATGGCCGTAAACTCTTGTGTGTGGTGTTCCAAAGTGTTTCAAGGCCTAGAACATGCATGAAAGGACTTCTAAAATTCATCTAAGGGCCTTAGGGGTGTGTAGTTTGCATTCTAACACCAAAAATTTTGGAGTTTACGGCCCAAGAATAGGTCTTGGCCGTAAACTCTTAAAAACCTCATAAATGTTGTGTTTTAGGCCCTCAAAGTATTTTTGGTTGGTCCCTTGATTTATTCCAAGGCTTTTGGTGGTGTTGCATGGCTTTCTAACACCTTAGAATGAGATTTATGCCAAGTTTTGTGGAGTTTACGGCCCAAGAACTCTCCTTGGCCGTAAACTCATCTAAGTCCCTCAAAATTAATGTTTCAAGTGTCCAAATGCAAGAATCAAGGTCCTATAATTCATATCTAAGCTGTAGGGGTGATTTGGAAGGGTTTAAAGACATGAAAAACACCATTTTCATGAGTTTACGGCCCAAGCTTATGCCTTGGCCGTAAACTCCTTCAAAGTCCACAAAATCATAGGTTTAAGTGTTCTAAGTCCATATCTTGAAGTCCCTTAGCCATATCTAAAGTCCAAATGAGTTAAGGAAGGAGTTTAAGGGCTAAAAACCCCTCAAAATGGTGTTTACGGCCTAGGCTGCCTCCTGGGCCGTAAACTCACATACTTTGTCCAATTTCATGGTTAAGTGGCTAATTTGGAAGCTAAACATGCTATAGATTAAGGCTAGGAAGGTACCTTAAGGATTTGAAGCCTTAAATTTGAGTTTTGGACACTTAATCTTTGGATTTAGGAGAGAGGTTAGAGAGAGAGTAGAGAGAGAAGGAAAAAGCTTCAAATGAGTGCTAGAACATGTTTATATAGTCCCTAAAACTTGGACACGGAGGAATTCTACCCGATACCGGCCTTAAACGATGCTTTGGGTCGCACCCGATTGAGTTTTCGTCACCCGACGAGGATATTTCTATAACTTAAGAAATAAATGTTTTGGGCTAATTTCATGAGTTCCTAAATGATTTGGACCCTCATTGAATGATAATAAATATATAACTTTTAGTTAACTAAGCCCAAAAATGATATCGGGACATTTCGATTTCCGACGAGTTATACGTGTAGGACGGGTTTCCGGCGATGAACAACTTCGGGTTGTTACATTATCCCCCCGTTAGAGGGAATTTCGTCCCGAAATTCAAAGAATAAGATACAGGTCATGGATTTGAAATGAGATACGAATGGATTTTTGTTGCCTCGGATCTTCACTTCCTCAAGTGGAATCAGGTCTCTATTGGGCGTTCTAACGAATTCTCATTATCGGGACATGTCTTGGTTTCGCTTCTTGACTCTCTCTCAATTTACGATATCAATCTGCTTTCTCGTGGAAATTCCAATCCTGAACGACTTCGGTTTCCTCAAAAGAATCACCAGGGTTTCATTGGGCAGACGTTTCTAAGGATTCGAGACGTGATGGTCTAGATAGATATTAACAAGCTCTAAGGGCATCCGAAACCTGAAGGTTACAGAATCGATCTCTATGAAGATCTCGAAAGGTTTGATGTGAGACTAAACTAGATGCTCGAAAGAAACTCCCGAGAATCCTTCGGGATAGACATTTAGAGGAAATAGTTGTTAACTTCCCGTTCCTCAATAATCACAGAAACGAAGGATGCGCGGTAATTCACATTGGGAAAACTTTTGATTTCTAAAGCATAAAATGATACGGAAGTTTGATGCCGAAGATCACGAGAATCGGGTCGAGAAAAAGATCTAACGAGCGGCCCTTTCGAAAGTAAAGATAACAATGCGAACGAAAACTCAGTCGTTTTTAGTTAAACATGGCACCAAAGTATTTTCATGGAAAGTTTCTCCCTTTATAAATCGAATGGAATAGAATAGCTCTCCGGACCGAGGATTCAGTCTATAGATACGAAGTTAGTGTTCTCTATTTTACTAGTGAGTCGTCTCGACGGTATACATTTCGATTACATACGAAGGATTGAGTTTAGAATATGTTCGAATAGATAGATAACAGGTTTCCCTTTTTGCACCCAAAAATTGAAAAGAGTTGCAAGTATAAGAATTATCAAAGAGAGATATACCTGCGGCAACAGAGGGATTTGTGGTTGTAGCTGTCTTGGGACAATTCCTTTTGAAGTGTCCAGCTTCACCACAATTGTAGCAGGCCGGACTGATTCCCGTTCCAGATGATTGGTTTGTTGGGTTCGCTGGTTTTCTACAGGTTCGCGCAAGATGGCCCTTATTGCCACAATTGTCGCAGATCCTTTCGCGACATGGTCCAGGAGTGCAGTGGTGGTAGTTACACTTACCACACCAAGGAAGGGTACCAGTGTATCCACTGGCAGGAGTTTGGGCTGTGGAACCTACAGCCGAGACAGCAACAGGGGCGGTAGCAGCATGGACTGCTACCGTTTGCTGTTTCTTAGAAGACCCTTGCGTACTCTGGGCCTTACGCTTGTTCCAGGATTTCCTTTTACTTCCGCCTCCACTAGTGACTGGCTCGGGGGTAGTAGCTTCTTCATCAGAGTTGTCTTCGTGATCTATCAGGATTTTTGCAAGGCACTTGGCACTGTCATAAGTGTCTGGCTTCGCAGCCAAGACATTCCCCTTTGTTGGCTGGGTCAACCCCCAGATGAATCTCTCTATCTTTTTACTTTCTGGGGTAACCATTCCCGGACAAAGTAACGCCAGATCATCGAATCTTGAGGTATAAGCAGCTATGTCAGAACCCTTCATCTTAAGGTTCCATAGTTCATGTTCTAGCTTCTGAAGTTCGCCCCGAGGGCAATACTCTGCGAGAAGAAGCTCCTTCATAGCTTCCCAACCCATAGCATTGGCTACAGGTAAAGTTAAGGATTTGACTCGGCCATTCCACCAAGTCAGGGCTTTGTCAAGGAAAGTACAGGCGGCAAACTTGACTCTATCAGACTCCGAACAGCCACATATTTCAAAGATCGATTCGATTCTTTCGAACCATCGGGTTAAAGCAATGACACCCCCTGTGCCATCGAAGAATGTCGGTTTTGCGTTCATGAAATCCTTATAGGAACCCCCTTTTTGGTGTCCCTGGCTATCTTCTGGGTTTTGGGGTTGGGGATCACCTCCTGAATTTCTAGAGTTCATTTGCGACATGGCTGCTACCATTGCAGCAGTCAGAACTGTCTGAAGCGATGCAAGATCAAGTTGAAAAGGAGGATTGTTGTTGTTCGATGAGCTGGGTCTCTTTCTTGGAGGCATCGTGATCTAACAAGATCAGGAAAGAGAGGATCATAAGTCCTCTGAATTGAATCAAGAGATATGGGACAGGAGATATCTCATCATGGAAAATATAGCATCATACAAAGCGATAAAGCAGAAAGGAGTTATAAAGATAGAGCATTTTATCGCTAGAGGAATGATTAAGGAATAACGCGTATACGAGAATTTCTACAAAGGATCGGCTCGAGAAATACTACCATAGTATTTCATGGTTCGCTGCAGCGACGATTTGTTGTTTGGGGTATTGGGTAAGTTTTAGGTATGCCGCATGCCACAGTCACTCCCAAGCACATGTTGGCCGTGTCTCGAATGAATATAGTTGGCCAGGCTATATTGACCCTAGACACGACTACATAACTGCCCAGGTTTAACCGTAACGTACAACACCCATTTACTTATGTTTTGTTCTACTTATAGTTACGGATTTCGACGGCTCGGCATACTTAAATACTTTTGAAAATACTTATATATTGTAGGATACTTTTAGTTCAGAGCACTTAGGCCCCTTAATGTTTATAGTTTTATACCATGTAAGGTTTGGTATACTCTGTTCACTATAAACAAGGGCTCTGATACCAATCTGTCACACCCCGAAAACCAAAGGCGGAAACGTTCCCGGGGTTGACTCCATGTTGTGTATCAAATCCAATGTACATAGTAATCACAGTAAACAACCATTACATTACATATATATGAAAGTTTACATTTGGTTCAAAAGTAAATTGTACAAAGTTATACATATATCATATGAACAAAAGAGACGAGTCTTCAAAGCACTCCGTCTTCACCAAAAGATATCGCCGGGTACCTGTCTAACTTGGACCTGAGAATACAAGCGGTTTGAAAATCAGCATAAAGCTGGTGAGTTCATAAGCGGTTTTGTTTAGTGAAAATGAATCGATTTCCTTTAGTTTTCTGAAAAGAATTGATATCCAAGAAAATCCCATATTTTCTTATGTAAAGTAGTTAAGTTATCTTTAATTACAGTTCTGTTACAGTTATAAGTTAACCCGAGGAAAATCTCATATTTTCCTAATTGTAAGATTGATTAGATAACACATAGTATAGTTTAATTCACAGAACTATAATTTAGACGAACTGTAAATAGAAAGTATTTTGAAAACCTTGGGACTACATCCCGAACCAGTTATAAGATAATTCGATAAAAACCATGGGGTCACTATCCCGAAAGTAGATATAAATAGTTTGATAAACCATGGGATCACTAACCCGAAACGAGATATAAGATAGTATGATAAAATCATGGGATTATCATCCCGTATAAGATTTAGTTTCAAAACCATGGGATTGCCATCCCGAACGAAATATAGACTCAAGATCATGGGATTATCATCCCGAACGAGATATAGACATAAAACCATGGGATTACCATCCCGAACAAGATATAGATTACAAGACCATGGGATTACCATCCCGAACGAAATATAGATTCTAAACAAGTCCTAGCTGTGAATAAGTTTATATTAATACGTATTGTGAGTCGGGTAACCATACTGATTTGACAACGAGACCTCCTTGACGTTAGTCAGACGTCGAATGATATCCAGAATTTGTCACCCTAGGCGTGCCCGCCTAACTGTAGCTAGCAGTTAAGGTGTGGGATTGTTAGTCCCGAATAGATCTATTCACAAACTCTTCGCTCTCCCTCCAGGAGACTCTGGTTACACTTCCGGAGAGGATTTACTTTATCATCCATAAAGGGTAGTGACTATCTCACAAGCTAGTATTAAACTATTCACAGGATTCTCATACGATAACAAACATACATAGGCTTTAAGACATGATACAGTGAAAAGTAGATACATACAATGAAATTATCTGGCAAAAACATTTGAATGATACGGAGATAAACTGAATCAGACATAGTTTATCTAATAACGTAATACAGATATCAGTACATGATATAAAGAGAAACATAGAACCCCAAATTATTCCCATAATAATTTGATTAGATTGGTTATTTTCTTAACTAAAATCCATTTAGTTGTAATTGACAAATCATTCCTTATGCTCAACATAATACATAAGGAGTAAAAGAGTTTATAAGATTGCCAGATATTATTTGAAACACATAAATGTTATGATTTGAAAACAATTTTGGTTTGCTTGTATTCCCCCCCTGAAAACAGTTAAAAACAGTGAAAAAGGCGTAGGGGTATGAACTCACCGGACGAGAAGTATGACGACTTGGATGCTAAGAGTTGATCCGGGGCTTGTAAATACACGAGGTTCCTAATTATAATGTAAAGATACACATTTGTACCTAATTAGGACTTAGTTTATTCATTTGATAGGGACACTTGCTCCAAGTCGCGAAAACACTCCGATACGAGTGTTTGGAGGGACCCGGGTGGCGTTTAAGGATGAGAAATGACACTAGGGACTTGGGACTTGAGTTTACTCCCCATGAGTAAACTTTTACATGAGTTTACAACCACAAAACACACACATACATGAGTTTACGGCCGTAAACTCATGTGGGTGTGGCTTTGGGTGTTTAAATGGCTTAAATGGCTTATGAGGACATGGGAAATGATTTTAGGCCTTGATCTAAATGCATGGAATGGATTAAAATCACCAAAATGATTAATTTATGGGAGTTTACGGCCTAGCATAGGCTCCTGGCCGTAAACTCCTAATTACTCAAGGAAATGGTGCTAAATGGTGCTAGAACAAATCACATGTGATTGGTAAAATTAATCCAAGGCCTAACATGAGTTTGTATGAAATTTTTGGGGAATTTGTGGAGTTTACGGCCCATGAAACCTCCTTCATGGCCGTAAACTCTTGTGTGTGGTGTTCCAAAGTGTTTCAAGGCCTAGAACATGCATGAAAGGACTTCTAAAATTCATCTAAGGGCCTTAGGGGTGTGTAGTTTGCATTCTAACACCAAAAATTTTGGAATTTACGGCCCAAGAACAGGTCTTGGCCGTAAACTCTTAGAAACCTCCTAAATGTTGTGTTTTAGGCCCTCAAAGTATTTTTGGTTGGTCCCTTGATTTATTCCAAGGCTTTTGGTGGTGTTGGATGGCTTTCTAACACCTTAGAATGAGATTTATGCCAAGTTTTGTGGAGTTTACGGCCCAAGAACTCTCCTTGGCCGTAAACTCATCTAATTCCCTCAAAATTAATGTTTCAAGTGTCCAAATGCAAGAATCAAGGTCCTATAATTCATATCTAAGCTGTAGGGGTGATTTGGAAGGGTTTAAAGACTTGAAAAACACCATTTTCATGAGTTTACGGCCCAAGCTTATGCCTTGGCCGTAAACTCCTTCAAAGTCCACAAAATCATAGGTTTAAGTGTTCTAAGTCCATATCTTGAAGTCCCTTAGCCATATCTAAAGTACAAATGAGTTAAGGAAGGAGTTTAAGGGTTAAAAACCCCTCAAAATGGTGTTTACGGCCTACGCTGCCTCCTGGGCCGTAAACTCACATACTTTGTCCAATTTCATGCTTAAGTGGCTAATTTGGAAGCTAAACATGCTATATATTAAGGCTAGGAAGGTACCTTAAGGATTTGAAGCCTTAAATTTGAGTTTTGGACACTTAATCTTTGGATTTAGGAGAGATGTTAGAGAGAGAGTAGAGAGAGAAGGAAAAAGCTTCAAATGAGTGCTAGAACATGTTTATATAGTCCCTAAAACTTGGACACGGAGGAATTCTACCCGATACCGGCCTTAAACGATGCTTTGGGTCGCACCCGATTGAGTTTTCGTCACCCGACGAGGATATTTCTAAAACTTAAGAAATAAATGTTTTGGGCTAATTTCATGAGTTCCTAAATGATTTGGACCCTCATTGAATGATAATAAATATATAACTTTTAGTTAACTAAGCCCAAAAATGATATCGGGACATTTCGATTTCCGACGAGTTATACGTGTAGGACGGGTTTCCAGCGATGAACAACTTCGGGTTGTAACATTATCCCCCCGTTAGAGGGAATTTCGTCCCGAAATTCAAAGAATAAGATACAGGTCATGGATTTGAAATGAGATACGAATGGATTTTTGTTGCCTCGGATCTTCACTTCCTCAAGTGGAATCAGGTCTCTATTGGGCGTTCTAACGAATTCTCATTATCGGGACATGTCTTGGTTTCGCTTCTTGACTTTCTCTCAATTTACGATATCAATCTGCTTTCTCGTGGAAATTCCAATCCTGAACGACTTCGGTTTCCTCAAAAGAATCACCAGGGTTTCATTGGGCAGACGTTTCTAAGGATTCGAGACGTGATGGTCTAGATAGATATTACCAAGCTCTAAGGGCATCCGAAACCTGAAGGTTACAGAATCGATCTCTATGAAGATCTCGAAAGGTTTGATGTGAGACTAAACTAGATGCTCGAAAGAAACTCCCAGGAATCCTTCGGGATAGACATTTAGAGGAAATAGTTGTTAACTTCCCGTTCCTCAATAATCACAGAAACAAAGCATGCGTGGTAATTCACATTGGGAAAACTTTTGATTTCTAAAGCATAAAATGATACGGAAGTTTGATGCCGAAGATCACGAGAATCGGGTCGAGAAAAAGATCTAACGAGCGGCCCTTTCGAAAGTAAAGATATCAATGCGAACGAAAACTCGGTCATTTCTGGTTAAACATCGCACCAAAGTATTTTCATGGAAAGTTTCTCCCTTTATAAATCGAATGGAATAGAATAGCTCTCCGGACCGAGGTATCAGTCTATAGATACGAAGTTAGTGTTCTCTATTTTACTAGTGAGTCGTCTCGACGGTATACATTTCGATTACATACGAAGGATTGAGTTTAGAATATGTTCGAATAGATAGATAACAGGTTTCCCTTTTTGCACCCAAAAATCGAAAAGAGTTGCAAGTATAAGAATTATCAAAGAGAGATATACATGCGGCAGCAGAGGGATTTGTGGTTGTAGCTGTCTTGGGACAATTCCTTTTGAAGTGTCCAGCTTCACCACAATTGTAGCAGGCCGGACTGATTCCCGTTCCAGATGATTGGTTTGTTAGGTTCGCTGGTTTTCTACAGGTTCGCGCAAGATGGCCCTTATTCCCACAATTGTCGCAGATCCTTTCGCGACATGGTCCAGGAGTGCAGTGGTGGTAGTTACACTTACCACACCAAGGAAGGGTACGAGTGTATCCACTGGCAGGAGTTTGGGCTGTGGAACCTACAGCCGAGACAGCAACAGGGGCAGTAGCAGCATGGACTGCTACCGTTTGCTGTTTCTTAGAAGACCCTTGCGTACTCTGGGCCTTACGCTTGTTCCAGGATTTCCTTTTACTTCCGCCTCCACTAGTGACTGGCTCGGGGGTAGTAGCTTCTTCATCAGAGTTGTCTTCGTGATCTATCAGGATTTTCGCAAGGCACTTGGCACTGTCATAAGTGTCTGGCTTCGCAGCCAAGACATTCCTCTTTGTTGGCTGGGTCAACCCCCAGATGAATCTCTCTATCTTTTTACTTTCCGGGGTAACCATTCCCTGACAAAGTAACGCCAGATCATCGAATCTTGAGGTATAAGCAGCTATGTCAGAACCCTTCATCTTAAGGTTCCATAGTTCATGTTCTAGCTTCTGAAGTTCGCCCCGAGGGCAATACTCTGCGAGAAGAAGCTCCTTCATAGCTTCCCAACCCATAGCATTGGCTACAGGTAAAGTTAAGGATTTGACTCGGCCATTCCACCAAGTCAGGGCTTTGTCTAGGAAAGTACAGGCGGCAAACTTGACTCTATCAGACTCCGAACAGCCACATATTTCAAAGATCGATTCGATTCTTTCGAACCATCGGGTTAAAGCAATGACACCCCCTGTGCCATCGAAGAATGTCGGTTTTGCGTTCATGAAATCCTTATAGGAACCCCCTTTTTGGTGTCCCTGGCTATCTTCTGGGTTTTGGGGTTGGGGATCACCTCCTGAATTTCTAGAGTTCATTTGCGACATGGCTGCTACCATTGCAGCAGTCAGAACTGTCTGAAGCGATGCAAGATCAAGTTGAAAAGGAGGATTGTTGTTGTTCGATGAGCTGGGTCTCTTTCTTGGAGGCATCGTGATCTAACAAGATCAGGAAAGAGAGGATCATAAGTCCTCTGAATTGAATCAAGAGATATGGGACAGGAGATATCTCATCATGGAAAATATAGCATCATACAAAGCGATAAAGCAAAAAGGAGTTATAAAGATAGAGCATTTTATCGCTAGAGGAATGATTAAGGAATAACGCGTATACGAGAATTTCTACAAAGGATCGGCTCGAGAAATACTCCCATAGTATTTCATGGTTCGCTGCAGCGACGATTTGTTGTTTGGGGTATTGGGTAAGTTTTAGGTATGTCGCATGCCACAGTCACTCCCAAGCACATATTGGCCGTGTCTCGAATGAATATAGTTGGCCAGGCTATATTGACCCTAGACACGACAACATAACTGCCCAGGTTTAACCATAACGTACAACACCCATTTACTTATGTTTTGTTCTACTTATAGTTACGGATTTCGACGGCTCGGCATACTTAAATACTTTTGAAAATACTTATATATTGTAGGATACTTTTAGTTCAGAGCACTTAGGCCCCTTAATGTTTATAGTTTTATACCATGTAAGGTTTGGTATACTCTGTTCACTATAAACAAGGGCTCTGATACCAATCTGCCACACCCCGAAAACCAAAGGCGGAAACGTTCCCGGGGTTGACTCCATGTTGTGTATCAAATCCAATGTACATAGTAATCACAGTAAACAACCATTACATTACATATATATGAAAGTTTACATTTGGTTCAAAAGTAAATTGTACAAAGTTATACATATATCATATGAACAAAAGAGACAAGTCTTCAAAGCACTCCGTCTTCACCAAAAGATATCGCCGGGTACCTATCTAACTTGGACCTGAGAATACAAGCGGTTTGAAAATCAGCATAAAGCTGGTGAGTTCATAAGCGGTTTTGTTTAGTGAAAATGAATCGATTTCCTTTAGTTTTCTAAAAAGAATTGATATCCAAGAAAATCCCATATTTTCTTATGTAAAGTAGTTAAGTTATCTTTCATTACAGTTCTGTTACAGTTATAAGTTAACCCCAGGAAAATCTCATATTTTCCTAATTGTAAGATTGATTAGATAACACATAGTATAGTTTAATTCACAGAACTATAATTTAGACGAACTGTAAATAGAAAGTATTTTGAAAACCTTGGGACTACATCCCGAACCAGTTATAAGATAATTCGATAAAAACCATGGGGTCACTATCCCGAAAGTAGATATAAATAGTTTGATAAACCATGGGATCACTAACCCGAAACGAGATATAAGATAGTATGATAAAATCATGGGATTATCATCCCGTATAAGATTTAGTTTCAAAACCATGGGATTGCCATCCCGAACGAAATATAGACTCAAGATCATGGGATTATCATCCCGAACGAGATATAGACATAAAACCATGGGATTACCATCCCGAACAAGATATAGATTACAAGACCATGGGATTACCATCCCGAACGAAATATAGATTCTAAACAAGTCCTAGCTGTGAATAAGTTTATATTAATACGTATTGTGAGTCGGGTAACCATACTGATTTGACAACGAGACCTCCTTGACGTTAGTCAGACGTCGAATGATATGCAGAATTTGTCACCCTAGGCGTGCCCGCCTAACTGTAGCTAGCAGTTAAGGTGTGGGATTGTTAGTCCCGAATAGATCTATTCACAAACTCTTCGATCTCCCTCCAGGAGACTCTGGTTACACTTCCGGAGAGGATTTACTTTATCATCCATAAAGGGTAGTGACTATCTCACAAGCTAGTATTAAACTATTCACAGGATTCTCATACGATAACAAACATACATAGGCTTTAAGACATGATACAGTGAAAAGTAGATACATACAATGAAATTATCTGGCAAAAACATTTGAATGATACGGAGATAAACTGAATCAGACATAGTTTATCTAATAACTTAATACAGATATCAGTACATGATATAAAGAGAAACATAGAACCCCAAATTATTCCCATAATAATTTGATTAGATTGGTTATTTTCTTAACTAAAATCCATTTAGTTGTAATTGACAAATCATTCCTTATGCTCAACATAATACATAAGGAGTAAAAGAGTTTATAAGATTGCCAGATATTATTTGAAACACATAAATGTTATGATTTGAAAACAGTTTTGGTTTGCTTGTATTCCCCCCCTGAAAACAGTTAAAAAACAGTGAAAAAGGCGTAGGGGTATGAACTCACCGGACGAGAAGTATGACGACTTGGATGCTAAGAGTTCATCTGGGGCTTGTAAATACACGAGGTTCCTAATTATAATGTAAAGATACACATTTGTACCTAATTAGGACTTAGTTTATTCATTTGATAGGGACACTTGCTCCAAGTCGAGAAAACACTCCGATACGAGTGTTTGGAGGGACCCGGGTGGCGTTTAAGGATGAGGAATGACACTAGGGACTTGGGACTTGAGTTTACTCCCCATGAGTAAACTTTTACATGAGTTTACAACCACAAAACACACACATACATGAGTTTACGGCCGTAAACTCATGTGGGTGTGGTTTTGGGTGTTTAAATGGCTTAAATGGCTTATGAGGACATAGGAAATGATTTTAGGCCTTGATCTAAATGCATGGAATGGATTAAAATCACCAAAATGATTAATTTATGGAAGCTTACGGCCTAGCATAGGCTCCTGGCCGTAAACTCCTAATTACTCAAGGAAATGGTGCTAAATGGTGCTAGAACAAATCACATGTGATTGGTAAAATTAATCCAAGGCCTAACATGAGTTTGTATGAGATTTTTGGGGAATTTGTGGAGTTTACGGCCCATGAAACCCCCTTCATGGCCGTAAACTCTTGTGTGTGGTGTTCCAAAGTGTTTCAAGGCCTAGAACATGCATGAAAGGACTTCTAAAATTCATCTAAGGGCCTTAGGGGTGTGTAGTTTGCATTCTAACACCAAAAATTTTGGAGTTTACGGCCCAAGAACAGGTCTTGGCCGTAAACTCTTAGAAACCTCATAAATGTTGTGTTTTAGGCCCTCAAAGTATTTTTGGTTGGTCCCTTGATTTATTCCAAGGCTTTTGGTGGTGTTGGATGGCTTTCTAACACCTTAGAATGAGATTTATGCCAAGTTTTGTGGAGTTTACGGCCCAAGAACTCTCCTTGGCCGTAAACTCATCTAAGTCCCTCAAAATTAATGTTTCAAGTGTCCAAATGCAAGAATCAAGGTCCTATAATTCATATCTAAGCTGTAGGGGTGATTTGGAAGGGTTTAAGGACATGAAAAACACCATTTTCATGAGTTTACGGCCCAAGCTTATGCCTTGGCCGTAAACTCCTTCAATGTCCACAAAATCATAGGTTTAAGTGTTCTAAGTCCATATCTTGAAGTCCCTTAGCCATATCTAAAGTCCAAATGAGTTAAGGAAGGGGTTTAAGGGCTAAAAACCCCTCAAAATGGTGTTTACGGCCTAGGCTGCCTCCTGGGCTGTAAACTCACATACTTTGTCCAATTTCATGCTTAAGTGGCTAATTTGGAAGCTAAACATGCTATAGATTAAGGCTAGGAAGGTACCTTAAGGATTTGAAGCCTTTAATTTGAGTTTTGGACACTTAATCTTTGGATTTAGGAGAGAGGTTAGAGAGAGAGTAGAGAGAGAAGGAAAAAGCTTCAAATGAGTGCTAGAACATGTTTATATAGTCCCTAAAACTTGGACACGGAGGAATTCTACCCGATACCGGCCTTAAACGATGCTTTGGGTCCCACCCGATTGAGTTTTCGTCACCCGACGAGGATATTTCTAAAACTTAAGAAATAAATGTTTTGGGCTAATTTCATGAGTTCCTAAATGATTTGGACCCTCATTGAATGATAATAAATATATAACTTTTAGTTAACTAAGCCCAAAAATGATATCGGGACATTTCGATTTCCGACAAGTTATACGTGTAGGACGGGTTTCCGGCGATGAACAACTTCGGGTTGTTACAAGCCTGGACTGATTTGATTTGTTCAATTAGTCAGTTTTCATAAATCGAAAATTGAGAAACAACAAATGGACAGAGAGAATGATTATAATCCATGACTCAGTCCATATGATATCTGGAATGGAGGAATATATGATCACTTATCTAATGGACGTGTCATTTGATTTGTTCAGAGTTCGACAACGGCTTTAGGAGCTACGATTGCTAGTCAGGTTATGAAGTCGAACATGAATATAATAGTTTCAGACTTATCCAAGTGGGAGACTGTTGGATTAGATGTCTAAGCCCATAACTATTATTGGTATGTACTTCACCCGAGAGCAGCATGGTCCATTTGGGTTGCGTATCATAAGGGCAATTTCTTAGGATGGACTTTTGAGAGAATATGTTGGATATGATTTAATAATATATTATAAGTTATAATATATTAATATGAAATCATGTGTTTTAATTAGTATTGATCAAGTATTAATTTGGAATTAATTTAGTGATCAAAAGCGACTAATTAAATCTATGGGGACTAATTATGTTAATTAGTTATATTTATATGTGTTGGGCTTATGATCCATGTTGGACCAAGTTTATGTATGGATACATCAGAGTTGGTCCACATGAACCATGGACCATTAAACCCATAGGTATGGATTTGGGTTATGTGTTATACCCATGACTCTTGGATTCCTTACACATATAAATAGATGCTTCAAGCCCAAATATCGTGACTAACTCTAGTCTTAGAGTTCATGGAGTTTTGGTGCATGGAGATTCTCTCTCAAGTTCATTATTTGTCCATGATGTGTTGAGATTCCACTTGAGGCTCCCACACTATTGGGGCTAAGCTCTTAAGGCTAGATACATCAAGACTTCAAGTTCCACAATCAGGTATGTTATCCTAACTAGATTCTTGTGTTGTATATGATAAGTATATGCTACTTATAGGTAATACCATGGAAAGTTCATATTTGAATGTATAATAGAGAAAACATAGATCCAAGGTATTTAGGGTTGCATGAACACCTTAGGAGTGTTAGAATGCTCGAAACCTAACAAAAAAATCTCTGATCACAATAAATTTTCGAAACAACGGCCACCTGTCGTGAATCTACTCATCCTTTCTTAAACACATACACATACATCATCTCGCCTCATCCACTAACAACCTAGGTCTCATGTGTCCACACTGCAGATTTCCATAGCAGTTCTATAACCGCACTTGAACGGATCACTGATCCTCTTAACATAATACTTTGTTCTCCCCCACTCAGGGTTCGAACCATCACCAATTGGCAAACCAGCAATCTACTCCATAGACTGTTTCACCAGGTATATCACACTTGACTCTTGAACGTACCACATAATCACTTCAATGATATTCCTGAAGGAACCAAGCAACTCTAAATATCCTATAACTCAGGCAAAAGTCTCGGAATCCTCCCAATGTGACAGCCTCTAGACATCGAGAAGCCTCAGACTGACACACCGCCGGATACCCCAACTGTCCCAAATTAGTCCTGACTCTCAGTCTAAAAATAATATACTGTCATGCACCTCATCTCTGATTCCTCGACCAACTTCCCATCACAGAAATCATCATAAAAGTAAGATACATCACTCTCACAGTTGATACACAATGCAAACAACGAGGGCGACCACCCCGGTATACCCCTCTTGATTACCCGAAACTGCTGCAAAAGTATGCCTCCCTCAATAAGACACCTCCTTGTTCTCTTCCATATTAGCCCCACAATAACTCTCTCATGGTATAATAAATACCTCACAGAAAACATACCACCCAAAAGACTCTGATGGAAAGGTTGCAACTCTATGCTACTCCACGGGGTTTACGTCCAAACTCTAAAACTGGAAGCTCGGTATCTCTTTTGCTTCTCCCGGGAAACTTGGACAACACAACTCTTGTCACAGAAGGTGACGTCTCGTCTATCAGTCGATTGCTCAACTCAAATCGTGATCCCTCAATAAGCATCGTCTCTACTCATACCTGAGTCTTGCGGCTCCAACTGGCATCTCACAAAAAATCTCTCAGAATTAACTCAATTTACTTCTCAAGGTGTGCTTCATTGAAACTCGTTTGACATGGCCCTCTGGCCCCACACTCTATCATATCTGCTCTCAGTTACATCAATCACAACGAGATAACCGATAAACTCTAAAGCACTAACCGCTACGAATCATGGTACTCGAACCATGTGATCACCTCCAAATCTTCTACAAATCATGGTACTCGAAGCATGTTATCACCTCTCAGTTTGCTACGAATCATGGTACTTGAACCATGTTATCACCTCTCAATCTGCTACTTATAACCTCTGGAATTCTCCCTGTTTTGAGTATCGGTCCTCTACTTTCAGTAGTATGTGCCCATACTACCTGCCACATCTACCGATACTTTCCATATGGATTGTCTCCAGATTTCCTAATTAACTGCTCAACCTTCTCGATCACCAACCCCGTTAAACATGGTCGCTCCCCAATGACTACTTTCCTCTATCAGTGCACTTAGCTAACTAAGGTCTCTCCCTAGGCTCTTCCTAGGTTCTCTCACTTCTCTACCATCAGCTGCTGAAGAACTCCTTATGATGCCAGCCATATACCTCCTGAATATCGTCATATTCACTTAGTAGCTGACACCCATCATCAAGAGTTCCTCACAGCACGAAGCAAGCAACATTCGAGCATCAAATAATCTCTACCAACATGTAAAACCACTCTAGGTTATTACTCCATTTTCTCTACTCACACTCAAAAGGTATCATCGAACTCAAGTAACTCTACCCCATGCGGGTATCTTACTACTCCCTTAGTAGGCTCCTCCATTGCTCATCTAGGTATCTCTCCTATATTTTCTCTCAATTCAAAAACCCTCTATAGGTGATCTCTGCTAAATACTCTTACTCAGATCATACTCAAAAGCAAATCACTAATAGCAGCAGCTCCTAGGCTAAGGCATCACAATTCAGGAAAGTCTAGCCCTATAATATGAAATACCTAGCCTACTCTCTAGCATGAATAATATCTCATAAAATATCTCATTACACAAAAGTAAAGGTATTTTTGGAAATCACCGTTCGGGCTCTGGCTGATTGTACACACTACTCCAACTCGTTTTCTCTTAAACTCTTTCTCATTTTAGAAAAAATATCTCGTTTGGAAATTTTTCTCAAATCCCCAGTTTGAGTCCAAACACATCCGAAGGTGAATCTGAATCCTTCAAACCAAGGCTATAATACCAACTTGTAACGACATAAATTTTTCAACAAATTTTTCCATTAAAAATCACATAATTCTCATAACACATTTCACAAAATCGCATTTATGAAGTTTAAAAATCATAACTTCATAATTGTTTAATTAATAAACCGGGATCCTTGAAAACTAACTCGTTCTCTGGTGTGTACAATCAAGCCGGTGCCTTCCTGCAACTCTGAGAAAAACCTGAAACACAAATCACATAACACGGTAAGCATGAAGCTTAGTGAGTTCCCCAAAATATAACATACACAAATAATAAGCATCTCATGGCTATAGCTCATTGGACCCTCCGGTCCAGTCTCAGTGAAGACCCTCCGGTCTCACGGATCGTTAGACCCTCCAGTCCGGTCTCAGGGTGGACCCTCCGGTCTCACATCTCGTTACACCCTCCAGTCTCACGGCTCGTTGGACCCTCCAGTAGGGTCTCAGTAACACATAATAAAACATATATATCACACAGACGAAATGCATAACTCAAGTAAATGTTGGGTTTTGAGCATTCTAACACTCCTAAGTGTACATGCATCCCTAAATACCTTGGATCTATGTTTTCTCTATTATACATGCAAATATGAACTTTCCAAGTTATTCATCCTAACTAGCATAATAACATTGATTTATATGAATATCTCAAGTTAGAATTACATACCTCTTTGATGTAGATTGTCTCCATGAAGCTTAAGTGCCTAGTGCCCCAAGTGTGACACCACAAATGGTTCACACAACACCAAATACACTTGGAATAGATTAGAGAGAAATCTACACTTCATAAAAATACGCTAGCCCTTTCACATATAATCTAGTGCTGATTTTGTAAACAATAAGATGCTTATATAGTTAGTGACAATTAGGATAAACCCTAATTATCATGCCTTTCCATTTCCTTGGATCCATGGGTTCAAATACACCATGGAGCATCCATGGAGAATCCTATGGGTTTTAGCCCAACTTGACAATCCATGAAGCATTAGCCCACTATACAAGTATGGATGATTTACACAATCAACCCATATATTTAATTAATCTTCTTTTGATCACTTAATTAATCCTAGATTAATTCTTGATCAATACTAATTAAATAATCTTATTAATATATTAGAACTTATAATATATTAACAAACGTTAAGTGTTATTTCTCTCATTATAGTTTATCCAAATGCATGATGCCATGCAACCCAAATGGACCAAGTCGGGTCGGGTCAAGTCTTATCAATTATAGTTATGGACTTAGACACTAATCCAACAATCTTCCACTTGGATAAGTCTAAAACTATTATTGCAAGTATGACTTCAAGAACCGACTGGCAATCGTAGCTCTCAAAAGCTTCTGCCGAACTCTAACCTTGCCGATGATCTCTGACCTTTGTTAATGACTTCTCCATCAGATAAGGGATCATATATTCCTCCATTCTAGATATCATATGGACTGAGACATGGATTATAGTCATTCTCTCTGTCCATTTGTTGTTTCCCGATTTCTGATTTTTGACGACTGACTAATTGAACAAATCAAATTAGTCTAGGCCTGCCCGAGCACTTACATTTGTCATCACCAAATCATCAAGGGGCCCACAGATATCACTTTTATCCTGAAGGTAAAAGGAATGGATAAACTTCGACTCATATGGCTTGTTCTACTACTTGTTGAATTATACACAAAGGCACGTTTTATAACATCGAGTTACCAATGCGTTTTCGTGCAATCAATGTACAACCAACTCAAAGTAACAATTCATATCTCTAGGTTTGAAGAATATAGGATATTATCGTCTCATGATTACTCATGATAAAATCCATGAAGTACCTCCAATGAGCGTGGGTTGAATCCGATACTCAGAACTTATGAGCACTCATGAGTATTGCAGCACCACATTGTCCAACAACTAAGACCTCTACAAGACAACCCATGACGGTCTTGATTCATATCTACTTCCAACATATGACTGACTGTGCATAGTTTGAATAACTTAGTCATTCAAGAAGAATGACCTAGTTATTCTGGAAGTCAAAACATGCAAAACTAAAACACAAGAATAATTGAATCCAATATGGTCTCAGAACTTATGAATATAAATAAAACACCTGTTATTTATCACCATATGATTATACATTATTCATTGCATACTATTTCAGCTATCAACTTTATACTTGAATTAAATTCAATAGTTGTCCCATGCTCCAAGCATGTACATTATGTTTTTTAAACACTAGTCATGCCATACACCAAGTATGCATACTATGTTTTTCTATGATCTTTACTTTGTGAAATAGATCAATTGAACATAACTACAATGATTCTCATTTCACAGTCCCAAATCCTCACTTCAAATGCAAGAATTCAAAATTCATGCCATTTACTGAAATCTGTTAGATTCTAAACTTATATGCATTGATCCTCTTGTAATGATTATGCATAAAGTCACAAAGACTTGACAACAAATATTACAGAGCATTCCAAAGGAGATCAACTCCTTGGAAACATCCTTCTTGCATTAAGTTTCCTAATCTTACACAGATTTATTGAACAACTTCCACCTATAGGATCATTTCCATATTCCCCTTTTGACTATCACTTCTGAACAAGAGTTGCCTATTTTCAGAATCTGTCAATATGGTCCTACCAACAATTAACACTATACTTCCAACTGTCCATGAGCAACCAATCTTTGGTAAACCTTAGATTGTCCTCAACAATTGCTTAATCCTTTTAGTCATATCCAATTCTAGACCTTTTCCCTTCTTAATGCCCCAAGCATTTGGAAAATTTTAGAAAGGATGAATATAGCACATGTAATTGATCCTATAACCGAAGCATATGGGACACGATTCATGATGTCTCATATAAAGACTAAACCAGTCTTTTGCTATAATATTTCCATTTCAATTTGCCAAGTTCTCATAATTCAGATTATGAAAAGGGATGTCGTAATCATAATCGAATTTTAGAACGCAAATAATGGACCCATATATAGAATTTTCTTATGTTGAGACATTCCAACATAACATTCATATATATACTTGACTAAAAACCTCAATCTAATCTTTTAGATTTGAGATGAAGTATAATTTCCTCTCCCTTAATTATAGAAAAAAAACACTTTCCTAATTGAAACCGTTTGTTTTCTATAATTAACATTGCTAACTTGCAAACTTTATCATAATTATCATGCTCCCACTAACACGATGATTATTAACATAACACTTATGCTCCCACCAGCTTCGACATGTAATCAGAAATCAACTGGACTTCTAGAAATCAATACTTTATTGACTTTCTTACCAAAGTTCAGATTTCTGATACTAGATTGCTTTGATAAAACTTTATTAATATCATACAACTAATCTTAGATAGCTCACGAGTGTGTCTAAACAATTTTAAGAACTATTAAAAGGGATGTCGTAATCATAGTCTCGATTGTTTAGACCTTTTCCATTTCTCACAAGTCCATGTTAGTGTGCCAGTTAACCACACACGCTCCACTAACGACTTTGAGGATGCAAATATCACAATTTCTATCTAGCTAAAATCTACTAAGTGAAAGTGTTTCCTCGCCATCATTTTCATGAATCGGAGAGAAACCTTATGACAATTAGATTTAATAGTGTATGTGTTCTCATCCATGTGAATTGTCAAAACCATAGTCACAAGACAAGGATAATGACAACTTCAAACTCATATGGACTGAACTCAATCTTAATTTCTTGCCAGCTAACAGCTCAAGGGCCTGCCATTGCTTCGAAGTTATGGTGCAACCAATTGATAACTCTAAGAACTCATATGCAAAGCCAAATTTAATTGGAATAGGCATAGAATATGTCAACATGATAGGTTATAAACCTCAAGTCGTGTGCTAGTGAAGAACTTTAGGTTTTATTCTTGATTAGTTCTTGAGACTTTCAAGACCTTTAAGACTCCCACTGTCCTCTTGACATATAAGACTTTCTTGTCAGATATTCAAGAGATAGTTTGGATTCTAATCAAGACAAACACTACACACAATTTCAAATGTACAAGAGTAGAAAACTTTTACTCTTACATTTGACAAGTGTTTTAAACCTTCTTTAAGACACGTCACTCTAGTTACAATCTTTGAGTATAACTCTAAGAATTGTGTTTTCGGATGAAGTATGAATCATTTTCTTGATTTAACCACTTGAACAATTCATAACTCCTCTTCTTAACTATCAGAATGCACTTTGAGGATGAATTGTGATAAGGTCTCAAAATCATTAAGATGGTCTTAAAACATGATACTAAAGTACTCCCCCATCTTTTCATATTTGAAAAACTTTTATCTTTCTGCCTAAGTTGATTCTTCTTATTCGCTCTGCCATACATTGGAACCTTTTCCAATGTCTCAGAATTACACTTAAGCTTGTAAGTATAACCATATTTACTGAGCTTTAGTAAATTATGACGCATAGTCTTATCGATCTTTTGTGGTGGATTTAACCAGTGCACAATAACGTGTACTCGATCCCTTAGTCCTTTACTTGACTCAAACATCCATGTGAACAAGTAGTTAGTCTTAATTTTTCCAATGCTAGAAATTTCTCATCCATCATGCTATACAACTTGCATGATTCCAAGTCTCGGTTCAATTGAAACCTTGGGTGATGAGAATCTTTCCTTATTTGGTAAATTTAGACATTACCACAAATGAATGAATCAAATTCACTTTCCAATATTGCTATCAGTGGAATCTTATAAGCAACAATTTTCCACAAACGCCATTGTAAGGATACATAAAATAACTAAAATCAAAAGATTTACCTTTTATTTTAAAACTTTGCGGAAAAACTTATCCTTACAATCCATATGAAAACTTGTTGTTATTTATTCCTAAGCAATATATATCATAACTCTTAAGTAACAGCCCAAAAATTTTGATCACCGAACCATGCGAGTGAAATCCATCTTCACAATCAAAATTTGCATATACTTCCTTTAAGTTTCTACACTTTTCCTTTGATTCTTAACCACCAACATGTGACCCAATCACATCATGTAATAAGAATCTCCAAGTAGGAACTTAATAGAGTTAGACAATGGACTTTAGCTGAAGTATAGTCAAACTTATTGACTTTAACATCCTTAGGTAAAATTTGGCTGCTTCGCAACCAATGCCCTTTTCATTGGCAACGAACCCTTGGTGATGGGACTATCTCAGACTTAGCCTCTCTCTTTACCATTTGGTCAACCAAGTTGACTATGGTCGATCCTTTTCCATTGGGAAGAGAGAGCTTTACTGGATATCCAAGGTCATTATTGTCAATGTCCATAAAGTTTTAGGTAGTTGACCTTAGCAAATAGATAAGATCATTAAGGGTCTTGTCATAGTCTGTTTCATAGGAGTCCCAAAGGAACTCACTATGTGACTTAGAAAGCAGTTGAGCCACCAACTTTCTCAGCACTTTGACACCCAACTCTCCCGGCTTGTCAATATGCGACTGCATCTCCAAGATGTGATCACACATAGACCTTTGCTTGCCAATAGGGCTTGAGTGACCTTAAACTTTTCAAGAACTTGTGGGTTAGGGAGAATAATTATAAGAGGTGAAAGAAGTGTGATTTCCATGGGACATCATCTTCATTTACGAAAGCTTGTTTCAAGAGATTTGGGAAGATCACAAATGTCTAAACCAGACATATTTTTGGGAGATATTCAAGATAGTTGATTCAAAGTCCCTAACATAACACCCAATATGAAATATTAAGGCTAGGACCCAACACAATACTTTTATAACTTGGAAGAGGGATGCCGTAATCCAAGCTATAAAATATTTGAAGGTAGGTGAATGACGATTCACAAATTTCCACCATGAAAAACGAAATAAATTATTAGGTTTTTATTGGATTTGAAACTCCTAGATTTTTTTTTTTGAGATTCATTGAACTGTTCAATGGCATGTTTCAATCTCGAGTGTGCCCTTCAGGTTTTGTGGCTGGGATGCCGAGGATCACAAAACAAGGTGTGAAGTAACCATGCAAATTACTTGGTACTCTTAAGTGCTTACCCCTCAATCGATTTTCCGGTTAACCACACACTCTCCACCGATACTATGATAAATATTAAGTTACCCTTTGCCTACCTTGTTAAATACGAGTTAGTGTGCCGGTTAACCACATACGCTCCACTAACCGACTTAAACAAAGTGCAAAGTCTAATTTCATGGATTAGCACCTTATTCACATTTTCCTAAGTAACTAAGATTAGGTATTTATAAAAGGTTTCGTTACTTAGTATTTATCATTAATACTTTTAATGAAGGGAGAATTATAGTCCTTGTCCTACCCAATTCGGCTAACGACCCTCCACCAGCCAAGGAAGCGGTGGGTGAGAGTGGACACCCATTAAACTGTCATCTTATAGGCAGTAACCTTATACCCCCCTTATAGACCGGCTTCGTGAATGAGACCTATTAACAGTAAGACTGACTTTACTATTATATATATATATATATATATATATATATATATAAATATTATTAACTTATAATATTATAAAGTATAAGGGTTGAATTTTAACTTTTAAAATTCTAAGGGCTAACTCGGAATTAAAGTATTCATATGTGAAAAAATTTCAAATTCCAAAACATGAGGGCAAGTTTTGAAACTATTCAAAACTAATTAATTCCATAACTTATGAGTTTAAAGTAGTTTTAATTAAAAAAAACTCTTCAAGTTCCATAACTTGAGGACAGGTTGTGGAAGACTTTAAACTATTAAAGAATGTAACTTTTCTTCTTTTGTAACTTATGGAACTAATTAAGGTTACACATTTTAATGATTTAATGAAGTGACACTTGAACCTCCATAACTTGAGGACAATTTATGGAGTCATAAAACTGTTTAATGAGGACAAGACTCTTCATTTTTGTAACCTTTGCCATCTTTTATGAGTTTTAAGAAGCTTGAATGTGACCTTTGATGTAACTTGAGGACAAGTTACACAAAAACATTTTAGAATCATCTCTTAGATTAAAATGGATTGACAACACATAATCAATTAACTTATCTATTAATCTAAGCAACTCATGTGAACAAAGATAATTCACATCAAACTTTTTCATTTAATTAGCATAACTTTTAAACTAATTCACATCAATTTACTGACAATTATCTTTGAAATTGGATTAGCATGAACATTACCACATCAAAAACAAGTTTATAAGTCCAAAAACATCTTAGGGTAATGTTCCTAGTCCATTTCTAGCCAAAAAAAACTCGAAAATATGTTGTCTGGGGCTGCTACTCATCGAGTACATCAAACTACTCGACGAGTAGGATGATTTTCTTCATGGACTCGGCGAGTTCAGCAATTTGCATCAAGTATAATTGAAAACAAGCCTAGGCTCTGATACCACTATTGGGTTTTGAGCATTCTAACACGCCTAAGTGTACATGCAACCCTAAATACCTTGGATCTATGTTTTCTCTATTATACATGCAAATATGAACTTTCCAAGGTATTCATCCTAACTAGCATAATAACATTGATTTATATGAATATCTCAAGTTAGAATTACATACCTCTTTGATGTAGATTGTCTCCATGAAGCTTGAGTGCCTAGTGCCCCAATTGTGACACCTCAAATGGTTCACACAACACCAAATACACTTGCAATAGATTAGAGAGAAATCTACACTTCATAAAAATCCGCTAGCCCTTTCACATAAAATCTAGTGCTGATTTTGTCAACAATAAGATGATTATATAGTTAGTGACAATTAGGGTAAACCCTAATTTTGATGGATTCCCATTTCCTTGGATCCATGGGTTCAAATACACAATGGAGCATCCATGGAGCATCCTATGGGTTTTAGCCCAACTTGACAATCCATGAAGCATTAGCCCATTATACAAGTATGGATGATTTACACTATCAAACCATATATTTAATTAGTCTTCTTTTGATCACATAATTAATCCTAGATTAGTTCTTGATCAATACTAATTAAATAATCTTATTAATATATTAGAACTTATAATATACTAAGAAACATTAAGTGTTATTTCTCTGATTATAGTCTATCCAAATGCATGATGCCATGAAACCCAAATGGACCATGCCGAGTCGGGTCAAGTCTTACCAATTATAGTTATGGACTTCGACATTAATCCAACAGTCTCCCACTTGGATAAGTCTAAAACTATTATTGCAAGTATCACTTCAAGAACCGACTGGAAATCGTAGCTCTCAAAAGCTTCTGTCAAACTCTGACCTTGCCGATGATCTATGACCTTTGTCAATGACTTGTCCATTGGATAAAGGATCATATATTCCTCCATTTTAGATATCATATGGACTGATACATGGATTATAATCATTCTCTCTATCCATTTGTTGTTTCCCGATTTCCGATTTATGACGACAAACTAATTAAACAAATCAAATCAGTCCATGCCCGGCCAAGCACTTACATTTGTCATCACCAAATCATCGAGGGGCCCATAGATATCGCTTTTATCCCGAAGGTAAAAGGAATGGATAAACTTCGACTCATATGGATATTTCTACTACTTGTTGAATCATACACAAAGGCACGTTTTATAACATCGAGTTACCAATGCGTTTTCGTGCAATCAATGTACAACCAACTCAAAGTAACAACTCATATCTCTAGGTTTGAAGAATATAAGGTATTATTGTCTCATGATCACTCATGATAAAATCCATGAAGCGATTCCAACGAGCGCGGTTTGAATTCGATACTCAGAACTTATGAGCACTCATGAGTGTTGTAGCACCACTTTGTCCAACATTTATGACCTCTACAAGCCAACCCATGATAGTCTTGATTCATATCTACTTCCAACATATGACCGACTGTGGATAGTTTGAATATCTTAGTCATTTATGAAGAATAACCTAGTTATGCTGGAAGTCAAAACATGCAAAAATGAAACACAATAATAATTTAATACAATATGGTCTCAGAACTTATGAATATAAATAAAACACCTTTTATTTATCACCATATGATTACACATTATTCATTGCATAATGTTTCAGCTATCAACTTTATACTTGAATTAAAAATAATAGTTATCCCATGCTCCAAGCATGTACACTATGTTTTTTAAACACTAGTCATGCCATACACCAAGTATGCATACTATATTTTTCTATGATCTTTACTTTGTGAAATAGATCAATTGAACATAACTCCAATGACTCTCATTTCACAGTCCCAAATCCTTACTGCAAATGCAAGAATTCCAAATTCATGCCATTTACTGAAATCTGTTAGATTCTAAACTTATATGCATTGATCCTCTTGTAATGACTATGCATAAAGTCACAAAGATTTGACAACAAACATTACAGAGCATTCCAAATGAGATCAACTCCTTGGAAACATCCTTCTTGCATTAAGTTTCCTAATCTTCAACAGATTTATTGAACAACTTCCACCTATGGGATCATCTCCATATTGCCCTTTTCACTATCACTTCTGAACAAGAGTTGCCTTTTTTCAGAATATGTCAATATGGCCCTTCCAACAATTAACACTATACTTCCAACTGTCCCTGAGCAACCAATCTTTGGTAAGCCTTAGATTGTCCTCAAAAATTGCTTAATCCTTTTAGTCATATCCAATTCTAGACCTTTTCCCTTCTTAATGCCCTAGGCATTTGGAAAATTTTAGAAAGGATGAATATAGCACATGTAATCGATCCTATATCCGAAGCATATGGGACACGATTCATGATGTCTCACATAAAGACTAAACCAGTCTTTTGCTTTAATATTTCCATTTCAATTTGCCATGTTCTCAAAATTGAATTTTAGAACGCAAATAATGGACTCATAGTATTTTCTTACGTTGAGCCATTCCAACAAAACATTCATATATATACTTGACTAAAAACCTCAACCTAAGCTTTTATATTTGAGATGAAGTATAATTTCCTCTCCCTTAATTATAGAAAAACAACACTTTCCTAATTGAAACCTTTTGTTTTCTATAATTAACATTGCTAACTTGAAAAATTTATCATAATTATCATGCTCCCACTAACATGATGATTATTAGCATAACACTTATGCTCCCACTAGCTTTGACATGTACTCAGAAATCAGTTAGACTTCTAGAAATCAATACTTTATTGACTTTCTTACCAATGTTCATATTTCTGATACTAGATTGCTTTGATAAAACTTTATTAATATCATACAACTTATCTTAGATAGCTCACAAGTGTGTCTAAACAATTTTAAGAACTATGAAAAGGGATTTCGTAATCATAGTCTCGATTGTTTAGACCTTTGCCACTTCTCACAAGTCCATGTTAGTGTGTCGGTTAACCACACATGCTTCGCTAAGGACTTTAAGAATGCAAATATCACAATTGCTATCTAGCTAAAATCTACTAACTGAAAGTGTTTCCTCGCCATCATTTTCATGAATCGGAGAGAAACCTTATGACACTTAGATTTAATAGTGTATGTGTTCTTATCCATGTGAATTGTCAAAACCATAGTCACAAGACAATGATAATGACAAATTCAAACTCATATGGACTGAACTCAATCTTAATTTCTTGCCATCTGGCAGCTCAAGGACCTGCCATTGCTTCGAAGTTATTGTGCAACCAATTGATAACTCTAAGAACTCATATGCAAAGCCAACTTTAATTAGAATGGGCACAGAATATGTCAACACGATAGGTTATAAACCTCAAGTCGTGTGCTAGTGAAGAACTTCAGGTTTTATTCTTGATTAGTTCTTGACACTTTCAAGACCTTTAAGACTCCCACTATCCTCTTGACATATAAGACTTTCTTGTCAGATTGTAACCTTGGGTGATGAGAATCTTTCCTTATTTGGTAAACTTAGACATTACCACAAATGAAAGAATCAAATTCACTTTCCAATATTGCTATCAGCGGAATCTTATAAGCAACAATTTTTCACAAACGCCATTGTAAGGATACATAAAATAACTAAAATCAAAAGATTTACCTTTTATTTTAAAACTTTGCGGAAAAACTTATCCTTACAATCCATATGAAAACTTGTTGTTATCTATTCCTAAGCAATATATATCATAACTCATAAGTAACAGCCAAAAAATTTTGTTCACCGAACCATGCGAGTGAAATCCATCTTCGCGATCAAAATCTGCATATACTTCCTTTAAGTTTCTACACTTTTCCTTTGATTCTTAACCACCAACATGTGACCCAGTCACATCATGTAATAAGAATCTCCATGTAGGAATTTAATAGAGTTAGACAATGGACTTTACCTGAAGTAGAGTCAAACTTATTGACTTTAACATCCTTAGGTAAAATTTGGAAGCTTCGCAACCAATGCCCTTTTCTTTGGCAATGGACCCTTTATAATGGGACTATCTCAGACTTAGCCTCTCTCTTCACCCTTTGGTTAACCAAGTTGACTAGGGTAGATCCCTTTCCATTGGGAAGAGAGAGCTTTACTAGATATCCAATATCATTATTGTCAATGTCCATAAAGTTCTAGGAAGTTGACCTTAGCAAATAGATAACATCATTAAGGGTCTTATCATAGTCTGTTTCATAGGAGTCCCAAAGGAACTCACTATGTGACTTAGAAAGCAGTTGAGCCACCAACTTTCTCAGCACTTTGACACCCAACTCGCCCGGCTTGTCAATATGTGACTGCATCTCCAAGATGTGATCACACATAGACCTTTGCTTGCCAATAGGGCTTGAGTGATGTTAAACTTTTCAAGAACTTTTGGGTTAGGGAGAATAATTGGAGGAGGTGAAAGAAGTATGATTTCCATGGGACATCATCTTCATTTAGGAAAGCTTGTTTCAAGAGATTCGGGAAGATCATAAATGTCTAAACCAGACATCTTTTTGGGAGATATTCAAGATAGTTGATTCAAAGTCCCTAATATAACACCGAATATGAAATATTAAGGCTAGGACCCAACACAATACTTTTATAACTTGGAAGAGGGATGTCGTAATCCAAGCTATAAAATATTTGAAGGTAGGTGAATGACATATCACAAATTTCCACCATGAAAAACGAAATAAATTATTAGGTTTTTATTGGATTTTAAACTCCTAGATTTTTTTTTTTTGAGATTCATTGAACTGTTCAATGGCATGTTTCAATCTCGAGTGTGCCCTTCAGGTTTTGTGGCTGGGATGCCGAGGATCACAAAACAAGGTGTGAAGTAACCCTGCAAATTACTTGGTACTCTTAAGTGCTTACCCCTCAATCGATGTGCCGGTTAACCACACACGCTCCACCGATACTATGATAAATATTAAGTTACCCTTTGTCTACCTTGTTAAATACTAGTTAGTGTGCCGGTTAACCACATACGCTCCACTAACCGACTTAAACAAAGTGCAAAGTGTAATTTCATGGATTAGCACCTTATTAACATTTTCCTAAGTAACTAAGATTGGGTATTTATAAAAGGTTTAGTTACTTAGTATTTATCATTAATACTTTTAATGAAGGGAGAATTATAGTCCTTGTCCTACCCGTTCGGCTAACGACCCTACACAAGTCAAGGAAGCGGTGGGTGAGAGTGGACACCCATTAAACTGCCATTTTATAGGCAGTAACCTTATACCCCCGTATAGATCGGCTTCGTGAATGAGGCATATTAATGGTAAGACTGACTTTACTCTTATACATATATATATATATATATATATATATATATATATATATATATATATATATTAACTTATAATATTATAAAGTATAAGGGTTGAATTTTAACTTTTAAAATTCTAAGCGCTAACTCGGAATTAAAGTATTCATAAGTGAAAACTTTTCAAATTTTAAAACTTGAGGTCAAGTTTTGAAACTATTCAAAACTAATTAATTCCATAACTTATGAGTTTAAAGTAGTTTTAATTAAAAAAACTCTTCAAGTTCCATAACTTGAGGACAAGTTGTGGAAGACTTTAAACTATTAAAGAATGTGACTTTTCTTCTTTTGTAACTTATGGAACTAATTAAGGTTACACATTTTAATGATTTAATGAAGTGACTCTTGAACCTCCATAACTTGAGGACAAGTTATGGAGTCATAAAATCGTTTAATGAGGACAAGACTCTTCATTTTTGTAACATTTGCCATCTTTTATGAGTTTTAAGAACCTTGAATGTGACCTTTCATGTAACTTGAGGACAAGTTACAAAAACACACTTTAGAATCATCTCTTAGATTAAAATGGATTGAAAACACATAATCAATTAACTTATCTATTAATCTAAGCAACTCATATGAAGAAAGATAAATCACATCAAAGTTTTTCATTTAATTAGCATAACTTTTAAACTAATACAAAACATGAATCTACTGACAATTATCTTTGAAATTGTATTAGCATGATCATTACCACCTCAAAAACAAGTTTATGAGTCCAAAAACATCTTATGGTAATGTTCCTAGTCCATTTCTAGCCAAAACAAAATTCGAAAATATGTTGTCTGGGGCTCCTACTCGTCGAGTGTATCAACCTAATCGACGAGTAGGATAATTTTCTTCATGGACTCGGTGAGTTCATCACTGGACTCAGCAAGCCCAGTGCCCAGAAAGCCAGAAAATTGATTTTTTCAGCAATTTGCATCAAGTATAATTGAAAACAAGCCTAGGCTCTGCTACCACTATTGGGTTTTGAGCATTCTAACACTCCTAAGTGTACATGCAACCCTAAATACCTCGGATCTATGTTTTCTCTATTATACATGCAAATTGAAAACAAGCCAGAAAATTAACTAGCATAATAACATTGATTTATATTAATATCTCAAGTTAGAATTACATACCTCTTTGATGTAGATTGTCTCCATGAAGCTTGAGTGCTTAGTGCCCCAAGTGTGACACCTCAAATGGTTCACACAACACCAAATACACTTGGAATATATTAGAGAGCGATCCACACTTCATAAAAATCCGCTAGCCCTTTCACATATAATCTAGTGCCGATTTTGTCAAAAATAAGATGCTTATGTAGTTAGTGACAATTAGGGTAAACCCTAATTGTCATGGATTTCCATTTCCTTGGATCCATGGGTTCAAATACACCATGGAGCATCCATGGAGCATCCTATGGGTTTTAGCCCAACTTGACAATACATGAAGCATTAGCCCACTATACAAGTATGGATGATTTACACAATCAACCCATATATTTAATTAGTCTTCTTTTGATCACTTAATTAATCCTAGATTAATTCTTGATCAATATTAATTAAATAATCTTATTAATATATTAGAACTTATAATATATTAACAAACCTTAAGTATTATTTCTCTCATTATAGTCTATCCAAATGCATGATGCCCTGCAACCCAAATGGACCATGCCGGGTCGGGTCAAGTCTTTCCAATTATAGTTATAGAGTTAGACATTTATCCAACAGTAGACACATAAGACCCTCCGGTCAGTCATAGATACCAGTCATGGTAAGTATAGTGAGAAGACTCACCTCGCAAGCTCTCAATCAATTAACCTCATACTCTATTCTCGAACTAGCCTCCACCTAACACAAAGGATAAATATCTCCAATTAATACTCTTTTCATGACTCTAATAACTGAAGGTTACCCTTTCTCTCTGTAACTCTTGAAGTTGATAAAACACCATTTTACCCCTCCATGGTCTCCATTTCTCATGTTTGACCAAACCCTAAAGTCAACAGAAGTCAAACACGAGTCAACAGTCCATGATTGACCCGACTCACCGATTGCACCTATGTGACTCGTCGAGTCCACTCGATTTCCTCAGAAGTCTCATGAAGTTCCAACTCAGCTCATCGAGTTGACACCTAACTCGCCGAGTTATCGCATAATCAAGCTCATCGGAACAAACCCTCACCGACTCGTCGAGTCGGCTCAACAACTTGGCGAGTCCATGCGAACTCATTCCCCATTTCGACGATTCTAAGTAGATCTACCACTCCAAACACTAGATCTTGCATCTCAAGACCCAGTTGTTATGTAAAGCTTCGATCTTTACGTTCATGCATGGTAATTTTGCTCGAACAAACCAAAGCATGCTCTCACAAGGTTTTAAGCACAAAAAAATCCCCATGTGGATGAATAAAGTATGGACCTTTGGACATTAGGGACCTCAAAAGGTCCAGATCTGAGGTTTAGCCCACACGATAACTTTGCTCGAAGTCCCATCAAAAGGTGGAAGAAACCCTAATCTTCCATAATCATGAGATCTAGGAAAATAAATAAGAAAGGTGCAAGCTTTTACCTCCCATTGCAGGCCTTGCATGAAGATACACCAAATCCAACCGATTTTCTTGCTTCCTTGGAGAAAATCTCCTCATCAACTCAAGAGGTGAACTAGTTTACTCCAAGTTTAGCTTCTAAGCCCCTCATAGCTCATTACACATGTTTAGAGTTTTACACATGAAGGTTAGGCACTTGGGGAGGCAGAAATGAGGCATAAGTTCTCTTATATAGGCCCCCAACCCCCGGAAATTAGGGTTTCTCTGCCCAGCCCCAACTCGACGAGTTGGCTCTCTGACTCGTCGAGTCCAATCATTAATCCCACATAGTCAACACGACTCTGCTCGACGAGTTGGACTCACAACTCATCGAGACCCTCAATAAACTTCAACATTAAACTCATGAATAATATCCGTGGGAGTCCAGATGATACAAAAACACTAAGCGCAGAGAAGCTCTATGCGAAGTTCTCTAAATGTGAATTTTGGATTCGAAGAGTCGAATTCTTGGGTCATGTGGTTAGCAAAGACGGAATTCATGTAGATCCTTCCAAAATTAAGGCCATTGAGAACTGGTCAGCACCAAAGACGCCTACAGAAATTCGTCAATTTCTAGGCCTCGCTGGCTACTAGCGCAAGTTTATTCAGAACTTTTAAAATATTTTTAAACCACTTACCATATTGACCCAAAAAGGTGCAACCTTTGACTCGGAAGAGAAACAAGAGATGGTGTTCAAAACATTGAAGCAAGCCTTATGCAGCGCACCGATATTATCCCTCCCAGAAGGGATAGAAGATTTTGTTGTTTACTGCGATGCATCCAACCAAGGGCTTGGTTGTTCTCTTATGCAACGGGCAAAGGTCATCGCCAATGCCTCAAGACAGCTTAAGACGTACAAAATCAACTACACGACACATGATCTTGAGTTAGGAGCAGTGGTATTTGCTCTGAAGATCTGGAGACACTACCTGTATGGTACGAAAAGCACTATCTTTACAGACCACAAAAGCCTTCAACATATATTAGACCAGAAGGAGCTCAACATGAGACAACGATAGTGAGTCAAACTACTCAATGACTATGAATGTGAAATTCGTTATCATCCCGGTAAAGGCAACGTAGTAGCTGACGCCCTAAGTCGGAAAGAATACTCAAGTCGTAGAGTCAAGTCATTGACTATGACAATCCATTCACATATGTCCACACAAATTAAGGAGGCTCAGCAGGAAGCCTTAAAACCTGAAAATGTGGCATGTGAATCCCTGAGAGGGATGGATAAGAACTTAGCAGTCAAGGGTGATGGAGCCTTATACCTCATTGATCGGATCTGGACACCGAAACTAGGTGTTTTAGAGATGTTGTCATGAATGAAGCGCACGATACTCGATATTCTGTTCATCCAGGTTCAGATAAGATGTATCTAGATCTCAAAAAGTTATATTGGTGGCCTAACATCAAAGCAGAGATTGCTACCTTCATGGGCAAGTGTCTTACTTGCGCCAAGGTTAAGGTTGAATACCAAAAACCCTTAAGTTTACTACAACAACCGAAGATACCTAAATGGAAGTGGGAGTGGATTGCAATGGACTTCATAACCAAATTGCCCAAGACAACGGGTGGTCTCTATACCATTTGGGTGATCATAGATAGGTTAACTAAGTCCGCACACTTCCTGCCAATCAAAGAAACCGACAAGATGGAGAAACTGACAAGAGCATACATTAGGGAGATTGTATGACTGCATGGTGTTCCCATATCTATCATATTTGATAGAGATAGTAGATTCACTTCAAGAGTCTGGTAGTCGCTTCAAAGTCCCTATAAACTAGGATGGACATGAGTACAACCTACCACCCACAAACTGATGGACAGAGTGAGAGGACGATACAAACGTTGGAAGACATGCTGCGAGCTTGTGTGATCGACTTTGGTAAAGCATGGGATACCCATTTTCCACTGTTCAAGTTTCCATACAACAACAGCTACCATTCTAGTATCAAAGTTGCTTCATTTGAAGCCCTTTATGGCTGGAAGTGCAGATCCCCTCTGTGTTGGGCTGAGGTGGGTGACACGCAACTAGCTAAAGGACAAGTTCTTGACAGCACTCTCACAGGTCCAGAAATCATTCGGGAAATGACAGAGAAGATAATTCAGATTCGTGAATGATTGAAAGCCTCAAGAGACCGACAGAAAAGCTACGCTGACTAGAGACGGAAACCTTTGGAATTTCAGGTTGGTGACCTTTTTCTATTGAAGGTCTCACCCTGGAAGGGCTTGATACGCTTTGGAAAGCGTGGTAAGCTAAATTCAAGGTACATAGGGCCTTTTGAGATTCTCGCTAGGATCAGTCCTATAGCTTACAAACTCAAACTACCTCAAGAACTTAGTAACGTACACCCTACCTTCCACGTATCGAACCTTAAGAAGTGCCTATCTGATGAGACTATTGTTATCCCACTCAATGAAATTGAGATCAATGAGAGCCTCAACTTCGTGGAAGAACCAATAGAAATCATGGATAGGGAGGTCATGCAAACGAAACAAAGCCATATCCCGATAGTGAAGCTTCGCTGGAATGCAAAATGGGGACCCGAATTCACTTGGGAGCGGGAGGATCAAATGAAACATAAATATCCTCATCTTTTCCCTTAGTCCATGTGTATTTTCTTAATTCTAGTTGTAGGACGAAATTTTCTTTAACAGGGGGATGTTGTGACAACCCGAAATTCCTATCTTATAAAAGTCAAACTTGGTCAATGAAATTCAAACATATCCAATAAAGGTCAAACTTATTTCTAACATTATATTGGGGTTAGATTAGATTAATGAAATGAGTGTGTTCAAGCCTAGCATCCTAAAGTGTTGTATACTAAGTGAGAAAAACCATTTGGAACGAGGCCTCAGGCCATGATCTGGCTTTGGGCCGTGATCAGCCTTCGGGCCATGAACCTCAGTTTGGGCCGTGAACCTCCTCTCCCTATATATATGAGTTAGGCTGATTTTTACTTCACTTCTTCAATTTTGGCCATGAACTCTAGCCTTCTCTCTCAAGATCATCAAATGTGACACCTTTTCCCCTCTCAAATATCATCCTCGTCCTCTTCTTCTTCAAGGGAACTTGCTTACGACCTTCATTTATTCATCAAATCTTCACGATCAGTGGTCTGTGAACCCTTCTTCGGTTGTGAACTCCTTGCAGCCTCCCATCTTTTATTATAACACTTCTTTTGTAAGTGTTTCTTGCATCCTAGGTTGTTTTCCTAATACCTTAGAGTTTATATTCACTAATTGTGTACATATATGCTATGTGAATTGCTATTTAGTACATGTTTTGTCTCGGGAACTAGCTTGTGAAATCAATCATCCTATATCGAACTTTCATTCGAATCACTCCCACAATGTGAGTTCATACCCCTACAAATTACAGCTTTAAAAGCTTTTATATACTTTTTGAATGCTTTTAGGGGGGGAATACAAGTAGAACACAATATAATTGTGTTAATGAATTACATGTGAAAACATTAAACAATGGGATTTCTTATACTCAAAAATTTATTAAAAACACTTTTAAACTCTTTTAGATTGATGTTATTATCAAAATCATATTTGTATATCTTTTTACGTATAAGTATGACATCCCTGTCAGAAATCACTGAGACTAGCACCCCGTGCCACGCCACTACCTCCCTGATATAGATGTCGGCCAACTTTTCGGCCGAAATGCTCTCCTGAATTGGAATAACATGGGCGCTCTTGGTCAATCGATCAACGATGACCCAAATCGAATCCACTCCTCACATGGTCCTAGGAAGCTTCTTGATAAAATCCATAGTGATGTCCTCCCATTTCCACAGCAGAATTTCCAACGGTTGGTTCTTGCCATGTGGCCTCTGATGCTCGGTTGTGACCTTCCTGCAGGTCAACAATACATGGCTGTCATAATCAAAGGAGGAAACCTGACCCACAATACGCTCACTCTTACAACGTTCCTCCTTCATGGTTTCCTGTTGGGCCTCCTGAATCCGCTCAAACAGTAGAGTCACAACCGTCATCCTCATACAAATATCCCTGATCGGCGCTGCCATGCGGCTAAGCGCGCCGGCCACGACATTGGCCTTCTCCGGGTGGTATAGGATCTTGCAATCATAATCCTTCACAACATCAAGCCATCGACAATGCCTCATATTCATATTTGGCTGATCCATAAGGTACCTCAGGCTCTAGTGGACCGTGTAAATGGTACAACGAACCCCATAGAGGTAATGACGCCAAATCTTGAAGGCGAAAACATCAGCCCCCAGCTCCAAATCATGTGTCAGATAGTTCGCCTCGTGAGGCTTCAGCTGCCTCGAAGCGTAAGCAACATGCCCTCTATGCATCAATACCGCGCCCAAACCCGAGATGGACACATCGCAATACACTACAAAATCATCCATGCCCTCTGGCAGGTCTAAGACTAGCGCCTCGCACAATCTCTATCTCAACGTCTCAAATGCGGCCTGTTGTTCAGACCCGCAATGGAAGACCACGACATTCCTCATCATCCGGGTTAGGGCACGACTATCTTGGAGAAGTCCTGAATGAATCTCCGATAATAGTCTGCCAATCCCAGAAAGCTCTGAATCTCAGATGGAGACCTCGGAACCTCCCACCTCATCACGGCCTCCACCTTGTCCGGGTCAACCAAAATCACGTTCTGGTTGACAAGTTGCCCAAGAAACTGCACCTCGCGCAACCAGAACTTGCACTTGGAGAACTTTGCATACAAGCTCTCCCTCCTCAAATTATCCAAAACCTCCCGCATGTGCTCCTCATGTTGCTCCTGCGACTTGGAATAAACCAAGATGTCGTCAATGAAAACGATTACAGACCTATCCAATATCAGCCTACACACACGGTTCATGAGATCCATGAACGTGGCAGGAGCATTGGTGAGCCCAAAGGGCATCACCACGAACTCATAGTGAGCATATTGCGTCCGAAAAGCAGTCTTCTGCACATCCTCCTCTCTAACTCTCATCTGATGATAACCCAAATGCAAATCAATCTTGGAGAACCAAGATGCTCCCTGAAGCCGGTCAAAGAGATCATCAATCCTCGGGAGTGGGTAATGGTTCTTCACCATTACCTTATTTAGCTCCTGGTAATCTATACACATTCGATGCGACATGTCCTTCTTTTACACAAATAAAATCGGGGCTCCCCATGGTGAACTGCTTGGTCTAACGAATCCCTTGTCTAACAGCTCATGCAGCTGTGTAGACAACTCATGTATATCAAAAGGAGCCAGCTGATATGGTGCCTTGTCTATCGGAGCCACACCAGGGACTAGGTCGATCCTGAACTCTACCTGCCTCTCCGGAAGTATTCCAGGCAACTCCTCTAGAAATACATTCACGAACTCTCTTACCATTGGCACATCACTCACCGTCTCCATACCCACCTCCCGGGTATCCAAGACATAGGTGACATACCCTGCGCACCCCTGCTGGAGATAGCACCGAACTCTCGCTGGTGAACATAAAGTTGGTGTCTACTGTGGCTTCTCACCCTGAATTACCGTCTATCCCCCACTTGGGGTCCTGATCTGCACCAACTGCTGTGTGTAGTAGATCACGGCCCCATTGGGACTCAACCAATCCATCCTTATGATAACCTTGTTCCCCCGCAATGGTATGGGAACAAAATCTACCAAGTAGCGCTCTTCATACAACCTCATAACACAATCTCTGAAAACCTCTGACATCCGCATTAATCGGTTGTCTGCAATTTTAACCTCTGGGGGCACTCTAACATGCCTGAAGACTCAGGAAACTACTTGCTAAGCACAAGAGAAACAAATGATATGGTAGCTCCCAAATCAAAAAACATCTAGACGGAATACCGTTCACATGGAATGATCTAGTCACCACATCGAGTGCAGTGTGTGCCTCCTCAGCTATCAACTGAAAAGCTCCGCTCTTCACCACTGGATCCTCTGAGTTGACCTTCCGGTCATCCGTAACTCGTGTTGTCATTAGATTCGGCGCCACCACCGGCGCTACTACTGCTGCTGCTATCAATCTAGGGCAACTGGCCTTTTTATGGACCCTCTGATTGGAATGGAAGCAAATTAGTTCTGATGTCAGAATTGTCGCGGCGGGAGCAGTACAATCCCTTCCAAAGTGCCCCATCTTGCCGCACTTGTAGCAACCTGACGATCCCGCTCTACAAGCTCCCTCATCCGGCCTGCCACATTTCCCGCAGCAACTCTGGCATCGCTGGCCCTTCAACCTAGCATTGGATCCCTTGGGTTTCTTCCCCAAAACCATAATGCTCTGATCTGTCTCTCCCTTCCTCTTCCTGATGTGCTCTAAATAAATCTCTCTCTCCTTCGCCCTGGCAATCATGGACTCTAGCTTCGGGCAGGCTAAACAGCTGACATGCTCCCGAATGTCAGCCCTCAACATATCATGATAGCGGGTCTTCCGCATCTCCTCATCCCCTGCATACTGAGGTACCAACAAGGCCCTCTCCCGGAACTTGGCGGTGATCTCCGCCACTGAATCTGTGGTCTGTCTCATATCAAGAAACTCCTTAGCCAACTGCTGAAGATCCACAGCTGGCGCAAACTCAGCCCTGAACCTGGTCAAAAAAGTCTGACCAAGTCATAGTCTCGATGGTTGGGGCTCCCAGTGAGTCACCGACTGACTCCCACCAATCCCTAGCTCTATCCCTCAAACATCCTGCAGCAAAGCGGACCTTCGACCCCTCCGGTAAAAAGCTCGTCAACTGCTGTCACACCACCAAACCAGAATGGCAGAATCGTTCGCGGGTGGATGACTTCATGTAGTATCGTAACAGTTGAATACATAGTAAAGAAAGTAAAAAAAACGTCATATATATAATTTAAAAGTTACATTGTTGAAGGATACTTGTTTCAAAACAAATTACAATATAATTACAAAATGAGTTTTAAACTGACGGATTAGCGTGACTTCTCCAAAATCTCAAGTTTACATGTATTACTGAATCCCTGAGAAATACAACTAAATTTGAAAGAGTAGATCAGCGTTTAAGCTGGTGAGTTCATAAGTATTTAATGTCAATGTTTGTATAAATTTGAATGGAATTTTTTGTAGATGTTTGAAAACTCCTAGAAAATACCATATTTCCTACTAGTTTAAAAATAGTCTTCTACCAAGACCCGACTGTTTTTGAATGTTTGCTTCTAGAAATCCAATATTTTCCCATAAGTGTGTGGTAGTTTAAAGGTTCCAAAACTATAATGCAATAGTGTTTTCATGCCTAGGATAGTAGATTTATGTATGGATAAAATCACTAACGCGTTTGATAACCCCGTAAGTCAACGTGTTTTTAATACTCCACGTGAGTTTTATAACCATGTTATTGACCCAAACTGCTTGTAACAACGTTCTTCAGGTGTTGGAATGTTATGATGTTTGTCACCCCATACCTGCCGGTCTAACAGTAGCTAACAGTTTAGGTGCGGGATTGTCAATCCCGTATAGATCTATACACAAGTTTCACGCTCTCCCTACAAGAGATTATGGTATATAATACAGGACTTTAACTGCATACTTGAAAGTACGTGAAGTTGAATGTCTCACAAAACTCGCTATCAAATAGGTTTACGTATGAAAAGACCATTTGTTCTTGTATATGAAAGTATTTCCTTGATGGAGTACTAATAGTATGTAAAATCTCATGAATATCTAGTAACTATACCTATTATAGCTTTTCCAAATGTGTGATTCGTTTGTATGATAAACCCTAGTGTAGTGTCGTATTTGTAAGTAAAGAATAATATTTGTAATAACATTATTGAACATTTATACTCAAAATATAAATAAAGTGTTTGATATTTGTATAACAAAAGCATAACAAAAGATTGATGTTTTTTACACGAGGATAACCGTGTGTGTACTTGTATTCCCCACCCCCTTAAAAGTATATAAAAGAATTTACCAAACATTTGAAAACGTAGTTATAGGGGTATGAACTCACTTGGCAGTAGTGAAGAAGGCGAGAATAAATTCGAGCAGAACTTCGACTGGAGAAAGCTAAAGATCTCGGGAATGTCGGGAATCTCGGGAGCGTTGGGACTTGTGTCGTGAGCTAGTAGTAATATTGGGGCTTTAAGGTAATCTTAGAGGGACTCGAGAGGTGTTCGGTGGAGGAAATGGTGAGAGAATAGCAACCAAATCCGAAGCCCTTGTCTCCCTTTTATAGTGTTGGGGGCACTTACGAACGTAGGGCGTTCCCTGGGTCGTCATGGCTTACGTACTCTTGATTCGACAGACAGATGGGACTGGCTCTATGCCCGGAACGCAGTGTGTTCCCTGGGGGAACGCAGTGTGTTTCCTCATATCTTCCTCGGGTTTTGTGCCTTGATCTTGTAAAATGCATAACTTTCGTGTACGAGCTCCGTTTTCGATGTTCTTTGTATGCACGCGAATGTGAGAATATACTCTATAACTCTCGATTAGACTTCATCGGCTAATTTTGATTTATTTTTAATAATATATTTTTAACATGCCGGGACACAAAAAGTCCGTTAAAAATCCATAACTTCTGCATCCAACGTCCATTTTTGCCAGTCTTTTTACCGGTGTACTACTATTGATGAGACCTTCGATTCTCGTTTAGGTTGTGTCAGCTAAAAATCGCTCGATCTCTATTTCGAGTTTTTAGCTGTCTACCGCTATATCCGAAACTTCAAAAAATCATAACTTCCTCATACGAAGTCAGATTTGGGCGTTCTTTTTATGTATGTTCATGGTTTAATGATATCTACGACTTTCATTTAGATACTTAAGGTCAAAAAGTATTTTATTAAAACTTTGTGTTTTACGTTTAATCGTATTGACGGTTTTGTTGTGAATCTTAGGTTGGCCATAACTTCTTCGTTATAACTCGGATTTTAGTGTTCTTTATATTTCTGAAACCCTTGAAACGATATTTATCATTTATGAAATCTAGTAGACACTTTTGAACATTTTATTTTTGATGATAATTTCATTATATCAAAAGAGATTATAATTCTTGACTTTTTAGGTCATTACATTGATTCGAAATATTGGGTTGTCACATCTTCCCCCCGTTAGAGGGAATTTCGTCCAGAAATTAAATGTAAGGTAAATATTTGTGGATTAGGGAAAGAGATGCGGGTACTTTTCTTTCATCTAATCTTCGCGCTCCTAAGTATATTGAGGTCCCCACTTTGCATTCCAACGGACCTTCACAATGGGTATGCGACTTTGTTTTGTTCTTTTAATTTCCCTATCCATGACCTCAACTGGTTCCTTTATAAAGTGGAGACTCTCGTTGATTTCGATTTCGTCTAGAGGGACGACGAGGGTCTCATCGGACAAACAATTCTTCAAGTTTTACACATGAAAGGTAGGATATACGTTATTAAGTTTCTGCGGTAGTCGAAGTTTGTATGCTACCGGGCCGATCCTTGCAAGGATCTTGAATGATCTGATATACTTTGGGTTTAGTTTCCCACGTTTTCCGAAACGTATTAACCCTTTCCAGGGCGAGACCTTCAATACCACTCGGTCCCCAACCTGAAATTCTAAGGGCTTCCGTTTATTGTCCGCGTAACTCTTTTGTCTGTCTCTTGAAGCCTTTAGTCGTTCCTGAATTTGAACAATCTTCTCAGTTGTTTCTCTTATAATTTTCAGGCCAATGAGAGTGTTGTCGGGTACTTGTCCCTTGGCTAGTTGCGTGTCACCCACTTCAGCCCAACATAGTGGTGATCTACACGTGCGGCCATAGAGGTCTTTGAATGGAGCAACTTGAATGCTGGAGTGATAGCTATTGTTGTATGAGAATTCGACTAGTGATAAATGGGTATCCCAAGCTTTACCAAAATCGATTACACAAGCTCTTAGCATATCTTCCAAGGTTTGTATGGTCCTCTCACTTTGACCGTCAGTTTGTGGATGGTAAGCGGTACTCATGTTTAGTCTCGTCCCTAGAGACTTTTGCAGCGACTGCCAGAATCGCGAGGTGAACCTACTATCTCTGTCGGAGATAATGGATATTGGTACACCATGTAGTCGTACAATCTCTCAAATTTATGTTCGAGCTAGCTTCTCCATCTTGTCGGTTTCCTTTATTGGTAAGAATTGTGCGGATTTGGTTAATCTATCGACGATCACCCAGATGGTGTCTAGCCCACCTGCTGTCTTGGGTAATTTGGTTATGAAATCCATGGTTATCCGATCCCACTTCCGCTCAGGTATTTCAGGCTATTGTAGTAATCCTAAAGGCTTTTGGTACTCTACCTTGACTTTGGCGTAGGTCAGACATTTGCCCACATAGGTAGCGATCTTTGCTTTCATGTTCGGCCACCAATACAGTTTCTTGAGATCCAGATACATCTTGTCTAAACCTAGATGCACATAGTATCTAGTCCTATGAGCCTCATTCATGACCACGTCTCTGAATCCACCAAACTTCGGTGTCCAGATCCGATCCACGAAGTAACGAACTTCGTCACCCTTGACTTCAAGATTCTTATCCATTCCCCTTAAGGCTTCACCTATCACATTCTTTGTTTTCAAGGCTTCCTTCTGAGCTTCCTTGATTTGTGTGGACAGGTGTGAAGGGATCGTCATGTTTAAGGATTTCACTCGGTGGCCTGACTATTCCTTTCGACTAAGAGCATCAGCCACCACATTCTCTTTTCCTAGATGATAACGAATTTCACATTCGTAGTCATTCAATAGTTCAACCCATCGTCTTTGCCTCATGTTGAGTTCCCTTTGATTGAGGATGTGTTGAAGGCTCTTATGATTAGTAAAGATTGTACATTTAGTGCCATAGAGATAGTGTCTCCAGATCTTTAGCGCGAAAACAACTGCTCCCAGTTCAAGGTCGTGTGTAGTGTAGTTGACCTTGTGCGTCTTGAGTTGTCTCGAGGTGTAGGCGGTGACCTTTCCTCGTTGCATTAGAACACATCGAAGACCTTGATTAGATGCATCACAGTAGACCACGAAGTCTTATGTTCCTTCTGGCAAGGACAGTATAGGTGCACTGCATGGTGCTTGCTTCAGTGTTTGAAATGCAGCGTCTTGTCTTTCTTCCCAATTGAAAGTTACACCCTTCTGGGTCAAGGTGGTAAGTAGTTTAGCAATCTTCGGGAAGTTTTGTATAAACCTTCGGTAATAGCCAGCAAGGCCCAAGAATTGTCGGATTTCCGTTGGGGTTCTGGGAGTTGACTAGTTCTTGATTCCCTAGATTTTGGAAAGGTCCACGTGTATCCCGTCTTCGCTAACCACGTGACCTAGGAAATCTACTTTCCAAATCCAAAATTCTCACTTTGAGAGTTTTGTGTATAACTTCTCTTTTCTTAGTGTTTCCAAGATTTGTCGGAGGTGTTGACCATGTTCCTCTTTACTCTTCGAATAAATGAGTATATTGTCTATGAACACAATCACAAATTTGTCCAAGAATGAACGACACACTCGGTTCATTAAGTCAATGAACACCGCCGGTGCATTTGTTAATCCAAAGGGCATCACTACAAACTCGTAGTGACCATAACTAGTTCAAAAGGTTGTTTTGGGAACATCTCCTTCCAAGACTCGCAGCTAATGATACCCGGATCTCAAATCGATCTTTGAGAAATAACTCGCTCTTTGGAGTTGGTCGAACAAGTCATCAATGCGTGGTAGGGGATATCGGTTCTTGATAGTGATCTTGTTGAGTTCCGGGTAATCGATGCACATGCGGAAAGATCCATCCTTCTTCTTTACGAATAGGACTGGTGCTCCCCAAGGTGAGAAGCTCGGTCTGATGAATCCTTTGCTAAGTAGTTCGTTTAATTGGCTGGATAATTCTTGCATCTCAGTTGGCGCCAGACGATACGGCGACTTAGCTACTGGGGTAGCTCCGGAAATTAAATCGATCCTGAACTCGACTTGTCGTTCTGGTGGGAATCCTGGAAGATCTTCAGGGAAGACATCAGGAAAATCGCAAACTTCTGGAATGTCTTTGAGGTCTTTCGCTTCTTCGTCCTTATCTACTACGTGGGCTAAGAAGGCATGGTACTCCTTATGCAGGTATTTCTGGTCTTTGACGCAAGAGATGATTTGTAAATTGGTACCAGGTTTGTCACCATAAATGACAAGAGTTTCCCCATTTGACAGATTTAAGTGAACGGCCCTTTCGTGACAAAGTATATTAGCATGGTGTAGGCTTAACCAATCCATACCGACGATGAAATCAAAGCTCTTTATAGTGATCGCATTAGATCGATTTGAAATGAATGTTCGTTTAGAGTTGATGAGAATTGTTATCGAGAATTAAGATACGAAACAATATATTTGAATGATGAAAGATAAAGAACACACGAAGTAAATATTAATCAGATCTCGTTTTATTAAGACTGATTATAGAGTAAGCTGAAAAGAGATTTTGTGTTTCGATTTTATGTCTACTTCAAGCCTAAGTCCCTATTTATAGGAAACTTACAAAAAATATACTAAGTCTATACAATGAAACTTCGCATGCTACACTTCGCATATAATATTGACTTAGTAAAATAACATACAAAATGCGAATCATTACAAGACACACTATTCGACTTTTACAACTAACATCTACATTCTCCCCCTTTGTAAACAGTCGATACAATTCAACTTAAAAGCTTTTGAATTGCAGAGTGAATCGTTCTTCGCACTTCTCCATACCAGGAGATCACCTTCTTCAAGTCCTTCTTGTCACCTTCGTTATTTTTCTTGCAATTATTCATACGTACAATGAAGTGCGTATATTGCGAAGAATTGTATCTTTCAATCTCTGAAGCTTTGAACAAGAACTTCTTCGGTTTGCCTTTAGTGTCTCTTCCCGAAAACACCATGCCAAATGGTTTAAGGAATATCTCCCCTACAACATACTTCGACAAAGCTGATTGTGTCAAAGTATCTTCCCATGGAACTTTCACCTCTCTTCCAAGCACATTCGCTAACTCCTCATCAGTAAGTGCAAGACAATCAAAGTAGTTGTCGATATAAGTCTTCACATGTGCGAATCCGACTTTAAAAACATCTGTTTCTGATCCTTTGAGTTTGTTCTCTTCCATGTGCTTCAGAATTAGAGCAACTTGAATGAGATCGTTGCAGTTCATCAATGGAAAGTCAGCAACAGTGAAGTCGTATTGTTTGTTGTCTGCCCTGATGACAAAATATCGAAAATTTTGAAGCATGCCTTCAAACAGAACATCCTTCTTTATCGTGAGCACCTTCTTGATCTTCATCAGGGACCAGACTTCATCAGGATTCATCCCAAGAACAGCATGAAATCTGATTTTCATGTGAGTGTAGTCATCCGGATTATCGAATTTCTCACTGATCTTGTATTGAGCCGTAATGAACAACATTTCATTAATAGGGAAGTCCAGCTAACAGTGATCTGAGTTCGCAATGTCGTAACTTCTTTTGGGCTTCTTCTCGAACTCATACATCTCCCTTCCTACAACTTTAGACTCTATCGTTTCGTAAGAGTAAAGTTTCGCATTATCACCTTTGTTCATTGAGGGAGGATCACTTGCTCGTTGTCTCATTATGCTCTGGACTTGTCTCATTCTTTCAAGTTCAGCCTCAGCATCAGCTTTTATCTCCTCCTTCGATTTCTCATACAGGATGCCCTTTCCTTTTCCTGTTACATCTTTCTGAGGTTGAGAACTCGAACCTCCTTCGTTTCCTCCAATAACAATTCCCTTTGAAATTGTTTTTGTGGTTATTGTTGTTGAAGAAATCGGTTTAGTAGGAATTGGAAGAGTTGCAACCAGTTGAGTCGAGATGACTTTTCCCACTGTTTTGGCTTCACCTTCTTTGCTTCGACTTTTCTCTCCCCCTTGCGCCCCTGTGAAAACAGGTGGAGCACCCTTCGGAAGTAAAGAAGTGAAGTTTGAAATCGGAGCAAGAGCCTTCTGAATAGCTTGTTCTAAAGTGTTAATCTTTAGAGACAAGAATTTGGGAGTAAGGATTTGCGAAGTTGTGGATTGCGAAACTGCTGATTTGAGCTCTGTGACCAATTTGATCAGGTGATCAAACTTTTCCAAGGTAGCAGCTTTGTGATCATCAGCAACAGGAATGTTGTTGAGTTTGTGGAGTTGAGACGAAATTTCCACAACATGCTTGTGAAGATCTTCTTGTCTCGTATGCACTGCTTGAAGATCCTTCGCAAGGTTAGACTTCAACTCCTGAATTTTGAAGTTGACGTCCTCACGAACTTTCTTGACGTCTTGGATAAAAAGAAGATGTCTTTCTTTTGTAGCAGCTTTAAGATCTTTAACTGCAGACGTGAAATTATTCCCTTGTGCTTGCACTCGGAGTTCGTTATTTTTGTCGGACTGATCAACTTTCTCCATTATTCTTTTCTCAGCTCCTTTGATCATCACATCCACCTCCATTGCTGAGATTGAAGACATTCTCCCAGAATCGTCTTGTGATTGGATAATAGCCTTCAATTTTTGATTCAGTATCTTGAACTGCTTACTTGTCATCAGCATATGATCAGGAATGTCTTCTTCATCGGAATCAAAAGTAATGCCATCCAGAACTCCTCCAAAAGCACCTCCTTCGATTTCTGGATCCAACATTTGTTGCGAAGGTGGAGGATTCTCAGGTGATTGGGATGGAAAAAGGGTGGTGAATGGGTTCTGAAGGGCATGATCGAATATAGATGAAGTGGTGATAGGTAAGGATATTGGTAGTGTGGATGCGACACTCGGGATAGGTGCCCCCGTATCAGATACGTTGACAACCATATCCGAAATAGGTACCTCCTCAGTAACTGACTTGGTAAGAACTATTTCGAGTGGTTGGGTTTGAGAAATAGTGGTGGAAATATGCGAAGGTTGAGAAATTGGTAAAGAAACTGTTACCATGGTTGGGACGGGTGGTGTTTCTGGGACAATTTCTTCGTCGGATGATTCATTGCGAATCACCATCTTCCTCTTCTTGCCCAGTGTTCGTTGCATGTTTTTCGCAACGTCTTCTGCCCTTTGTCGTTTCTTTCCAGGAGATACTGGTGCAGGAATGCTGCGAATAGTAACTCCCTTACTACTCACCTCTGCCTTGCAAATCTGTTTTAACACTCCAGACTTGGAAGGTAAAACATCTTTCTTCACTACTTCATCTTGCACGGTTGGTGAAGATGAACCCTTCGCAGGTTTCTTGCTCCCCTTCTTCTTCTTCGACGGAGTAGCAACTTCAGGTAATACACCTGACTGATCAGCTGTATCAATGTTTCGCAAATATCTCGCCAACACTTTGTGAGTGGGAGATACTTTGCAAAGCATCGCATCCGGAATGCGAGCTACCCGGGTAAATATGGCTTCATCATCTTCTACCACTTTGGGAAATTGGTAAAGCGAAAACTCAGCAACTTCGACATCTGATACGATCGGAATTGCTTCTTTCTCGTATACTTTCTCCAGGATCAGACTCCAGTACCTGGCACAAGATATCCCCTTCTCTGAGTTCGTATTTTCTAGACTTTTCACAAACTCCTTCCACAGTTGCGTTGCATAGTCGACATTGATGTCATAGTATATACCCATTACCATGGCATACACTTCGACTCTTCCTCTGTCTAAGCCGACTGATCTTCCTGTAAGACACCTTAGGAAAATTCCAAACAGAAAATTCCAGATACATGGCAATCCCGACTTCCGGAAATCACTAATCTTCTCCAACTCCGGTTGATGTCCCATCTCATTGAACATGTGGATGATCTGGGAGTTTACAGGTTTAACAAAGGGTGGGTTGTTGGGAATCTGCAAGAACTCCACGAACAAGTTCTTGGACAATCTGACCCTCTTGTTGTTGACGAGATTGAAGGTATTCACATCCGCCGTGTGATTGTAGGAAGTCGTGGATGCAGCACGAGATAACCATATCATCGAAACTGGGAAGGATCGGAACATGGCAGTTGACAATGGTGATCGTTTCAAAGCCACGATGAGCATCTTCAATTCTTCTGGATAAGCGGAAACATTGGGATCAACTTGATAGTTTGTGCTTTGAATCTTCATAAGGGATTGAGAAAGGACCTCATCAGTGTTTGAGTTTGTGGCTGCCATTGTTAGGGTTTGAAAGAAATTGGAACTTTTGATCAAGATGAAAGCTTTGAAGGTTTTGAGAATTCTTGTTTGCGTAACCGTTCACAGTGTCCTTCATCCCCCTTTTATAGGTTACTCAAAATTTGATTTGAAATTAAAGCGGGATGCATTTAATGTTATCCGATGTGGCACCTTGAATCTCGGATCATTGCTGTAAAAGAGTATTATGCAGCAAAAAGTAACTGTCACATCTCCTCGAAAACCGGATAGAATACCAACCATTTTTAGTATACAGTCTGTCAAGTATCCGTTATAGAATCCGAACCGGTAAAACCCTTCGCATGGAAGCAAGGCTCTTTCACTTTTGGGATTTAAAGCGAAGTCATATGCCAGACTTGCGAAATCATCAGTCTGAGTTGGTTTTACTCAGAACCTCAAGGATTTCGTGTGTGCATTGTGCCAATGAAATAAGATAAGAATCAATAAATTTTGGAATGTGGTGATGTCAAAAAGTTAATTTTGACATGAATGCAGTAAAACCCCAGGCAAAGGTTGCTTCGTTAATTATCAAGAGAGATAATCAACAGCTTGTGTGGTTTCCCGTGAATTACAATCGAATACTTGTAAAGAAGTTTCAAAGGGCTTCTTTTAAAAGTCATTTTAGGTTGGATTGAAATTTCATTACATATCAGCCTTAACATAAGGTGAGAAATTGTAAATGAAATTCCTTGTTTGACCAGTGTAGTCAGTGACAAGTTGGCTTGTGAAATTTTTTATCATGACAAGAAGTTGCGAATGAAACTTACACTGAAATCATATTCAAGAGAAAATTTGTTTTGGATCTTGTTGGGTAACAAATATTCTTGGTTGTAAATATTTGATCAAGACCACGCATGCGAATTGAATATGATTTGAAGTTTCGAAATTTTTGATACTGAAACAAAGGTTTCGTAAAAATCTGGAACAAAGTTCCCCGTCAATTCCTAAAAGGTATATGATTTTTGGGTTTCACTTTCATCACGGACTCATGATGTTAGATCTTTAACATAGAGTTGTGATTTGTCTAGGTTTTGATTGGTTTGATCAAAAACCTCAAGGACAAATCTTTTTCAAAAAAAAATTTGGAATTTTAGAACAGTTTGGTTTAAAAAGATTGTTTAAGAATCGAATTGTACCTCTGTTATGATGTGGACAAAACAGAAAAACTCTTAACTCATTTGAGAAGATTAAGGTAGCTCTTGTTGATTTATGCGAATACAAGCCTTGCTGGGTAGAAATGTTCATGAGATAATTTCATCAAGGCTTTCATTTTTCACACATAGAATCATTCGAGGCTTGAGGTCTACATACAGCAGCATGCTTCTAGGGACATCCTAACTAGTTTATAAAAAAAAATTAATACCTTCCCATAGAAACATAAATGTATTACCTCTTCGCATTGTAGCCCTGTATTAAATGCTCAACACACAGTTTAAAAACCAAGAAAAACAAAAATATTTTTGTGATTTTGGAATTTTTCAAAAACGAAAGATCAAAACAAATAAAATCTTTTTGTATTTTTGATTTTTCAAATATAAAGAACAAAAAAAATAAAATCTTTTTGGATTTTTAATTTTTCAAAAAAAATAAAATCTTTTTGTATTTTCGATTTTTCATAACTAAAACAGTATGCGTAAACCTTACCATAGTGATTATGAGGCAGATGCGAAAAACTGTGGTTGCGAAGCCATGCGAAGCCTTCTGAATGAACAGTAACCTCTGAATGATTTCGACTCTTAGCTGCTGAACAAAGCTTTTACTCTTGTGATGACAAAATTGAATTCGCATTAATCATCCCCAAACCTGCTAAAATTCAAACAAATGATTTTTCATCAAGAGGTTTTGTAAAAATATCAGCAAGTTGTTCAGTTGTTTTGACAAAATGAATTTCAATATTCCCATCTTCCACATGATCTTTAATAAAATGATATCGAAGAGCAATGTGTTTTGTCTTTGAATGTTGTACTGGATTGTGACAAATGCGAATTGCACTTTGCGAATCACAATACAAGAGAATCTTTTTCATGTTTATTGCATAATCACGAAGTTGACTCTGAATCCAGATAATTTGCGAAGTACAAGCAGCCGCAGATATGTATTCTACCTCAGCGGTTGATATAGCCACACAAGTCTGTTTCTTTGATTGCCAGCTCACTAACTTTCCATCCAAAAGTTGACATCCACCAGTCGTACTTTTTCTGTCCAAAGTACATCCTCCTAGATCTGAGTCTGAAAAAGCTTGAATGAAGAATCCTGTTTTCGCAGGATACCATAGTCCTAAAGAAACAGTTCCCTTGAGATAGCGAAAAATATTTTTCACTGCAGTCAAATGAGGCTCTCTTGGATTAGCTTGAAATCTAGCACAACAACAAACCGAAAACATAATATCAGGTCTACTTGCAGTTAAGTACAATAAAGACCCTATCATGCTACGATACGGTGTTAGATCAACAGTAGGAGCATCTAACGAAGGAGTTAGTCTTGTTCCTACTGCCATAGGTACTCTGAGCTTTGTGCTATTTATCATTCCAAACTTTTCAAGCAAGTTGTTCGTATATTTTTCTTGATTGATTAAGATTCCTTCTCTGTTCTGCCTTATATTTAAACCAAGAAAATTATTAATTTTTCCCATCATGCTCATTTCAAACTGACTTTTCATTAAATTTTCAAATTCAATTGACAATGTTGGATCAGTTGAACCAAAGATAATATCATCAACATAAATTTGAACAAGCGTTAGATGACACCCAACTTTCTTGCGAAATAATGTGGGGTCAACTGATCCTTGTTTAAATTTAGATTGTTTCAAGAAATTTGTAAGTGTTGCGTACCAGGCTCTTGGTGCTTGTTTTAACCCATATACAGCTTTGTCAAGGATATACACATGATCAGGATACTCACTGCTTACAAACCCTGGTGGTTGTTCAACATACACTGTTTCTTCGAGTTTTCCATTTAAGAATGCACATTTAACATCCATTTGATAAACATCAAAGTCTTTGTGAGCTGCATAGGCTAAAAATATGCGAACTGCTTCAAGTCTTGCAACAGGTGCAAATGTTTCTTCATAATCAATGCGTTCTTGTTGCGAATAACCTTTTACCACTAGTCTTGCTTTATTTCGAATAATATTGCCATCTTTGTCAGTTTTGTTTTTAAAAATCCATTTTAATCCAACAATTGAAACATCAGAGGGTTTAGAAACTAATCTCCAAACCTTGTTTCGTTCAAATTCTGCCAATTCAGATTGCATAGCAACAACCCAATCTGAGTGTTCCATAGCATTCTTGACAGTTTTTGGCTCTATTTTCGAAATAAAAACATTAAACATACAAAGTTCTTGGTTTGCATTTAGTACCTCATTTTTCGCACGAATTTGAGCTCTAGTCAACACACCTTCTTGTAGATTTCCAATTACTTGTTCTTTTGGATGATTTCTTGTCCATTTTTCGAGTGGTGGAAAATTTGGATCAAATTCTAATGGTGCATCTTCAAACATTTCTTCATTTTCAGATCCTGCAACAGAAAAATTATCATTAATTTCATGAAATTCTTCATTATTATCAAGATTAATTGTGTCTGTTTCATCATGATCCCCCTCAACATGATCTGTATCTTGATATTCTTGTCGATTTTGCGAATGCTCCCCCTCAACTTGATATTCTTGTAGATTTTGCGAAGGCTCCCCCTCAACTTGATGTTCTTGTAGATTTTGCGAATGCTCCCCCTCAACTTGATGTTCTTGTAGATTTTGCGAAGGCTCCCCCTCAACTTGATGTTCTTGTTGATTTTGAACATCTGATGTGCTTTCACAGGTTATCGTTGATTCATCAGTATGTTTTGAGGATTCTGATGTTTGATTATCAGGAGCATTATTTTCTGCATCAATGGCCCTGTCAGGAATTCCAAAAATTAAGTCATAATCAAAATCATTGATTTCAGAATTATCAATTGGAGTATTTGAATCCACAAGTATTGGTTTATTATCAAATTTACTATCAATTTGTTTAAGATAGTAATCATCAAATGTTAAATTGAAAGTTTCTTCAATTTTTCTTGTTCGTTTGTTGAGCACTCTGTATGCAACTGAATTCTGCGAGTATCCTAAGAAGATGCCTTCATCAGCTTTAGCTTGAAACTTGTACAAATTATCTTTTAGATTCATGATAAAGCACCTGCAACCAAAAACATGAAAAAATTTTACATTAGGTTTTCGATTATTGATTATTTCATATGGAGTAACATTAAATCTTTGATGAATGAATGATTGATTCTGAGTAAAACATGTTGTGGACACAGCTTCTGCCCAAAGATATTGAGGTAGATTCGCATATGTTAACATGGTTCTGGCAGCTTTGCATAGAGATCGATTTCTTCTTTCAACTACACCATTTTGTTGTGGTGTATATGGTGACGAAAAATTATGCGAAATGCCTTTGCTTGTGAGAAAACTGTCAAGAGTTCGATTTTTAAACTCAGAACAATTATCACTTTTAATTTTTCGCACATTCTTCTTCAGAATAACTTCAATCTTTTTGATAAAATCAATCATCGTCTGAGCAACTTCAGATTTCAACCTGAGAAAAAACACCCACGTAAATCTAGAGAAATCATCTACAACAACTAAAATATACCGCTTTTTGTTTATTGTTGCAACAGTTGATGGTCCACATAAATCAATGTGAAGAAGTTCCAATGGATCTACTATTTTTGAATCAATTCAAATCTGAAGATCAAAAGTGATTTTCAAAACCAAAATTGGGCGGAAAATTCTGAGTAAATTTTGTAACTCAAAAAGCAAATGATTCTTATACGAAAATCAGATCTAAGCAATTTGAATCCTGCTCTGATACCAATTGATGAGAATTGTTATCGAGAATTAAGATACGAAACAATATATTTGAATGATGAAAGATAAAGAACACACGAAGTAAATATTAATCAGATCTCGTTTTATTAAGACCGATTATAGAGTAAGCTGAAAAGAGATTTTGTGTTTCGATTTTATGTCTACTTCAAGCCTAAGTCCCTATTTATAGGAAACTTACAAAAAATATACTAAGTCTATACAATGAAACTTCGCATGCTACACTTCGCATATAATATTGACTTAGTAAAATAACATACAAAATGCGAATCATTACAAGACACACTATTCGACTTTTACAACTAACATCTACAAGAGTTAGTGTGCAGCCTATGTACACATCGTTTGTGCTTTATGTTCTACCGTTTTCCATTTCTACTGTAAATATCTTATTGAGTGATTGAGGGTTCTGTTTTAGTATGTGTTCGAATTTATGACTCACGAAACTCCTCTTCGCACCACAATCAAAGAGTATGCATGCATAAGCGTTATCTAGGAGAAATGTACCCGTAACCACCGTGGGATCAGCTATTGCTTCGTTATGCCCTATTGCCAGCACTCTTCCTATGCCGCCAGCATTCCTTGCCTTAGGGTAGTCTCTCTTGTAGTGTCCAGCTTCACCGCATCCATAACACGCCTGGCCCACACCGAGTCTAGGGACTTGGGTGATTGGTTGTGCCGGTGCCTTAAAGAAACGGGCAGTGTGCCCTTTCTTGTTGTAGTTGTTGCAGTGCATCTCCCGGCAATTTCCATTGTGATCAAAATTGCATTTGCTGCACTTTGGTAGGTTCCCAGCATATTGCTTCGGTTGTGTAGGGGTAAGAGGAGCAGCAGTTGGGGTAGTAGCGGCATGGACTGCCACTATATGTGTAACAACCCGAAGTTGTTCATCGCCGAAAACCCGTTCTACCCGAATAACTCGTCGGAAATCGAAATGACCCGTTATCATTTTTGGGCTTAGTTAACTAAAATTATATATTTATTTTCATTCAATAAGGGTCCAAATCATTTAGGAACTCATGAATTTAGCCCAAAACATTTATTTCATAAGTTTTAGAAATATCCTCGTCGGGTGACGGAAACTCAATCGGGTGCGACCCAAAGCATCGTTTATGGCCGGTATCGGGTAGAATTCCACCGTGTCCAAGTTTTAGGGACTATATAAACATGTTTTAGCACTCATTTGAAGCTTTTTCCTTCTCTCTCTACTCTCTCTCTAACCTCTCTCCTAAATCCAAAGATTAAGTATCCAAAACTCAAATTTAAGGCTTCAAATCCTTAAGGTACCTTCCTAGCCTTAATCTATAGCATGTTTAGCTTCCAAATTAGACACTTAATCAAGAAATTGGACAAAGTATGTGATTTTACGGCCCAGGAGGCAGCCTAGGCCGTAAACACCATTTTGAAGGGTTTTTAGCCCTTAAACTCCTTCCTTAACTCATTTGGACTTTAGATATGGCTAAGCGACTTCAAGATATGGACTTAGAACACTTAAATCTATGGTTTTGTGAACTTTGAAGGAGTTTACGGCCAAGGCATAAGCTTGGGCCGTAAACTCATGAAAATGGTGTTTTTCATGTCTTTAAACCCTTCCAAATCACCCCTACAGCTTAGATATGAATTATAGGACTTTGATTCTTGCATTTGGACACTTGAAACATTAATTTTGAGGGACTTAGATGAGTTTATGGCCAAGGAGAGTTCTTGGGCCGTAAACTCCACAAAACTTGGCATAAATCTCATTCTAAGGTGTTAGAAAGCCATCCAACACCACCAAAAGTCTTGGAATAAATCAAGGGACCAACCAAAAATACTTTGAGGGCCTAAAACACATCTTTTATGGGATTTCTAAGAGTTTACAGCCAAGACCTGTTCTTGGGCCGTAAACTCCAAATTTTTTGGTGTTAGAATGCAAACTAAACACCCCTAAGGCCCTTAGATGAATTTTAGAAGTCCTTTCATGCATGTTCTAGGCCTTGAAACACCTTGGAACACCACACACAAGAGTTTACGGCCATGAAGGGGGTTTCATGGGCCGTAAACTCCATAAATCTCCCAAAAATCCCATACAAACTCATGTTAGGCCTTGGATTAATTTTACCAATCACATGTGATTTGTTCTAGCACCATTTAGCATCATTTTCATAGGGATTAAGGAGTTTACGGCCAGGAGCCTATGCTAGGCCGTAAACTCCCATAAATTAAGCATTTTGGTGATTTTAATCCATTCCATGCATTTAGATCAAAGCCTAGAATCATTTCCCATGTTCATGTAAGTCATTTAAGCCATTTAAACACCCAAAACCACACCCACATGAGTTTACGGCCGTAAACTCATGTATGAGTGTGTTTTGTGGTTGTAAACTCTTATATTAGTTTACTTATGGGGAGTAAACTCAAGTCCCAAGTCCCTAGTGTCATTTCACGTCCTTAAACGCCACCCGGGTCCCTCCAAACACTCGTATCGAAGTGTTTTCGCGACTAGAAGCAATTGTCCCTATCCAACAATCAATCTAAGTCCTAATTAGATACAAATGTGTATCTTTACATTATAATTAGGAACCTCGCGTATTTACAAGCCCTGGATTCACTCTTAGCATCCAAATCGTCATACTTCTCGTCCGGTGAGTTCATACCCCTACGCCTTTTTCATTGTTTTTAACTGTTTTCAGGGGGGGAATACAAGCAAACCAAAACTGTTTTCAAATCATAACTTTTATGTATTACAAATAATATCTGGCAATCTTATAAACTCTTTTACTCCTTATGTATTATGTTGAGCATAAGGAATGATTATCAATTACAACTAAATGGATTTTAGTTAAGAAAATAAACAATCTAATCAAATTATTATGGGAATAATTTGGCGTTCTATGTTACTCTTTATATCAAGTATTGATACCTGTATTAAGTTATTAGATAAACTATGTCTGGTTCAGTTTATCTCTATAACATTCGAATGTTTTGCCAGATACTCTCATTGTATGTAACTATTTTCACTGTATCGTGTCTTAAAGTCTTTGCATGTTTGTTATCGTATGAGAATCCTGTGAATAGTTTAATACTAGTTTGTGAGATAGTCACTACCCTTTATGGATGATCAAGTAAATCCTCTCCGGAAGTGTAACCAGAGTCTCCTGGAGGGAGAGCGAAGAGTTTGTGAATAGATCTATTCGGGACTGACAATCCCACACCTTAACTGCTAGCTACAGTTAGGCGGGCACGCCTGGGGTGACAAATTCTGGATATCATTCGACGTCTGACTAACGTCAAGGAGGTCTCGTTGTCATATCAGCATGGTTACCCGACTCACAATACGTATTAATATAAACTTATTCACAGCTAGGATCTGTTTAGAATCTATATATCTTGTTCGGGATGGTAATCCCATGGTCTTGTAATCTATATCTCGTTCGGGATGGTAATCCCATGGTTTTATGTCTACATCTCGTTCGGGATGATAATCCCATGATCTTGAGTCTATATTTTGTTCGGGATGGCAATCCCATGGTTTTGAAACTAAATATTATACGGGATGACAATCCCATGAGTTTATCAAGCTATCTTATATCTAGTTTCGGGATAGTGATCCCATGGTTTATCAAGTTATCTTATATCTAGTTTCGGGTTAGTGATCCTATGGTTTTTATCGAATTATCTTATAACTGGTTCGGGATGTAGTCCCAAGGTTTTCAAAATACTTTCTATTTACAGTTCGTCCAAATTATAGTTTTATGAACTAAACTATACTATGTGTTATTAAATCAATCTTACAATTAGGAAAATATGGGATTTTCCTGGGGTTAACTATATCTGTAATAGAACTGTAATGAAAGATAACTTAACTACTTTACATAAGAAAATATGGGATTTTCTTGGATATCAAACCTTTTCAGAAAACTAAAGGAAACCGATACATTTTCACAAAACAAAACAAAACCGCTTATGAACTCACCAGTTTTATGCTGATTTTCAAACCGCTTGTATTCTCAGGTCCAAGTTAGACAGGTACCCGGCGATATCTTTTGGTGAAGATGGAGTGCTCCGAAGACTCGTCTCTTTTGTTCATATGATATATGTATAACTTTTGTACAATTTACTTTTGAACCAAATGTAAACTTTCATATATATGTAATGTAATGGTTGTTTACTGTGATTACTATGTACATTGGATTTGATACACAACATGGAGTCAACCCCGGGAACGTTTCCGCCTTTGGTTTTCGGGGTGTGACAGATTGGTATCAGAGCCCTTGTTTATAGTGAACAGAGTATACCAAACCTTACATGGTATAAAACTATAAACATTAAGGGGCCTAAGTGCTCTGAACTAAAAGTATCCTACAAGATATAAGTATTTTCAAAAGTATTTAAGTATGCCGAGCCGTCGAAATCCGTAACTATAAGTAGAACAAAACATAAGTAAATGGGTGTTGTACACTGCGGTTAAACCTGGGCAGTTATGTAGTCGTGTCTGGGGTCAATATAGCCTGGCCAACTATATTCATTCGAGACACGGCCAACATGTGCTTGGAAGTGACTGTGGCATGCGGCATACCTAAAACTTACCCAATACCCCAAACAACAAATCGTCGCTGCAGTGAACCATGAAATACTATGGGAGTATTTCTCGAGCCGATCCTTTGTAGAAAATCCTCGTATACGCGTTATTCTTTGATCATTCCTCTAGCGATAAAATGTTCTATCTTGATAACTCCTTCCTGCTTTATCGCTTAGTATGATGCTATATTTGCCTTGATGAGATATCTCCTGTCCCATATCTCTTGATTCAATTTAGAGGACTTATGATCCTCTCTTTCCTGATCTTTTTAGATCAAGATGCCTCCAAGAAAGAGACCCAGCTCAACGAACAACAACAATCCTCCTTTTCAACTTGATCTTGCATCACTTCAGACAGTTCTGACTGCTGCAATGGTAGCAGCCATGTCGCAAATGAACTCTAGAAATTCAGGAGGTGATCCCCAACACCAAAACCCAGAAGATAGCCAGGGACACCAAAAAGGGGGTTCCTATAAGGACGTCATGAACGCAAAACCGACATTCTTCGATGGCACAGGGGGTGTCATTGCCTTAACTCGATGGTTCGAGAGAATCGAATCAATATTTGAAATATGTGGCTGTTCGGAGTCTGATAGAGTCAAGTTTGCCGCCTGTACCTTCCTAGACAAAGCCCTGACTTGGTGGAATGGCCAAGTCAAATCCGTAACTTTACCTGCAGCCAATGCTATGGGTTGGGAAGCTATGAAGGAGCTTCTTCTCGCAGAGTATTGCCCTCGGGGCGAACTTCAGAAGCTAGAACATGAACTATGGAACCTTAAGATGAAAGGTTCTGACATAGCTGCTTATACCTCAAGATTCGATGATCTGGCGTTACTTTGTCCGGGAATGGTTACCCCGGAAAGTAAAAAGATAGAGAGATTCATCTGGGGGTTGACCCAGCCAACAAAGGGGAATGTCTTGGCTGCGAAGCCAGACACTTATGACAGTGCCAAGTGCCTTGCGAAAATCCTGATAGATCACGAAGACAACTCTGATGAAGAAGCTACTACCCCCGAGCCAGTCACTAGTGGAGGCGGAAGTAAAAGGAAATCCTGGAACAAGCGTAAGGCCCAGATTACGCAAGGGTCTTCTAAGAAACAGCAAACGGTAGCAGTCCATGCTGCTACTGCCCCTGTTGCTGTCTCGGCAGTAGGTTCCACAGCCCAAACTCCTGCCAGTGGATACACTAGTACCCTTCCTTGGTGTGGTAAGTGTAACTACCACCACCGCACTCCTGGACCATGTCGCGAAAGGATCTGCGACAACTGTGGCAATAAGGGCCATCTGGCGCGAACCTGCAGAAAACCAGCCAAACCAACGAACCAATCATCCGGAGCGGGAATCAGTCCGGCCTGCTACAATTGTGGTGAAGCTGGACACTTCAAAAGGAATTGTCCCAAGACAGCTACAACCACAAATCCCTCTGCCGCCGCAGGTATATCTCTCTTTAATGATTCTTATACTTGAAACTCTTTTCAATTTTGGGTACAAAAAGGGAAAACCTGTTATCTATCTATTCGAACGTATTCTAAACTCAATCCTTTGTATGTAATCAAAATGTATACCGTCGAGACGACTCACTAGTGAAATAGAGAACACTAACTTCGTATCTATAGATTGAATCCTCGGTCCGGAGAACTATTCTATTCCATTCGATTGATAAAGGGGGAAACTTTCCATAAAAATACTTTGGTGCCATGTTTAACCAGAAATGACCGAGTCTCATTCATGTTGTTATCTTTGCTTTCGAAAGGGTCACCCGTCTAGATTTTTCCTTGACCCTGTTCTCGTGATCTTCGGCATCAAACTCTCGTATCATTCTATGCTTTAGAAATCAAAAGTTTTCCCAATGTGAATTACCACGCATCCCTCGTTTCTGTGATTATTGAGAAACGGGAAGTTAGCAACTATTCCTTCTAAATGTCTATCCCGAAGGACTCCCGGAAGTTTCTTTCGAACATCTAGTTTAGTCTCACATCAAACCTTTCGAGATCTTCGTAGAGATCGATTCAGCAACCTTCAAGTTTCGGATGCCCTTAGAGCTTGGTAATATCTATCTAGACCATCACATCTCGAATCCTTAGAAACGTCTGCCCAACGAAAACCTAGTGATTCCTTGAGGAAACTGAAGTCGTTCAGGGTTGGAACTTCCACGAGAAAGCAGATTGATATCGTAGATTGAGAGAGAGTCAAGAAATGAAACCAAGGCATGTCCCGATAATGAGAATTCGCTAGAACGCCCAATAGAGACCTGATTCCACTTGAGAAAGTGAAGATCCAACATAACAAATCCATTCGTATCTCATTCCAATCCATGATCAGTATCTTATTCTTTGAATTTCGGGACGAAATTCCCTCTAACGGGGGGGTAATGTAACAACCCGAAGTTGTTCATCGCCGAAAACCCGTTCTACCCGAATAACTCGTCGGAAATCGAAATGACCCGTTATCATTTTTGGGCTTAGTTAACTAAAATTATATATTTATTTTCATTCAATAAGGGTCCAAATCATTTAGGAACTCATGAATTTAGCCCAAAACATTTATTTCATAAGTTTTAGAAATATCCTCGTCGGGTGACGGAAACTCAATCGGGTGCGACCCAAAGCATTGTTTAAGGCCGGTATCGGGTAGAATTCCACCGTGTCCAAGTTTTAGGGACTATATAAACATGTTTTAGCACTCATTTGAAGCTTTTTCCTTCTCTCTCTACTCTCTCTCTAACCTCTCTCCTAAATCCAAAGATTAAGTATCCAAAACTCAAATTTAAGGCTTCAAATCCTTAAGGTACCTTCTGTCACACCCCAAAACCAAGAACGGCGGAAACGTTCTGGGGCGGAGGACGTCATGTATAGTATCACAACATAGTAAATGTAAATAAGCAAACAACATCATCCATTGCATTAAATATATAATTTTAATACAAGTGTGTTCTGTACAACTATAGACACCAAAAATAATGAAACACAAAATAATATGAGATGAGTCTTGAATGCACTCCATCTTCTCAAAAGCTGGTCTCGGTACCTGTCTACTGATGACCTGAGAATACAAGTTATTTTGAAAGAGTTTATCAGCATAAAGCTGGTGAGTCCATAAGTATTTTAGTGTCAGTGTTTCTTGTAAAAACGTTTGAACCTGTCTCAAAGTATAAGTTTGTAAAAATGTAAACAAATGTTTGAAAGTGTTTGTAAAAGTTTGAATCACTCAGAAAATCCTATATTTTCTATAAAAGTAACCTTCTACCAAGGCTAGGCTGTTTTGTAAACTTTTCTGTTGTAAAAGTGTGTGATTACCCAAATATAACTATCATTTGTTAAAAATATAGTTTGTACATTAATGCTTAAGTGAGGTTATCACTAAAATATGTAATGGGTAAATCATTGTAGTACTGTAGCTTTGTATATTAAGACTACTGCTGTACTAAATACTACTACCTTAAACCGGATTTATATTAAGGCATAATGTGATAAATTGCACCATGCTATCGACTGATAATCAACGACATAATGAACGGTCGTAAAAAGAAATGACGTTTGGCACCCGCAGACCTGCAGGTCCGGCTGTAGCTAGCAGCAAGGTGTATGATAGTCAATCCAGTATAGATCTATACGCAAACTCACGCTCTCCCTCCAAGAGAATTCTGGCTACAACTCGGGCCATGACATTTAAGGCATGCCCGATACAGTGAATCACAATTATTACGTATTTATGTATATGTATTGTTTCTCGTATATCTGTATATGTATTGTTTCTCGTATATCTGTATATGTATTGTTTCTCGTATCTCTGTATATGTATTGTTTCTAGTATATCTGTATATGTATTGTTTCTAGTATATCTGTATATGTATTGTTTCTAGTATATCTGTATATGTATTGTTTCTCGTATCTCTGTATATGTATTGTTTCTAGTATATTTGTATATGTATTGTTTCTAGTATATCTGTATATGTATTGTTTCTAGTATATCTGTATATGTATTGTTTCTCGTATCTCTGTATATGTATTGTTTCTAGTATATCTGTATATGTATTGTTTCTAGTATATCTGTATATGTATTGATCCTGCGTTACCCCGATAGTAACCAGCTAATGATGTACTGATGAGTATGACTATGGAAGTACTTTTATGTCTATACATGTATATATGATATATAAGTAATATGGAAATGACCTTCGGAGGGTCACCCGAAATCCCACCAGACCACATCCAAATCGAGGAAAAGGAAATAGGGCGGATGGCATTCCTAAGCCTTTTGAACATTATTTATATACCTATACATATATGGCATGCAATTGGATATATAAAATCATAAATAAGTTTTCATAAAACATTTGAAGCATAAATATGATTTCAAGAGGAGATCGACTTGATGTCGACCTATAAAACAATTTGAAGGCATAAGTTAATAGAACAATTCAAGTATAAGAAGCATTTGTTTAAATCACAGTTTATAAGTAAGTTTGGATAGTAAAACAGTTTGTAAAACATTTCAAAGTGAAGTAGTTTGAAAAACAGTTTGAACAGTTGTAAAATCGTTGTTTTCCTAGTTATTAATCACATGTGATTAAACACAATCACATGTGATTGAAGCAATAACTTATAAGTATTTGACTTGTATTCCCCCCCCCCCCCCATAAAGTATTTAAAACACTTAAAATCATTTCAAAGGTTGATTCAAGGGGTATGAACTCACTTGTGGTGAGTTGTCTGTATTGCAGTGTCGGCTACCGTGCTAGGTGACAAACGGAGACTGGTTTACACGCACGAGCCTAGTTATCATATAATAAGCATATATATAACTAATTAGACAAATAATAACTTAAATAAATAAGTTAAGACACTTAGAAAACATTTAAACACTTTTGTGAGTGTTTAAGGTTCAAATGGTTGCATCTAAGTTGCTACGGGACAAGGCAAAAGGGTTTGACACATCAAAGGACCTTGTATAGGAGTTCACCATCCAACAAACCCCACACCTTGGAGTTTACGGCCGTAAACTCATAGGTTTATGGCCGTGAACTCCTCAAATGGTGTTTTTGGGTGTTTTGTGGTGTTATCTTGCATCTAGAACACTCCTATCTTTATTGGAATAATGCATGAAGTAGTTTTAAGGCTCTAGAACACTCCATAAGGGAGTTTACGGCCTAAGGTCCTTCACCTTAGAGTTTGCAGCCATAAACTCTAGGAAATTAATTGATTTGAGGCACTTAAACATCAAGAATGGCATCCATGATTTTATCTAAGGCTAATGGGGACAAGAGGCACACTTTGGTGCCTTCACTTGGAGTTTACGGCCCAAGTCATGTTCCTTGGCCGTAAACTCCTTTCAAGGAGTGACTTCAATGTGTTCTACTCTCCATTCTAGTCCCAAAGGTGCAAGGTAATTTTTCTAAAGGCTTAAGGGTAGCTTGGAATGATTTTTGTCCCACAAAATGGGGTTTACGGCCCAAGAAGGGTTCTTGGCCGTAAACTCCTAAAAACTTATGGTTTTTATGGGCTTTTGGTGTTCTAAACAAGCACAAGCACTAGTAGGTAAAGTCCTTAAGCATTTGGGGAAAGATTTAGGGCATTTAAGCCCTTGGAAAGGGGTTTACGGCCCAAGGGAGTTCCTTGGCCGTAAACTCCTAGAAACTTATGTATTTGATGTCTTTTGATGCCTAAAATAAGCACAAGCAATTTAGGGTAAAGGTCTTTAAGCATTTAGGGGGAGTTTAGGGCACTAATTGCCCTTAAAAAGGGGTTTACGGCCCAAGGTAGTTCCTTGGCCGTAAACTCCAAAGACTTATGTTTCTTGGATGCTTTTTGGCCTTTAAAGATCATACTCTAACTCCTAAACAAGTCCTCTAACATAGGAATGGGTCTAGAAAGCATTAGAGTTCCATTTTGGAGTTTACTCCCCAAGAACGATCTTGGGCGGTAAACTCCCGGATCTTGAAATCTAAACATGTTATTGTTGCTAATATGCATTAAACAAGTATTGAAACACATATAGAAAAGTAGACTCACAATCTGGGATGAAAACCCGAAGATCCGTCAGAGAGAATATGGCTTTTCTCTATTTGGAATTGTGAATAATGAATTAATTTAATTCAGAAAACTATTTATAGTCCTGGAATATTTTGGCAGAAAATATTTTCATTCCTGATGTTGGACTGTAACAGTATGAAACTTGAAATGTCCAAGTTTCACAAAACCAGGAGTATCCACTCTCCTGATATCATCTAAAACATAACCCTAATGTACACAAACTTCTTCGGAAAAGTTTGAAAATCACAGAAACTGAACTAGCTTCTATTGAATAGATGAGGTTCATACAATTTGAAATTTCAGGTTGTCACATCTTCCTAGCCTTAATCTATAGCATGTTTAGCTTCCAAATTAGACACTTAATCAAGAAATTGGACAAAGTATGTGAGTTTACAGCCCAGGAGGCAGCCTAGGCCGTAAACACCATTTTGAAGGGTTTTTAGCCCTTAAACTCCCTCCTTAACTCATTTGGACTTTAGATATGGCTAAGGGACTTCAAGATATGGACTTAGAACACTTAAATCTATGGTTTTGTGAACTTTGAAGGAGTTTACGGCCAAGGCATAAGCTTGGGCCGTAAACTCATGAAAATGGTGTTTTTCATGTCTTTAAACCCTTCCAAATCACCCCTACAGCTTAGATATGAATTATAGGACTTTGATTCTTGCATTTGGACACTTGAAACATTAATTTTGAGGGACTTAGATGAGTTTACGGCCAAGGAGAGTTCCTGGGCCGTAAACTCCACAAAACTTGGCATAAATCTCATTCTAAGGTGTTAGAAAGCCATCCAACACCACCAAAAGTCTTGGAATAAATCAAGGGACCAACCAAAAATACTTTGAGGGCCTAAAACACATCTTTTATGGGATTTCTAAGAGTTTATGGCCAAGACCTGTTCTTGGGCCGTAAACTCCAAAATTTTTGGTGTTAGAATGCAAACTACACACCCCTAAGGCCCTTAGATGAATTTTAGAAGTCCTTTCATGCATGTTCTAGGCCTTGAAACACCTTAGAACACCACACACAAGAGTTTACGGCCATGAAGGGGGTTTCATGGGCCGTAAACTCCATAAATCTTCCAAAAATCCCATACAAACTCATGTTAGGCCTTGGATTAATTTTACCAATCACATGTGATTTGTTCTAGCACCATTTAGCATCATTTTCATAGGGATTAAGGAGTTTACGGCACGGAGCCTATGCTAGGCCGTAAAATCCCATAAATTAAGCATTTTGGTGATTTTAATCCATTCCATGCATTTAGATCAAAGCCTAGAATCATTTCCCATGTCCATGTAAGTCATTTAAGCCATTTAAACACCCAAAACCACACCCACATGAGTTTACAGCCGTAAACTCATGTATGTGTGTGTTTTGTGGTTGTAAACTCTTATATTAGTTTACTTATGGGGAGTAAACTCAAGTACCAAGTCCCTAGTGTCATTTCACGTCCTTAAACGCCACCCGGGTCCCTCCAAACACTCGTATCGGAGTGTTTTCGCGACTAGAAGCAATTGTCCCTATCCAACAATCAATCTAAGTCCTAATTAGATACAAATGTGTATCTTTACATTATAATTAGGAACCTCGCGTATTTACAAGCCCCGGATTCACTCTTAGCATCCAAATCGTCATACTTCTCGTCCGGTGAGTTCATACCCCTACGCCTTTTTCACTGTTTTTAACTGTTTTCAGGGGGGATACAAGCAAACCAAAACTATTTTCAAATCATAACTTTTATGTATTACAAATAATATCTGGCAATCTTATAAAATCTTTTACTCCTTATGTATTATGTTGAGCATAAGGAATGATTATCAATTACAACTAAATGGATTTTAGTTAAGAAAATAAACAATCTAATCAAATTATTATGGGAATAATTTGGGGTTCTATGTTACTCTTTATATCAAGTATTGATACCTGTATTAAGTTATTAGATAAACTATGTCTGGTTCAGTTTATCTCTATAACATTCGAATGTTTTGCCAGATAGTCTCATTGTATGTAACTATTTTCACTGTATCGTGTCTTAAAGTCTTTGCATGTTTGTTATCGTATGAGAATCCTGTGAATAGTTTAATACTAGTTTGTGAGATAGTCACTACCCTTTATGGATGATCAAGTAAATCCTCTCCGGAAGTGTAACCAGAGTCTCCTGGAGGGAGAGCGAAGAGTTTGTGAATAGATCTATTCGGGACTGACAATCCCACACCTTAACTGCTAGCTACAGTTAGGCGGGCACGCCTGGGGTGACAAATTCTGGATATCATTCGACGTCTGACTAACGTCAAGGAGGTCTCGTTGTCATATCAGCATGGTTACCCGACTCACAATACGTATTAATATAAACTTATTCACAACTAGGATCTGTTTAGAATCTATATATCTTGTTCGGGATGGTAATCCCATGGTCTTGTAATCTATATCTCGTTCGGGATGGTAATCCCATGGTTTTATGTCTACATCTCGTTCGGGATGATAATCCCATGATCTTGAGTCTATATTTCGTTCAGGATGGCAATCCCATGGTTTTGAAACTAAATATTACACGGGATGATAATCCCATGAGTTTATCAAGCTATCTTATATCTAGTTTCGGGATAGTGATCCCATGGTTTATCAAGTTATCTTATATCTAGTTTCGGGTTAGTGATCCTATGGTTTTTATCGAATTATCTTATAACTGGTTCGGGATGTAGTCCCAAGGTTTTCAAAATACTTTCTATTTACAGTTCGTCCAAATTATAGTTTTATGAATTAAACTATACTATGTGTTATTAAATCAATCTTACAATTAGGAAAATATGGGATTTTCCTAGGGTTAACTATATCTGTAATAGAACTGTAATGAAAGATAACTTAACTACTTTACATAAGAAAATATGGGATTTTCTTGGATATCAAACCTTTTCAGAAAACTAAAGGAAACCGATACATTTTCACAAAACAAAACAAAACCGCTTATGAACTCACCAGCTTTATACTGATTTTCAAACCGCTTGTATTCTCAGGTCCAAGTTAGACAAGTACCCGGCGATATCTTTTGGTGAAGATGGAGTGCTCCGAAGACTCGTCTCTTTTGTTCATATGATATATGTATAACTTTTGTACAATTTACTTTTGAACCAAATGTAAACTTTCATATATATGTAATGTAATGGTTGTTTACTGTGATTACTATGTACATTGGATTTGATACACAACATGGAGTCGACCCCGGGAACGTTTCCGCCTTTGGTTTTCGGGGTGTGACAATATGTTGCTTTTTGGAAGGTTCTTGTGAAAATTGACTCTTCCTCGTGTTCCAAAACTTCTTCTTTTTGTTGTTGTTGGTACTGTTGTTGTTTTTGTTTCCTATGGTTTGCTCCAGAACAACAGTCACGAAGCCTTGGTAGACTCCATGGTCAACGAGATCTTATGCCAACTGTTTGGCACTATCGAAAGTGACTGGTTTGGGAGCTAGTATACTTCCTTGGATCTGGGGTGACAGTCCCCAGATGTATCTCTCGATGTTCTTGCTCTCTAGAGCAACCATCCATGGGAAAAGTATTGCCAAATCACTAAACCTATTGGTATAGGTTGTGATGTCCGATCCTACCATAGTAAGACCCCAAAGCACCTGCTCTAGTTTTTGTACTTTGCCCCTTGGATAGTACTCTTGCATTAACATTTTCTTTAGATTCTCCCAGCCCATAGAATTAGCCACTACCAGAGTTAGTGACTTGACATGGCCATTCCACCACGTCAGAGCTCTCTTGGAGAATGTACAAGCAGCAAACTTTACCTTGCTCACTTCCATACATGCACAGATCTCGAAAACCGCTTTTGTTTTCTCTATCCACTGCGATAGAGCCATTATCCCTCTGGATCCATTAAAAGATATGGGCTTGCTATTTGTGAAATCCTTGAAGGTGCTATCTCCTGAACGACCCTGACGTTGGCCATTTGTAGAGCTATTTACTCCCCCTCCGGAACCATTATTACTCATTTGTGTCATTACTGTTGTCACTGCAGCTGTTATAGTGGCTATCAAGGCGGCATTATCCGTTGATGGAGGTGGTGGTGGTGGTGGTGTTGTGTTGTTGACATGGCGTGTAGATCTACGGGGCGGCATCGTGCTACTAAAGAAGTAGAATGACGACCATAAGTTTTTAATGATTGGAAGTCGTATGTTAATAAATTTGCTATATTCATCAATTTATGAATTTGACTGACCTACCCAAGGTTTTAGAGCTTGATTCATAATAAAAGTTTGTATAGTGATAGATAAACTTATGAATCTGAGTAGTATTCAATGAATTAACACATAAAGGAATTTCTTCATATATATTAAACATACGTCGAGTTACATTTTGAAGTTAGGAAAATTTCGACCCTTCTAAAGATCTCCGATTCAGAAGTTAAAGAAAAGTAAGACTTTTAGCCGAGTTCCTATTCTATAACAAAATTTTTAGGATTCAGGCAAGTACTACTTGCAACGTAGGTTGCGCTTGGAGCTCGACTCCGTGTCTGATTGCTTTGCTTCCATAAGACGCCTATCGAAAACGGCTTGTTGTTCCCTCATCTCCCTTATCTCAAAGAGAGCTGCAACCAGTTGCGCTTGAAATGTGTCAATGCGGAGTTGGGCATCATCCTGCAACCTGTCCAGTCAACGGATGTCGGAAGTGTGAACTTGTACTTCCACGTTGACTTCACGAATACAGTTTGCTTGAACCCCGGATTGAAAGGACTGGTTGGCTAGTTTGCCCACCATGACTAGGAGTGCTCGGTAGGCTTAACCTCCACCCCCGACATCGTAGAAGTCCCGACACATACCGTAGGGAGGACGTAATCCTTGCTGTCGACTCCAATGGTGAATGTGACTTCCCCAAATGGGAGTTGGTCCCTGAAAGTTTCCCCTAAATGCGGGAGGTTGAGCGACTAGTGGGTTGATTACTTCTGGCTCTGATTTTGTCCCAAAGTCTTCCCCCTCCTCCAACTCTATAGGTTCCTCGTCTTCTTCGGGGTCCTCCTCTACCCATCATCCATTGCCCTGATTTGGGTAGTAGGGATCCCCGGGTGGATAGAATCCAACCATTGTGTTTGTGCAAGAATATAGGTATGAGAATTGTCTAGAAATTTAAAACATGTAAATCTAAACATGTAAGTTAAACTATTGTAGTTACCAAATACTCCTATAGTATTTAAGTTTGTATGTTTTAAACCAATGTTATTTTTGTAAGTTTTGACTTGTTGCTCACTAAAACCATTACTCAACATACATTAGTCCGATCTCGGATAAATATAGTTGATCAGACTATATTCGTCCCAAATCTGATTACATATTCCGAGGCCTAGTCGTAGTGTCCAACTTGTCTTAATACTTCTTGTATAGTTCTAACTATGAAAATAAATCGGTGTATGCATGTATTTGTGCTTTTTTGACCCAATAACTTATGTTAAATGAAACGCGGTTTAGGTGTAACAACGTTTTGTTAGAGAATTTTAGTCCCTATGAATTTGTAGTTTGTATATCCTATGTGGTTCGATATACTTAGTTCACTATAAACAGTGCTCTGATACCAATCTGTCACACCCCCAAACCAGAACGGCGGAATCGTTCGAGGGCGGATGACTTCATGTAGTATCGTAACAGTTGAATACATAGTAAAGAAAGTAAAACAACCATCATATATATAATTTAAAAGTTACATTGTTGAATGATACTTGTTTCAAAACAAATTACAATATGATGACAAAATGAGTTTTAAACTGACGCCTTAGCGTCACTTCTCCAAAAGCTGAAGTTTACATGTATTACTGAATCCTTGAGAAATACAAGTAAATTTGAAAGAGTAGATCAGCGTTTAAGCTGCTGAGTTCATAAGTATTTAATGTCAATGTTTGTATAAATTTGAATGAAATTGTTTGTAGATGTTTGAAAACTCCTAGAAAATCCCATATTTCCTACTAGTATAAAAGTAGTCTTCTACCAAGACCCGACTATTTTTGAATGTTTGCTTCTAGAAATCCAATATTTTTCCATAAGTGTGTGGTAGTTTAAAAGTTCCAAAACTTTAATGCAATAGTGTTTTTCATACCTAGAATAGTAGATTTATGTATGTATAAAATCACTAAGGAATTTGATAACCCCGTAAATCAACGTGTTTTTAATACTCCATGTGAGTTTTATAACCATGCTATTGACCCAGACTACCTGTAACAACGTTCTTCAGTCATTGGAATGTTATGACGTTTGTCACCCTAGTCCTGGCGGTCTAACTGTAGCTAACAGTTTCGGTGCAGGATTGTCAATCCCGTATAGATCTATACACAAGTGTCACGCTCTCCCTACAAGAGATTATGGTATATAATACATGACTTTAACTGCATACTTTAAAGTACGTGAAATTGAATGTCTCACAAAACTTAGTATCAAATAGGTTTACGTATGAAAAGTCCATTTGTTCTTGTATATGAAAGTATTTCCTTGATAGAGTACTTATAGTATGAATATCTAGTAACTATACCAATTATAGTTTTTCCAAATGTGTGATTCGTTTGTATGATAAACCCTAGTGTAGTGTCGACTTTGTATGTAAAGTATAACATTTGTAATAACATTATTGAACATTTATAGTCAAAATATAAATAAAGTGTTTGATATTTATATAACAAAAGTATAGCAAAAGATTGATGTTTTTCACACGAGGATGACCGTGTGTGTACTTGTATTCCCCCCCCCCCCCCCTTAAAAGTACATAAAAGCATTTACAAAACATTTGAAAACGTAGTTATAGGGGTATGAACTCACTTGGTAGTAGTGAAGAAGGCGAGACTAAATTCGAGCAAAACTTCGACTGGAGAAAGCTGAAGATCTTGAGAATCTCGGAGCGTCGGGACTTGCGTCGTGAGCTAGTGGTAATACTATGGCTTCAAGGTAATCTTAGAGGGACTCGAGAGGTGTTTGGTGGAGGAAATGGTGAGAGAATAGCAACCAAACCCGGAGCCATAGTCTCCCTTTTATAGTGCTTGGGGTACTCACGAACGCAAAGTGTTCCCTGGGTCGTCGTTCCTTACGTACTCTTGATTCGAAAGATGGATGGGACTGGCTCTGTGCCCGGAACACAGTGTGTTCCCTGTGGGAACGTAAAGCGTTCCCTCAGACCTGCCTCGGGTTTCGTGCCTCGATCTTGTAAAATGCATAACTTTCGTGTACGAGCTCCGTTTTCGACGTTCTTTATATACACGCGAAGGTGAGAATATGCTCTATAACTCTCGTTTAGACTTCATTGGCTAATTTTGATATTATTTTTAATAATATATTTTTAACAGGCTGGGACACGAAAAGTCCGTTAAAAATCCATAACTTCTTCATCCGATGTCCGTTTTCGCCAGTCTTTTTACCGTTGTACTACTATTGATGATACCTTCGATTCTTGTTCAGGTTGTGTTGGCTAAAAATCGCTCGATCTCTATTTAGAATTTTTAGCTGTCTACCGCTATATCCGAAACTTTGGAAAATCATAACTTCCTCATACAAAGTCAAATTTGGGCATTTTTTTTGTATGCTCAGGGTTTAATGATATCTACGACTTTCATTTAGATACTTAAGGTTAAAAGTATTTTATTAAAAGTTCACATTTTACGTTTAATCGTATTGACGGTTTTGTTGTGATTCTTAGGTTGGTCATAACTTCTTCGTTATTACTCGGATTTTAGTGTTCTTTATATTTCTGAAACCCTTGACACGATATCTATCATTTATGAAATCCAGTAGAGACTTTTGAACATTTTATTTTAAGTCATTACACTGATTCGAAATATTGGGTTGTCACAATTGCACATACTCAATGTCTGCGATCCATCTCCTAGTAGCAATTGGGTCCTTCACCCCATGAAATTCTAGTGCACCACTCCTTCTAAAGTCCTTGAAGGACAGTGTGTGTGTACCCGACTAGATGGACGCTAAGTCACTCCTGAATGTCTGGAGACGATCCTCCATCAGCTCGATAATCCCCTCCTTGATCGACCTGAAAATGATCGGGGTCGCCTCAAGGATACCTCTCGAGATCTCAAACGCGATGAACTCGTGTAGCCTGTCATCAACCTGCTCGGATCCCGCACCCGAGCCTGACCCTGATCCTGACCAAGATCCTGCTCCATGTCGCGTAATTTCCATACTGAAAACAAACACAATGATGTCAGGGTCATACATACTCTCGAGAGATCTCACACGCTCTCCAAGTTTCCTGGTTCTATCTCAACCCTCCTTGTTTCGAGTACGGATCCTCTTTTTCCAGTAGGACTGGTCCATACTACCTTCCACATCTATCCGTACTTTCCTCAAGAATTGCCTTGACTTCACAAAGTCCCTTTCTACTAATACAACTTCCCAACTAATCTCATCCTAGGCTTGTCCTAGGGCACTCTCCGAACTACTCTCCGCCATCAGTTGCACAAGGAGTCCCTACCGTCTTTCCCTAACTAGCTTGCGGATACTATTACATATCCGTTCACTAGTTAGTTAGAGCTAACCGGAATCCTTATAACACAAAACAAGCAGCATTCGTGCATTGAGTATCCAACACCAGACATAACCTAATCAGGCTACCATACTGCTCACTAACCAGCCCCAGTATATAGCTTAATAAACTCATACAACAGGCATATAAGGCATCCTCCCTAGATCCTTAGCCCTAATCTAGCATGCAGTTCTCAGAATCATATAACAGTCATACAAGGCATCTTCCTAGATCCTTAGCCCTAATCTAGCATGCAGTTCTCATAATCATATCATATAATATAACATATCAAGTATGGGTATTTTGGGGAAAAATTACTTGAGCTCGGACGGTTGCACGCATCATGCACCTCATTCTTTCTCAAAATTCATTAACTTAGATTTTAGAAAACTATTTTCTTGTCAAAATCCCTCAAGCCCTCGATTTGAGTCCAGACACCCCCGAAGGTGTGTGTCCGAATCCCTCAAACGAAGGCTCTGATACCAACTTGTAACATCCCAAATTTTGAGTCCAAAAATATCTTTTGTAAATAAGTAATTTATAAAATCGTTTACTGAAAACATTGTCAATATCATATCAATCAATAAACTATCATGAACATGTCTCAAATCAAAACATCAAACAGTAATATAAATCAGAGTATAATTCCATAAAACACATTGTGGAAATCATGTGTGTGTAATGCGCTGCTATGTCGTCGGCTCCTTCCCCTTGGATGACGTGGTACCTGAAACCAAAACTGAAACTATAAGCACAAAGCTTTGTGAGTTCCCTCATCATACCACATACTATACAATCATACATGCTTCCAGGAATTCTAGGGTGCTCGACCTACCCATGTCAAGCCATTCTGAAGTGCTCACTACCCGTGTCAAGCCATTCTGGGGTGCTGACTACTCATGTCAGGCAATTCTGGAGTGCCTGGCTACCCTCCGGTCTATCTCACCTGGTCACGGGGACTATTTCACCCCCTACTACTATTACATAATAACATATCATAAAACATGATGTCAGACATATCTGTGGTGTCCGACCTACCCTTCGGTCCTAACAACCGATCGAGGGACTATTCCCCTCCTAATACCATTATCACATAGAACATAACATACTGGCACATAAAACACATCAAGTAATAGCAAATAAGACAATTATCACAAAGACAATCATCTCAACTATAATCAACTACTAGTGGGTCGGCCTTGGTGCCTTAGACCCACTTCTACAGGAAGGTAACTCACCTCAATGTCGCGTAGTGTCTGCATTGTCCCCAGCGTGAAAATCGACTTTCCTCGACTCCTCAATCCCTACACGACAACTCTTACTAAGTTATCAATTCGTACTCACAACCCTCACAAGAGGTCAACCCAAGTCTTAGTCAAAGTCAACTTTGGTCAAAGTCAACCCCCAGTTGACTTGACTTGCTGAGTTGGTCTACCAACTCGTCAAGTCCCTACTCCTTCAAAATGATCCAACCCCCGACTCCACTCTTCGAGTCCCTACTCCTTCAAAATGCTACAAAATAAGTATTTTATTTGAGCCCTTGCGGTGCTGCCATTGCACCTTCACTAGTTCCACCCTCTTGTTCCTCAGATCCCTCGACTTCCTGTCGAGGATCGCCACTGGCTGCACGATATAGTTCAGGTTGTCATCTACCTAAATATCCTCCAAAGGCACCACTGTCGAGTCATCTACCAGACACTTTTGTAAGTGGGAGACGTGAAAAGTGTTATGAATCTAACTGAGTTCGGCTGGCAGGTCCATCCTATATGCCACCTTGCCCACCCTGGCTACAACCATGAAAGGTCCAATATACCTAGGGCCCAGCTTTCCCCGCTTCCTGAATCGAATGACTCCCTTCCAAGGCGACACTTTCAGGAGTACCATATCCCCGACCTGGAACTCCAGGTCCGATCGATGCTTGTCGACATAACTTTTCTGCCGACTCTGAGCTGTCTAAAGCCTGCTCCGAACCTGCTGGTTCCTCTCTGTAGTCTGGAGCACCACTTCGGTGCTCCCCATGACCCTTTGACCAACCTTACCCCAGCATATCGGGGTCCTGCACTTCCTCCCATACAACATCTTGAAGGGAGGACGGTCGATACTCACATGATAGCTATTATTATAGGAAAACTCTGCCAGATGAAGGTAAGTATCCCAACTACCTCTGAAGTCTAAAACACACGCCCGCAGCATATCCTCCAGAGTCTGGATGGTCCGCTCGCTCTGACCATCCGTCTGCAGGTGAAAGGTGGTGCTAAAGTGCAGACGAGTACCCAGCTCATCATGAAACTTCTTCCAGAACCTGGAAGTGAGCCACACATCCCTGTCGGAAATCACTGAGACTGGCACCCCGTGTTGCGCCACTACCTCCCTGATATAGATGTCGGCCAAGTTTTTGGCCGAAATGCTCTCCTGAATTGGAATAAAATGGGCGCTCTTGGTCAATCGATCAACGATGCCCCAAATCAAATCCACTCCTCGCGCGGTCCTAGGAAGCTTCGTGATAAAATCCATAGTGATGTCCTCCCATTTCCACAGTGGAATATCCAACGGCTGGGTCTTGTCGTGTGGCCTCTAATGCTCGGCCTTGACCTTCCTGTAGGTCAGGCATCTCTCAACAAACCAAGCTACATCCTTCTTCATGGATGGCCACCAATAATCAAGACGAAGATCCCTATACACTCTTATTCTTCATAATCCATGCAACTTTATTGTATTTTAAGTGAGTGAGTCCTGGAACAAACAACGAACCCATACATAAAAACATAAGTATGAATTCATTCTGAAAGAATGTTATTGTTGACATTAATGACGAATTTAATTAGTTTCAATAAAAAAATTATAATTATGAATATCATTTAATATACATACAATTATGGAAATCATTTAATATCTATCTCTATTTAATTAAATAATCATTTAATTTTACTAAATTCTTATTGGTGCATTTTAACACACAATAAATGTATGAAACACATTAACCTAGCCATATATATATATATATATATATATATATATATATATATATATATATATATATATATATATCATTGTATATTATAGTAATATGTGTGAAACTCGTATATTACACGGGTTTATTAAAAAAGGTTTTGGTAACCACAAAGACCATGTTCATAAAAAAATAAGTAATTATTGAATTTGTGACCTTTTGGTAAACTGTATGGACTATTTATGTAAGTTGGTCCTAATTAATATATGCTAACAAAATTAATTAATATGAATTCATAAATTGAATGTAGTATCTATGTTAATATACATATACAATAATTAATATATTAATAGAAAGAGGAGTTCAAAAATAGAAAGTTATTATATATATATATATATATATATATATATATATATATATATATATATATATATTAATATATTTATAAAATTAATTAATATGAGGCGACATTTAATATGTGAGATTTTGATAAAAAAAAAATAAAAAAAAAACCCTTAAAATGACAAGTGGATGTTAAATAATTCAAAAAAATTTAGAAAATGACAAGTGTTAAAATGAAAGAGAAGATGACATGTGTTAAAATCATTCTTATTTATTATGGTAGAAGAAGAGAATATGATTTTGATTGAGAAGCATAAGAATTCACCATGATCGACTCCTCGGTACTATTGCATATTTTAAGATTTTGATTATATTTAATTTATGTGCAAATATATAAGTTGTCTAACTATTGTATATTTTTGGAAAATATTAATGTAACTTAAAAAATATTGTTGACTGATTCTACTTATCATTCATTGGATTATGTAGATTTGATTATATTCATTTATGTGCAAATATATAAGTCGTCTAACTATTGCATATTTTAAGAAAATATGACTGTAACTTAAAAAATAAAATAACCTAATGATACTCGAATGATATTTTTTCCCTAAATCAATAATGTTTAAGTAATAATTATATACCAAATACCAATATACGAATTTATTATCTAAGAAAATTTGACGTAGCCTCAAACAATAGATTGTAACGTCAATAACAGTCAAAAACATTATGTGGCCCACGGTTGTATGTTATGGCACACGGTTTTGACAATTTTTATCATCTTTTGATGGTAAGCACATTAGTATGATCAACGATTATTATGGATCACTTTTGTCTCTTGAATCAGCTTCTTTAGTTGGCCAAGATTACTACCATTATTGACAGGAATTAGTAAATATAAAAATTGGTATATAAAATGATTAAATGTTATAAAAATTAGACATTGGACAGATGTAGGGTCAACTTAAAAATGAAAATGACATATGTGGGGTTTGCTTTCAAATATGTTAAATATTTTGTTTATTTTATATAATTTATATTTTATAAGTTTCCCACCATGCCCTTCTAAAATATAGTGGGTGTGGGGTCCACCGCCCGTTACAAAGCAAACAATGAAAGCAATTCCCGAAAGATTGACAATAACTATAGCCTTCGAAAGCAACCTCCCACCAAACTCATTAGTACTTAATTATTTATTTATTTATTTTTAGCTAAAATAGATATAGAATCTTTAATTCAAACAAAAATAATAATATTAAAAAATAAATAATACTTTATTATCATTGTTTTGCAAATTAACATTCTTTTATATCCTAGAACTTTTAATATCACATTCGTTTTAAAAGAGTTTTTATCATTTATGTTGTTTAATATACCATTTTCCTATGGTTCTTTTGGTAAGGTTTGTGGAAAATTTGGCCCACCAACATATCAACCAAAGTTCAAATGAAGGTAGCTGTATTTAGGGATGAACAAGAATACATTTAAGCGTATAAGATTATGAATACATTATACATTAAAATCAACATTAATATATTTGTAATAATAAATTAAACTTATATGTAACTTTTAAGAAAAAGTTAAATACAAAATCAAATGTCGAAACCTTTATAGGATGTTGTAAGAATTATATTGACTTTTAAGGTTTGACGGACTAAATGCACATAATCTAGTAAGTTATTTATCACACACGTTTAAATCTGATAAAACCTCTTCTTTATGAAAGATTGACTTTGCCAATAACAAATTTAAAAGCATCCAACAAAATAAAATCTAGAACATTTTACTCCATGAAATAAAAAGTAAAAATGTCAGTTGTATAAGACGATACGTTATACATAGCACGAGGTCGATCGTGATATATGTGGACCACGATCACGACCGTGCACACTGTCCCAGCCGGTCATGGTCGTGTTCGTTCGTTGTGTGTACCACGATATCAAACGGTCATTTCTATTAGCTCGATACTGCAACGGCTACTTTTGAATTGCTTTTTTTTTTCTTTTTTACATTTCAAACATATTAACCTTCTTCTATAAATACCACACTTTCTATTAAACATATTCACTCAATTTCTTCTTTCTTTTCTCACAAAATCACACACTTCTTTTATATTATTCCAAAACCAATGGCCCTTAAAAGGATGAATTGTTCAGAAAATGAAGAAGATAACTTAGCATGAGCATGAGTAACGGCTTTAGAAGACCCAGTAACGCGTCCTAATTTTTGGATAAAGGTTGGAAACATTTTCCATGAATTAATGGGTTGCCAAAATCGTAGTGTTGATGAAATATGTTCGAAACATCACAATATGAAAGTTAAATGCGTTGAATTCAATGGTATTTATAACTTTGTTATAAACAACGTACACCAAGGCGACCCGTTTGCGGTGGCCATGAACCAATATGAAGACATGAAACACACACCGTTTAAACACGTTGAAGCTTGGCGAATATTAAGAGAGTGCCCAAAATTTAGTGAGTAAAAATAAGGTTTAAAAAGTAGTTTTAAGTTGTTTGTGGTTGTATTTTCTAAGATTTTTTATGTTTTTTTTTAATGTTGTTTGTTTTAATTTAATGTAATCTTGTTTTGTTAAATAAAAAGCTAGTTTAATAAAAAAATATATGTTTTATTGTGTGTTTGAATTAAATTTAATTAAAAAAAATATGTTATTGTGTTTTAATGTATTTTTAAATTTAATTTAAATAAAAAAAAGGAGGTGGAGTGGTAAGTTAGTAGTAGATATCCCATATTAGTAATAGAAGAATGTGGTGTTCATGTGGCACCCATCATATATGTGATATGTGGTGGGTATAACGATGGTCTAACCGAACAGTATTTTTTTTCGAGAATACAATCGTTAGCCTGAACAAGACCCCACTTCATTCATAAACTTTAAGAGTGTGTTTGCTTTTTTATTGCACTTTATTTTTCCTATGTGCTTTTTATTTTGTGATATTTTTCACGTATTGCTAATCAATCAATCAAAATCCTTTTTTTCGAACGGTTACCTACTTTTACAATGTGAATACAACTTGTATGGTATATAGTACTACTTCTAATGCATATAGTATAACTTCTTTTATTATCAACTTCAAGATATTATCAGTATCATGGTTAGCATATTCGAATTTCTTCTGAGTTATTAATTTTGGAATAATTAATTGTGTAATGCGGAAGATGGTCCACGTATGACAACGACTTGACTCAATCGAAGCACAACGACTTGACTCAACCGAAGCACAAATGCATGTTATGGTAAAATGATAAGACATTGTTGTACTCCATAAGGGAAACATAGCCCGGACCCATGCCCGACTCTTTGTATTGAACCATTTTTTAGAACCAACAATTGTGCCTAGAGTCCAAGTTTTCAAAAGCCCAAAGTTCCTGGGCTATATATAATCTTCATAATGTAAAAAACTAATTTTAATACATGTTTCTTAAGGGCCCAAATTTAGCCCAATCCCTGAATCAGCCCAAAAAGAAATATATTTGTTTATTAGCCAATGGAATGGGATGCTATCATATGCTAGAAGAAGAGTGCAAGAATTAGCGCGACTTCACATAACCGGCTAGTGGCGATTTCAACTTTTTTTTTCAAAAACATAAAGAGGTTGTAAGTAAATTCTATAATAATTGAAATATTTATATGTAAATGTTTTTAGTAATTGAGGGCATGTGCCCCACTACCAAGTCTCTACATCAGTCACTGCTCCACAAATTAACAATATGCAGGAACTGAATCGAGATCTCATGATTCGTGAATCGACATCATGCTTGAATTCTTACTCAAAATCTCGATCGATAGCGTTGTGTTGCAAAGTATCAGATTTTTGGATCTCTATAAAGAGCCTTTTAAAGAATCAGGTTTGTTTTCTCTCATTCGATTTTTGGTTTCTGTTCTAATTATTGGCCAATAATGCCAAGAGCCAACAATCTGATTTTGTTTTGTATGTATTTCGGCTATTGGTTCTTTCAACCTCAAGTTGTTTGTAATCAGAAGTCGAAACTTGTTTTGTATGTAAGTTTGTAATCAAGTTTATTTTGTATGTAAGTTTGTATTTTATTTTTGACATTTTGTTTTGCATGTGAGTTTTGATCATATTTAGTTTTGTATGTAAGTTTTGTTTCAATTTTGTTTTCTTGGAATTTATTTATGATTTTAATTTGTTTGTAATTAGAACTATGTGATTTTTGTCACGGTTTCATTCTCGACTCCGTTTTGATCAGACGAGATTTTACAACCTCAAAGAATTAATGATTGTAATCATAACCTTCTTATTTTTGTTTATATTTTCTGAATTTTTATTTTTCAAATTCCTAATTTTTCCTTGTTTAATTCACATCGCAGTGACATTAGACTTCCACAAACGCAAGTCATAAATCAAATTTCAAGTGTACCTTTTTTTTAAAGTATTGTAATTTTGTTATTGACAATCATAAATGGTTTCCTAAGAGGCATTTATCTGGAAGAAAAAAAGGGACAGATAAAAAATTCCAAATGAGTTTGCTTAATGATATAGGGCGTGTTCGGCATGGAACGTTTGAGAGCTTCTAACTTCTAACGTTTGACAAAATGCTCTGTTTTGAACAAAAAAAATCTTATTTGGTACTACAAGCTTCTAGCGTTTAGTTTAAGCAAAATGCTCCAAATCCAAATGATACTTCATGTAGCGTTTGACAAAACGCTACAAACTACAAACTACCCGCTAGTTTTGCCGAATACACTAAGTTGTCTAGTGTAGAAATTTTGGAATTTGTTAAATTTGTTATTTGTTACCCAAAGATTTTTATTGGACATAGAATGTTGTTAACCATTCATGGTCATTGATGTCAAAAGAAAAGTCGGATGCGTGCAAAAATCAAAAAAGAACAATCACATAATATTTAATCATTGTCAAAATCTAAAAGATAAAATGAATTTTAATCTTATCACCTAAATTTTACAAATCCGAAGTTCACTAAATCAAAACAATGCACCTTTATCAAGAACAAAAAATGATGTGGACAAGTCCACTATTGGTTGGATGAACACATAAATCATTTTAATGATAAATTAATCTTAATCGAAAAAATCAAAAAATATTGTGAAGAATATTTATGTGAAACAACAAGTTGTGGATCTTCTTTTGAAAATAAATGCTTAATCTACTCAATGGATTCAAAAAATTTACCTATATCAAAATTTGATCATTTACCAAAACAAAGTTTCTTTTCAGTTCTGAAGTCAAAATTCATTCAATCTATCCCAAAGCCAGTTAATAAATAGATTCCTATACTTCTAAAATTAGTATGCATGTAGAAACCAAAGTATGAATTTTGATAGCTTTCATCGACGTCAGATGGTTAACCAAAGAGAATTCTAAAAACTAACTTTCAATCTTCCTTGAATTAAAATTACTCACAAGACCCCAAACACGTTTGGGTTCCTAAATCATCTTCATCATTGATGGTGATATGTGATGAGAAATATGACAAAGAATGTTATATTGATAGTGGTTACTTGCATGTTATGAGTTAGAATATAAATCTTTTTATGTAGATATTCTCTATAAAAATTTAGATATTGTATATTGTTAGGATCCTGTAATTTTATGATCATTTCATTTTGGATTGATGTCTTCTGTTGTGCATTTATATTTATGTTTGGTTTCAATAAAAGATGAAGAAAACAATTCACTTTTGCAATACCTCAAATATTTGAAAATTTAAAATGTTATGTTTATAAAATCATTTCGGGTATTAACCTACATTTAACAAAAACCGGTCTCATAAAAAAAAACATATATATTTAAAACATTGGGTGTTACGATTAAACATCATACAACCTAACAAGCAAATACGAATTACATCAATACCATTAATAAAGAACTTAACAAGCTCCACTCCATTCTTCAACTCTTAACTTCTAAATTCCATCTATCACCTTTTCTCCTTAATTACAACCTAGGATACATGACATTTAAAGAGATACGTAAGACAATAATGTATCGTGACATACATGAGTTTGTGACCCAAATCCTTTATCACACTTTTATCAAAAATATTCAAAGCGTTTTCATGAAAACCATTTCATACGATCATATTATATGTAATGCCTTGTTCCATATCGTTTCTTAATGCGAGCCAGTAACCCGAAGATGGGGTATCATAGGGCCTAGGGCCTTTGAAGAAAAGAGATTAGACCCATTTGGAGGTGGGTAATGTTATTTAGATTATTTGCGAGTTTGGTTGGTGTTTTGGAGTCAGGGGTATTTTGGTAAAGTATCAGATAGGGCTTTTATGGAAATTGGATTTTTTTTCGGGAAATTTTAAGGTGAGTTTGAGTTGATAGAAGTGTAGAGCTTCTCATTACCTATTCGTGGAAATAAGGATCGTCGGGAACAGATTTATAACGAAGAAGTTATGGCCTTCAGAAGGTTACAGGGTTTGAGGCTAACCCTAGTACGCAGGGAGTATGCGGGGGTACTGGTGCTAATGTCAATACGCATGGCGAAACTCGGTGTACACTGAGCGTACGCAGAAGAAGGATCGCAACTTTGAGAGGAGTAATCTAAGCATAACGGGCCCGCATACTCCAGATTCATGCAAACCCTATTTTAGGGTCTTGGACCCTATTTAAGCTCATTTTCTCTTCACCAAACCCTAATACCTTCAGCCTCCATCCCTTTTTAACCCTAGAATCGAACCCTAAGTGCAATTTGGTGATTTTGAGCTTGGTATGTGCTTGACGGGTGTTTTGTGAAGAAGAAGAAGAAAAAGAAAATCATTTGGAGGTGTGGCTTGAGCTTCTAGATCCAGGAGTATCAAAGTAATTGCAAGCTTCCTAAGGTAAAAAGCTTTAACCATGATGATCTTTTTAGTTGGATCTACTTTATGGATTTCTTTGGCATTTTTGAGTCCCTTGATGTAAAGGTGACCTATTGATCTACTCTAGAGATAGTAGATGTTAGATCTAAGCTCCAATAAGTTCCTTTGTTCATAAGAATGGAAACTTTGTGAAATATTTTGGTCCATGCATGTATTAAGCTCTTATTAAGTTATTTTTAACTGTTGAGTCCCATTAAGACGTGTTTGTGAGTAAAGTTGGAAACTTTATTGGTTAAGATCTTGGCTGGGGGGGGGGGGGGGGCAGATCTATGTTTTGTACATCTTGACTTAACCTAGTAAGAGCAAATGTGAGTTTTTGGATTCCCGACTAGTACGTTGGGCGTACGAGGAGGTATACTCAGCGTAATTCGAGGATCGTGCATCATGTGGTTATACTTTGTGCATCATGGTCGAGTACGCGAGGTGTACATTTCGAGTACACTAGGCGTACTCCCCAGAGGGTCGTTTTGGGCTTTTGAGGTTTGGGTCATTATTGGGTTTCTTAGTTTGGGCCTTTTTGGGCCATTTAACTTCTTTTTAGGCTTGTGGTTTGTAACTTTTGGGCTCCTTTGGATTTTAGGCCCATAAAGGGTATTGGGGGCCCAATTTGGAAAATTGGGCCATCGTTGGGCGTTGGGTGATTATGATGGATTTTGGGCGGTTGGACAATTGGGCCATATTTAGGCTTTAGGTTTTTATTTTGAATTTGGACCTTCTAGATTTTTTGTTTGGGCCTTGGCCTTGGGCCAAGTTTAAAAACGGTAAAAAGGTCTTTTACCCTAGTTTGGACACTTAGGGTGGGTCAGGATCTAGATATTGATTTGATGATTATTTTATGATTGATAGCGCAAGGATTTTTAATGGGCCAGCAACCAGAGATTCTTCCTATGAAATTCAGCAGTGTGAGGTGAGTTTCCTCATTGTGTTTAGCAGGTCGACGACACCAATGTCGGACCATGGTTTGTTATGATGGGTTCTAGATTTCTGTATGACTCTTTCATGTGTATGTGCTTGCTGTTGGGTTTTGAGCATTCTAACACTTCCTAAGTGTACATGCAACCCTAAATACCTTGGATCTATGTTTTCTCTATTATACATGCAAATAAGAACATCCAAGGTATTATCCTAATCTAGCATACAAAAACTATGAATGTAACAAGATAGAATACATACCTCTTGATGTAGCTTGATGTCTTCAAGCTTTAAGAGCTTAGCCCCAATAGTGTGGAAGCCTCAAGTGGAATCACAAATCACCAAGACACCTTGGAAGACTTTAGAGAATATGAATACTTGGTTCTCTCTTAGTGAAATCGGCTAGCCCTCATAGTGTATCCACACACTAGTGCCAATTTCACCAACCAAGGACATCTTTATATAGTGTGGAGGATTAGGGTTAAACCCTAATACCCATGGCCTTTCATTTCCTAGGATCCATGGGTTAAACACTCCATGGACTATCCATGAAAGCTTAGCCCAACCTAAATGAACTTGGCCCATTCCATATATATAAGAGTCCATATTTAATTAGTTCTTTTTTATCACTTAATTAATTATAAATTAATTCTTGATCAATACTAATTAAATAATATGATTCCATATTAATATATTAGAACTTATAATATATTAATATTAATCATAAACATACTATTCTCAAAAGATTATCCATATAAATTGTGTCGGTGAAGTGCAACCCAAATGGACCATGCCGGGTCGGGTTAAGTACATACCAAATATAGTTATGGACTTAGACATTAATCCAACAGTCTCCCACTTGGATAAGTCTAAAACTATTATTGCGTATGACTTCAAACCTAACTGGCAATCGTAGCTCTTAAAGCCGTTGTCGAACTCTGATCTTGTCAACGAACTTGTCCATTAGATAAAGGATCATATATTCCTCCATTCTAGATATCATATGGATTGAGACATGGATTATAATCATTCTCTCTGTCCATTTGTTGTTTTCCGATTTCCGATTTATGATGACTGACTAATTGAACGAATCAAATCAGTCCTGGCCCGGCCGAGCACTTCCATTTGTCATCATCAAATCATCGAGGGGCCCACAGATATCGCTTTTATCCCGAAGGTAAAAGGAATGGATAAACTTCGACTCATATGGCTTGTTCTACTACTTGTTGAATCATACACAAAGGCACGTTTTATAGCACCGAGTTACCAAATGCGTTTTCGTGCAATCAATGTACAACCAACTCATAGTAACAACTCATATCTCTAGGTTTGAAGAATATAAGATATTATCGTCTCATGATCACTCGTGATAAAATCCATGAAGTGATTCCAATGAGCGCGGGTTGAATCCAATACTCAGAACTTATGAGCACTCATGAGTGTTGTAGCCCTTTGTCCAACACCTTAGACCTCTACAAGCCAACCCATGACAATCTTAATTCATATCTACTTCCAACATATGACCGACTGTGGATGGTTTGAATAACTTAGTCATTCCAGAAGAATAACCTAGTTTATTCGGGAAGTCAAAACATGCAAAGTGAAACACAATAATAATTGAATCCAATATGGTATCAACTCTTTGAACATAAATAAAACACCTTTTATTTGTCACCATATGATTACACATTATTCATTGTATACTGTTTCAGCTATCAAATTTATTCTTGAATTTAAAACAATAGTTGTCCCATGCTCCAAGCATGTACACTATGTTTTCTTAAACACTAGTCATGCCACACACCAAGTATGCATACTATGTTTGTCTATGATCCTTACTTTGTGAACTAGATCAATTGAACATAACTTCAATGATTCTCTTTTCACACTCCCAAATCCTTACCGCAAATGCAAGAATTCCAAATTCATGCCATTTACTGAAATCTGTTAGATTCTAAACTTATATGCATTGATCCTCTCGTAATGATTATGCACAAAGTCAGAAAGACTTGACAACAATCATTACAAAGTATTCCAAAGGAGATCAGCTCCTTGGAAACATCCTTCTTGCATTAAGTTTCCTTAATCTTACACAGATTGAAAAATTCTAACTTTGAAACATTTCCAGATTCCATTTTGACTATCACTTCTGACCAAGAGTTGACTCCTTACAGATTATGTCAATATGGTCCTTCCATAATTATCACTATACTTCCAACTGTCCTTGAGCAACCAATCTTTGGTAAACCTTAGATTGTCCTCGACAATTGTTTAATCCTTTTAGTCATATCCAGTTCTAAACCTTTTCCCTTCTTAATGCCCCAGGCATTTGGAAAATTTTAGAACGGATGAATATAGCACATGTAATCGATCCTATATCCGAAGCATATGGGACACGATTCATGATGTCTTACATAAAGACTAAACCAGTCTTTTGCTATAATATTTCCATTTCAATTTGCCAAGTTCTCATAATTCAGATTATGAAAAGGGATGCCGTAATCATAATCGAATTTTAGAACGCAAATAATGGACCCATATACAGAATTTCCTTATGTTGAGCCATTCCAACATGAAATTCATATATATCCTTGACTAAATGATTAAAACTTCACGATCTAAGCTTATAGATTTGAGATGAAGCATAATTTCCTCTCCCTTAATTATAGCAAAACAACTTTTTCCCAATTGAAACTTTTGTTTTCTATAATTAACATTGCTAACTTGCAATACTTATCATAATTATCATGCTCCCACTAACATGATGATTATTAGCATAACACTTATGCTCCCACTAGCTTTGACATGTACTCAGAAATCAGCTGGACAGTCTGAAATTTAGATTCATACACCCTTTCCGTAGATAGCTCACCTGTGTGTCTAAGCAATTTCAAGAACCATGAAAAGGGATACCGTAATCATAGTCTCAATTGCTTAGGCATTTGCCATTTCTCACAAGTCCATGTTAGTGTGCCGGTTAACCACACGCGCTCCACTAACGACTTTTGAAAATGCAAATAACACAATTGATATCTTCGTAAAATCTACTTAGTGAAAGCGTTTCCTCACCATCATTTTCATGAATCGGAGAGAAACCTTATGACACTTAGATTTATATGGTGTATGAGTTCCTACCCATATGAATTTGTCAAACCATACTCACAAGACAAAGATAATGACAAATCCAAAACCATATGGATTGAACTCAATCTTAACTTCTTGCCACCTGGCAGCTCAAGGGCCTGCCATTGCTTCCAAGTTGTTATGCAACAAACTGAGAACTCTAAGAACTCATATGCAAAGCCAACTTTAACTGGAATGGGCACAGATATGTCAACACGATAGGTTATAAACCTCAAGTCGTGTGCTAGTGAAGAATTTCAGGTTTTATTCTTGATTATTTCTTGAGACTTTCAAGACCTTTAAGACTCCCACTGTCCTCTTGACATATAAGACTCCCTTGTCAAACATCCAAGAGATAGTGCGGATTCTAATCAAGAAAAACACTTTACCCAATTGGCCTAAGTTGGTCTTTGTTTTATCCAAAACATCACAACTTACCAATTTCAAATGTATAAGAGTAGAAAACTTTTACTCTTACATTTGATAAGTGTTTTAAACCTTCTTTAAGACATGTCACTCAAATGACAATCTTGGAGTATGACTCTAAGACTTGTATTGGAACGAAGTATGACTCATCTTCTTGATTTAACCATTTCAACAATTCAAGTTCCTCTTCTTAGTCATAAGAATGCACTAAGATTTCCTTAGAGAACTAATTTTGATATGGTTTCTTAATCATTAAGATGATCACAAAAACTGATACTAAAGTACTCTCCCATCTTTTCAGATTTGAGAAACTTTTATCCTTCTGCCTAATTTGATTCTTCTTATTCGCTCTGCCTTACATTGGAACCTTTTCCAATGTCTCAGAGTTACACTTAAGCATGTAAGTATAATCATATTTACTGAGCTTTAGTAAACTATGACGAATAATCTTATCGATCTTTTGTGGTGGACTTAATCAGTGCACAAGACTGTGTACTCGATCCTTTAGTCCTTCACTTGACTCACACATCCATGTGAACCAGTAATTAGTCTTAATTTTTTCAAAACTTGAAAGTTCTCATTCATCATGCTATATAACTTGCATGATTCCAAGTCCCGGTCCAAATGAAACTTGGGTGATGAGAATCTTTCCTTATTTGGTAAATATAGACATTACCACAAATGAAAGAATCAACTTCATATTTCCACTCTTGCTCTTAATGGAATCATATAAGCAACAATTTTTCCTCAAAAGCCATTGTAAGGATATTTTAAAATAAATAAAATCAAAAAAAATTTCTTTTATTTTAAAACTTTGCGGAAAAACTTATCCTTACAATCCATATGAAAACTTGTTGTTATCTATTCCTAAGCAATATCTCATAACTCCTAAGAAGTTGCTCAAGAATCCGATCTTCAAACTATGCGATAGAAATCCATCTACGCCATCAGATTCAACATATTCTTTCTTTAAGTTTCTTCACTTTTCTTTGATTCTTAAAACATCACCATGTGACCCAGTCACATCATGTATCAGGAATCTCAGAATAGAAACTTAACAGAGTTAGATAGTGGTCTTTACCTGAAGTAGAGTCAAACTTATTGACTTTAACATCCTTAGGTAAATTTGGCAGCTTCGCAACCAATGCCCCTTCCCTTGGCAATATAAACGTATGGACCCTTTGATAATGGTACACGAGACTATCATAGACTTAGCTTTTCTCTTTACCATTTGGTCAACCGAGTTGACTATGGCCGATCCCTTTCCATTGGAAGAGAATGCTTTACTGGATATCCAATGTCATCATTGTCAATGTCCATAAAGTTTTAGGAAGTTGATCTTAGCAAATAGATAAGATCATTAAGGGTCTTGTCATAGTCTGTTTCATAGGTGTCCCAAAGGAACTCACTATGTGACTTAGAAAGTGATTGAACCACCAACTTTCTCAAGACTTTGACACCCAACTCTCCCGGCTTGTCAATATGTGACTACATCTCCAAGATGTGTTCACACCTAGACCTTGCCTTGCCAATAGGGCTTGAGTGACCTTAAACTTTTCAAGAACTTGTGGGTTGGGGAGAATAATTGGAGGAGGTGAAAGACGTATGATTTCCAAAGGACATCATCTTCATTTAGGAAACCTTGTTTCACTAGATTTGGGAAGATCATAGGTGTCTATTACAGACATCTTTTGGGAGATATTCAAGATAGTTGATTTAAAGTCCTTAATATGACACCCAATATGAAATATTAAGGCTAGGACCCAACAAACTATTTTATAACTTAGAAGAGGTATGCCGTAATCCAAGCTATAAAATATTTGAAGGTAGGTGAATGACGATTCACCAATTTCCACCAAGATAAACGAAATGAATTATTAGGTTTTAATTGGTTTTGAAACTCCTAGATCTTTGAGATTCATTGAACTTTTCAAAGGCATGTTTCAATCTTGAGTGTGCCCTTCAGGTTTTGTGACTGGGATGCCGAGGATCACAAAACAAGGTGTGAAGTAACCATGCAAATCACTTGGTACCCTTAATAAATTACCCCTCAATCGATGTGCCGGTTAACCACACACGCTCCATCGATACTATGATAAATATTAAGTCACCCTTTACCTACCTTGTTAAGTCCAAGTTAGTGTGCCGGTTAACCACACACGCTCCACTAACGACTTAGACAAAGTGCAAAGTCTAATTTCATGGATTAGCACCTTATTCACATTTTTCTAAGTAACTAAGATTGGGTATTATTAAGAGTTTAGTTACTTAGTATTTATCATTAATACTTTTAATGAAGGGTTAATTATAGTCTTGTCAAACCCGTTCGGCTAACGACCCTCCACCGGTCAAGCAAGCGGTGGGTGAGAGTGGACACCCATTAAGTTGCCATTTTATAGGCAACAACCTTATACCCACCTTATAGACCGGCTTCGTGAATGAGGCGTACTAGCGGTAAGACTGACTTTACTCTTATACATATATATATATATATATATATATATATATATATATATATATATATATATATATTATTAACTTATAATATTATAAAGTATAAGGGTTGAATTTTAACTTTTAAAATTCTAAGGGCTAACTTGGAATTAAAGTATTCATAAGAGAAAACTTTACAAATTCCAAAACTTGAGGGCAAGTTTTGAAACTATTCAAAACTAATTAATTCCATAACTTATGTGTTTAAAGTAGTTTTAATCCAAAGACTCTTCAAGTTCCATAACTTGAGGACAAGTTATGGAAGACTTTAAACTAATAAAAGAATTAACTTTTTCTTTATTTTATAACTTATGGAATTAATTAAGGTTACACTTTTTTTTTTAATTTATTATTTAATGAAGAGACTCTTGGTCCTCCATAACTTGAGGACAAATTATGGAGTCATAACACCTTTTAATTAGAACTAGACTCTTCATTTTTGTAACCTTTGCCAACTTTTATGAGTTTTAAGATTCATAAATGTGACTTATAAGTTACATAAACACATTTTATGAACTTCTTTTAGATTAATTTGGATTAAAACCAACTATCACATAATTTTATTCATTAATCTAAATTCACTCATAAAACAAGGTAACACAAAAAACTTTTGGTGATCCATAACTTCTTCTTAAGTTATGGAATCCTTTAAAACATTAACACCAAATTTTGTAACTCCATAAAAACTTTGAATCAATTTTTTTTTAAAACCTTTTCATATCCATAACTTACGGAGGTTTCAAAAAATAAAACTCTTTAGATCAACCTTTTAAAACTAATAAAATAATCATATCATTTTATCTTTTATTAAATTTGACCTAATTCAACTCATAAAGCAAAGTATTCAAATTTTACAAATAATTAGTTTTTCACAAGAACAAGTAATTATCTTAAAATTTGACAAACTTCATGGTTTTTTCCTTTTTTTTTCAACTTGGAAAATAAAATATTTGCATCAATATAACAGAAAAAAACCCGTGGCTCTGATACCACTGTTGGGTTTTGAGCATTCTAACACTTCCTAAGTGTACATGCAACCCTAAATACCTTGGATCTATGTTTTCTCTATTATACATGCAAATAAGAACATCCAAGGTATTATCCTAATCTAGCATACAAAAACTATGAATGTAACAAGATAGAATACATACCTCTTGATGTAGCTTGATGTCTTTAAGCTTTAAGAGCTTAGCCCCAATAGTGTGGAAGCCTCAAGTGGAATCACAAATCACCAAGACACCTTGGAAGACTTTAGAGAATATGAATACTTGGTTCTCTCTTAGTGAAATCGGCTAGCCCTCATAGTGTATCCACACACTAGTGCCAATTTCACCAACCAAGGACATCTTTATATAGTGTGGAGGATTAGGGTTAAACCCTAATACCCATGGCCTTTCATTTCCTAGGATCCATGGGTTAAACACTCCATGGACTATCCATGAAAGCTTAGCCCAACCTAAATGAACTTGGCCCATTCCATATATATAAGAGTCCATATTTAATTAGTTCCTTTTGATCACTTAATTAATTATAAATTAATTCTTGATCAATACTAATTAAATAATATGATTCCATATTAATATATTAGAACTTATAATATATTAATATTAATCATAAACATACTATTCTCAAAAGATTATCCATATAAATTGTGTCGGTGAAGTGCAACCCAAATGGACCATGCCGGGTCGGGTTAAGTACATACCAAATATAGTTATGGACTTAGACATTAATCCAACAGTTATGCTTAATTGGAAAGCCCTATTGGTTATTCCGTATGTTAGTATCTTGTTATGATTATATGATTTGTATGTGGGTGGGTCCCGTTATGCGAGTTTCGGCGGGGCCCGTTATATGAGTTTGGGTGAGGCATGTTATACTTAGTGGGTGGGGCCGGTTATATTCAGTCGGTAGGGCCCGTTATATTCAGTGGGGGGGCATTATACGAGTGTGGGTGGGGCCCGATATACTCATTGGGCGGGGCCCATTATGTGTTAGTTATGTATGGTATGGGGTATTTTGGGGAACTCACTAAGCTTTGTGTTTAGGGTTTTCAGTTTATGTTTCAGGTACTTCTGGTTTCAAGGGAAAGAGCACGGGATGATTACAGAGCACACACCACTTGATTATGCATTTTGTGATTTACTCTGATATTGATGATATATTGATACGTTTTGATAACTTTGGTTTTATGACAATGATATGGTTTCTATTTTTATTAATCTAAAAATGAAAATTTTTGGGTCTTGTTATTGGGATGTTACAAGTTGGTATTCCTTGGTTTAAGGGATTTGGGAATACTCTCAGGCGTGTCTGAACTCAAACTGAGGATTTGGTAAATATTTCCAAAAGAAAAGTATTTTTAAGAAAAGAGTTTTCTAAGATAAGAAAGGGTGTGGTGCGTGCAATTAGCCGAGCTCAAGTAAGTTTTTCCCAAAATACCCATACATGTTATCTAATATGATTTGATTTATGAATTTGTGAATTACATGCTAGTTAGGCTAAGGATCCGCTCAATGTTTTCATGATTGAATGCTAGGTGAGATGCCTTGTATACCTCTTGTATGAGCTTGTAGACTTGCATGATAGTTCTGATTAGTCAGTGATATATTGGACGGATATGGGCTACTTTTATAGCCTAGGAAGCATGGGATGCTAGTTTGGGTATAATTTGTATGTGTAGGGCTTTCAGCAGCGAGAGTGGAAGTTCCATACATTAATTGTAGTATGTGAGATTGGATGTTCTTGGTTATTCTATGGATTGGAATGTAACTACATGAATGTTGCTTGCTTTGTGCTTTGTGGAACTCCTAGGTGATGAGAGTTAGCTACTAAGTGGATATGTTAAGTCACATGTGACAAAGGTTGAATAATCTCAGAGTGATGGATTTGACCCTATGGCGCAAGTCCCGTTTAAGTCTAACCGTTGTAGGGATATGTCTATTACTCGAAGGATTATCTAAGCTTTGTTGCATGTAATTGTATTCATGAGGTGGGTAACTGACATTATGGGGAGTTCTTTAGCAGCTGATGGCAGGGTGAGGTTGGGAACCTAGGAAAGTCTAGGTGATGCTTCATTGGGTTTGGTCGCGCTGCGTAGCGAGTATTTGCGTATTAGTTGAGAAGGTGCCTTAGAGGATTTGGAATAATTCTTGAGGAAAGTATGCATAGGTGTGGAAGGTAGTATTGGGCTTGTACTACTAAAAGCATAGGATCCATAATCGAATTAAGGAGAGTCTTGGAAAATCTAGGAAGCCTGTAGGGTGAGGAACCTTGGGTATGTTCTGATCATTTGCATGTTTGATTTTCAATATGGTAGCGAGCATTGAGGAAGGAGGTACGGGTTCGAATTCCGGCCTACGTGTAGGTACTGGTCCGATTAATGAGCGCATATGGGAGTTCATCTCGTTGGATATTACCCGCGGTATTTTAGAGTGGGATCGTGCGATCTTTGGTTCGATCAAGGAGGGGATTTTGGAACTCTTGGATGGTCATCTAGGGGATTTTCAAACTGAGGTTTTAGCAGGACAGTTGGGGGCCCATCCAGAGCTTAGAGCTTGTGGTATTCTAGAATCCTTCGGGAAGGAGGATCCTACTGCTATCTCGTGTCGTATGGGATCGGAGGTCAGTTATGCGCCATGTTATCAGAAGGATCGATCCCATGATTTGATTGCGACAGAGGGTTCACAAGCTCTTCGTGAGGAGCTATCCAACATCATTTTCCGTGTAACTGATAGATTGGTCGCTAGGTTCGAGGGTCGGACCTTAGCTGTTCAGGCGGTTGATGTGATGGTTGAGGTAACTCAGGAATAAGATATTGGTTTGGAGTGGTGAACGGGGAAGAGGAAGCGGACTCATGGTCCAATTCGGCGATCTAACTAGTTGGATATTTCTAGGTATAACATTAGGGCCTGAAGGGCCACGGTGTTTTCACAAAGGATGAATGAACACATGAGCGGGTCACAACAAGTCTAAATGTGGCAGGTGTGGATGGAAGGGTCATCTCCGCCAAGAGTGCACACTGGAGGTAGAATTGTGTCATCGTTGTCATCAGCATGCTTATGTTAGGTCGAATTACCTGCTCTTAGTAGTTGGGGTGGCTCGGGTTTCATCACAGGTGCTGCAGCATGAAAAGGGAGATTGGGATTTCGTCAGATGTTATTACGAGTATGTTATCCTCTGCTTTCTTCATGCTTGTAACAACCCGGATTTCCAGGTATTTTATTGTTTTGTCTTTTTGGTGTTTTGAGAGGGGACTCGGCGAGTTGGAGCTCAGACTCGCCGAGTAGGGTCGTGTTTCTGGACGCATGATTCGTCTGGACTCGGCGAGTCCAGGATATGGACTCGGCGAGTCCATGCTGTTTAATGAAACCCTAATTTCTCGGGTTTGGGACCTATTTAAAGGGCCTTATGGCCGTCATTTGCACCCAACAGTCCATAGAGAGAAACCCTAGAGTGCTTTAGCGATTTGAGAGAGAAAGGAAGCATTTCTTGACATTTGTGTGTTGTTTAGCAAAGAAGAGGGAGGTTCTAGCCAAGATGAGGCAAAGGAGACTGCTATTCGGTGGATTTGAAGCTTAGCCCTTCAATCCAAAGGTATGATTTCGGCTCATCTCCTGTTTTGTGAAGTATAATTGATTTTAGGGTTTCTTGTGACCTTGTTGAGTTGATTGGATGGCCAAATAGTCCCTTGCTAGTGATGAGACTTCGGATCTGGATCCATAGAGGTCCAGAGAGCCTCATTCATCAAGCTTTATAGAGAACAATGGAAGTTATGACCTTGTGTAGTGAGATTTGTTGATAATTCTTCATAATTGGTCATATAGAGGTTGTTTATGCACCAAGTCTGGGGCTTTACGTGGTGAATCAATCTAGGAAGGCCAGATCTATGAATTGTTGGAGTAGATCTGACCTTAGAAGCAAGTTTGAGTGATTGCATGGCATGGACTCGCCGAGTCCGATGAGCAGACTCGGCGAGTAGCTTGAAGATTGCCTTGGACCGGTCAATGAGTGGTCCAGTCGAGTCATGGGTTGACTCAGTGAGTCAGGGCGAGTTAGAGAGGGTTGTCAAGTGGACTGAGTCAAGCTGGGACTCTCCGAGTCATTCTTGAGACTCGGCGAGTTGAGTCGGGGTGGCCCCGCGATTTCTGCCAGGTGAAACTCGTCGAGTCAGGGGGAGTACTCGACGTGTAGAAAGGGAATCCTAGAGAGCTGGTGAGAACGTCTAGACTCGCCGAGTTGCTGTGTGCACTCGCCGAGTCCGGTCAAAGTTGACCGTTGACCGTTGACCGTTGACCTGTGTTGACTTCTTAGGGATAGTCAACCTTAGAGATAAAAAAGTGTTAATTAGAGTCATGTGATGTTATAGGAGGATTAGAGCTCGGAGGATCGAGCACGAGGGATTTCCAGGATTCGTGAAAAACCGAGACACGCGAGGTGAGTCTTCTCACTATACTTTACCTTGAGTAGGTAATCAGAGCTATGTGTTAGTGTATGTATGTTATGTGTATGCCATGTGTTGTACTGCATTATTTCTATGTGATTTATGCTGTGCATGATTTCAGAGTTGGAACCGAAAGGTTCCTAGAGTTAGAACCTGAGGGTTCACAGAGTTGGGTGCACGGACCCATAGAGTTATAGCCTCGAGTGGCTAATATCTGTTTTATGTGTGATATTTTGGGGGAACTCACTAAGCTTCGTGCTTACAATGTTAGTGTTGTTGTTTCAGGTACTAGCGATGACCGTGGGAAGGCGCCGACTTGATCTGTACACACGCAGGGGACTTTTGATATATTTATGTGATCTTGGGAATTGTATGATACAGATTGGAATTTGAAACTTAATGTTTTTATGAAATTAAAAGAGAAATGTTTTTATTATATTGCGAAAAATATTTTCGAAATTCACGGTGTTACAATGCTTATTATCAGAATTTATATTTTTCTTTGGGAATCTTTTTTTGGTTTAGGTAAGGATTATCTTCGGTCTAGTTTTATGTTATTTCCTGGGTTTTATCATTGGGATTTGTTATATGCCATTTTTCATGCCATGAATCATTAGTGGGTTGTATCTTGCTGAGTGGGTTTCGGGGTGTTTGATTGTTTTTCTGGTTCTTTTATGGGATTAATTTAGGGGTATTTTTTGGAATGCCTATGGTTAGGATTAACAGGTTAGTTCTCCAGTGAAGTCAGGTTTCCGTTGTTTTAGCATTTGACCTGGTGGTATTGGCGGTCGTCTATGGAACAACTTTTGGGTTCAATTACTACTGTTGTTAGGGAATGAGCGGTAGCAAGAATATGGTGGTGGCAATCTCATGGTCTTGGTTGGCCATTGGGAGTGCCAGGGGAATTGATCTATTGCAAGGGTTATGGTCCTTGTCACTAGCATAAAGGACTTAATGATTTGGGTGTTGTATCATAAGAAGCGTTTGGGGTTGTCGGACTTGCTGAGATTTAAGGAATTGTCATCGGGATTTCAAGAGTTATGGGGTGATTGGGATTAGATAGTGATGGTACACTAGTATTGGTAACTGTAGGTTGTCGACGGTTCAAACATAAGATGGGATGGGAATCCATCAAACTTCGTGAGCTAAGAGAGATTCGATGAATCCAAGTAGGGGAGAAACATTCAGATTTTAGGGAGCTAAATAGGAGGTGAAACTAGGATTAGTTTCACATCCCAGTCTGTTGGGAAGACGACCCAAGTAGCTGTCTAGATTGAAGTTTTGTAAGTTGGGAGTTTAGGAAACTTCCAATAGTTGGTCGGCGTCTTCTTTGTGATATATAGCATGCTTGTGGGTGGGTCCAGGGTTAGGGTTGTGTTAGAGCCTTGCTGCATGATCTTGTTTGATGAAGGCTTTGGGGTTCAAATCATGACCCGAACACCTGATTGGAATGCAGTTGGATGCGGGTTCTGACTCAGGGTGATTGGGGATTGAGATGGTGTAGGTATGGTAAGACCATGTGTGGTAACCATAGCTGGTTAGATGTGTTGTAAGGCTGCGATAGGATTGTAACATTCACCACTTTGAAGTAGAACATCGTTGGGGTGATCATGAGTATAAAGGAGGACCAGTGGGGTCCGAGGCAAGGTGGGGTCTGTATATCTCTTGATGGGGTGAGACCCGTGCGCGATGTCCGTGTGTTTATGACAATACAGGTGAGACTTGGTAGAGACTAGTTGGGTCAAGGTTATGGACCTTGGTTTTAGTGGGATGATTATGTGGTCAGTGAGCGGAAAATGGTGATGCATAGGCCAGGGTAGCCTTATTAGTTGGACTCTCAGAAACCTGGTGGATGGACTATGTGTGAGACTATTAGTCTCAGCTGTGGTTTAGGAATATATATATATATATATATATATATATATATATATATATATATATATATATACTGGTCTAATGAATGGATGCAGTGAATCAGAAAAATTTGGGAAATGCGAATGTAATCTTGGATCTCAAGTTTTGAGTAATGCATGGAATTGATTTTTGGACAAGACTGATGTAGGAAGTTGATGGTATATTTCTATGCAAAAATCTTACCATAGAAGGTTATGGGCTCAATAATCTATCAGTTGGGTTATCAGTTGGATGGTTCAGGGCCAATAGGATGTCTTCAGTTCTGATGGTGGGAGGAGGCCCTTATGATTCTGATTCGATATGGTTCTACCTGTGTGGAGGTCATGCAAGCTATGAGGCTTCATAATTTTAGAAGTAGCATTTGGATCGTTAGTTATGGGTTCATCCTTTAGTTCGGAGTTGTAAGGTTTTGTCCGGATCGTTGGTTCCCAATAGGGTGGTGAGGAATGATTTCGAGGACGAAATCTAGTTTAAGTGGGGGACAATTTTAACGCCTTGTTATGAATCATTTCTTAATGCGGGGCAGTAACCCGAAGATCGGGTATTATAGGGCCTAGGGCCTTTGAGGAAAACAGATTAGACCCATTTGGAGGTGGGTAATTTTAAGGCAAATGAGTATTTCGGTAAAGTGTTAGATCAGACTTTTATGGAAATTGGATTTTTTTTTTCGAGAAATTTTAAGGTGAGTTTGAGTTGATAGAAGTGTATAGCTTCTCGTTACCTCTTCGTGGATATAAGGATCGTCGGAAACGGACTTATGCCGAAGAAGTTATGGCATTCAGAAGGTTGTAGGGTTTAAGCCTAATCCTAGTACACGAGGGGTACATATGCAGTATGCAGGGTGTACTAGTGCTAAGGTCAGTACGGGGGCGTGCCTCGGTGTACAATGAGCGTATTAAGAAGAAGGATCGTGAATTTGAAAGGAGCACGCTAAGCTTAATGGGAGTACGCGGGCGTACTCCATATTCATGCAAACCCCATTTTAGGGCCTTGGACCCTATGTAAGCTCATTTTATCTTCACCAAACCCTGATACCTTTAGCCTCCATCGCTTTTTAACCCTATAATCAAAACCTAAGTGTAATTTGGTGATTTTGATCTTGGTATGTTCTTCATAGAAGAAGAAGAGAATCATTTGGACGTGTGGCTTGAGCTTGAAGATCCAATAATATCTTTCCAATTGCAAGCTTCCTAAGGAAAACAACTTTAACCTTGATGATCTTTTTGGTTGGATCTACTTTACGGAGGTCTTTTGCATTTTTGAGTCCCTAGATGTAAATGTGAGCTTTTGATCTACTCCAGAAGTAGTGGATGTTAGATCTAAGCTCCAATAAGGTCCCTTGTTCATGAAAATGGAAACTTTATGAAAGATTTTGGTCCGTGAAAATGTGGGACATCTTTACTTAATCCATTAAGAGCAAATGTTGGTTTTTGGATTCCTGACTAGTACGCTGGGCGTACGAGGAAGTATGTTCAGCGTAATGTGAGGATCGTGCATCAGGTAGTTGTACTTTGTGCATCGTGGTCGAGTACGCCGGGTGTACATCTCGAGTACACTAGGCATACTCCCCAGAGGGTCGTTTTAGGCATTTGAGGTCTGGGCAATTGTTGGGTTTTCTTAGTTTGGCCCTTATTAGGCCATTAGACTTCTTTTTGGGCTTCTGGTTTGTAACTTTTGGGCTCCTTTGGATTTTAGGCCCATAAACGGTTTTGGGCTCCTTTGGGTTTTCAAGTTACTGATGCATTTACACATCATCAATGCATAACCAACCAGCAAAAAACAACCATATCTCTAAGTTTTAAGACTATATGATATTATTGCTTTGCGATCACTTAAGGCAAAACACCACGAAGTGATACCAGCAAACGCGGGTTTATTCCAATGCTCAAATCATATTCATAAGCAGTCATGAACTTTGCAGCAAACCTTTGCTATGCGCAAAACCTTTTAGACAATCTACAAACAATTCATGACAGTCTTCATTCATATCTACTTCCAAAATATAACTGACTATGGACTGTTTGAATAATCCTATCATTCAGGAAGTCAAAACATGCAAAATTGAAACAATAGATAAATAACCAACACAAAATAGTAGATTTACTCATAAATAACACAATTTTATTTATTCATCAAATGTCAAGTACAAACTATCTATTACACGTTTCCTATCTAATCCAAACTTATATCATCCTTCAGCCCAATGCTCCTAGCGTTCTGCAAGTGTTTGACCTACTCAGTCCCTTCGTAAGGGGATCTATTGGGTTTTCATCTAATGATACCCTCTTCACAACGAGGAGTCCCTCTTCTACCCGATGTCTGATAAAATGTTATTTTCTATCGATATGTCGAGATCTACCATGATCTCTCGGTTCCTTGGTCAAGGAAATCGCTTCTTCATTATCACAGAAAATTTCCATAAGCTCCTTTATGGATGGCATAACTCCAAGGTCTCCAATGAAGTTCTTCAACCATATAGCCTCCTTTGACGCTTCGCTTGCCGCAATGTACTCTGATTCGCACGTTGAATCAGCTATGGTCTCCTGCTTGGAACTTTTCCAAGTCACGACTCCTCCATTTAGGGTAAAAATCAGCTCGACTGCGATCGGAAATTATCCCAATTTGTCTGAAAACTAGCGTCACAGTACCCTCGTACCCTTAAGTCATCACTCCCACTGAGGACTAGAAACCATTCCTTGGTCCTTCGCAGGTACTTAAGAATATTCTTAACTGCAATCCAATGGGCTCTACTAGGGTTCCCCTAATATCTGCTGACCATGCTCAAAGCGAAGGCCACATTCGGGCGAGTGCAAGTCATATCATACATGATAGAGCCTACTGCGGAAGCGTAAGGTACTCGGCTCATATCAGCCATCTCTGTCTTTGTATTCGGGCTCTGAGTCTTACTTAGCTTGGTATTGCTTTGGATTGGCAACTCCCCTTTCTTGGAACTTTCCATACTAAAACGCTTTAGTACCTTATCTAGGTATGTATCCTGATTGAGTCCTATCAGTCTCTTTTCTCTATTTCTTACTATCCTTATTCCCAGAATATAAGCAGCCTCTCCGAGGTCCTTCATAGCGAAACATTTCCCAAGCCAGGACTTGACCTCCTGCAAGGTTGGGACATCGTTTCCTATGAGTAGTATGTCGTCGACATACAATACGAGGAAGCTCACTATACTCCCACTGGCTTTGACATACACACAAGATTCATCTTCACTTTGCAGAAAGCCAAACTCTTTAACTTTCTCGTCAAAACAAAGATTCCATCTGCGAGACGCTTGTTTTAATCCATAAATGGATTTCTCAGGCTTGCATACTTTATTTTGATGCTTCGCATCGAAAAAACCCTCTGGCTGATTCATATAAACATCCTCAGCCAACTTTCCATTAAGGAAAGCGGTTTTCACGTCCATCTGCCATATTTCATAATCATGAAACACAGCTATTACAAGCATTACCCTTATAGACTTTATTTTCGCAACTGGTGAGAAGGTCTCATCATAGTCAACTCCGGGAGTTTGAGTAAAGCCCTTCGCAACCAATCGTGCTTTATAAGTATGCAGTTTCCCATCCATGTTCGTCTTCTTCTTGAAGATCCACTTACACCCGACTGTCTTACGACCCGGTACATGATCAACCAAATTCCAAACTTGGTTGTCGTAAATGGACTGAATCTCGCTGTCCGTCGCTTCTTTCCATTTCGCAGACTCCGGGCCTGCCATGGCTTCCTTGTAGCTGCTAGGTTCGTCCAAATTTACTAGTGTACTATCACTAATAAATGTATCCCCTTCAGTAGTAATATGAAATCCATACAACTAGGGTGGAACACTAGCCCTAATGGAACATTGAAGAGGTAAGGACTCGTCAACAGGTTCAACAGGAGTTTACTCCTCAGGTTGAGTGCCAATGTCAGAGGTTCCTTCATCGCTTTGATCTTGAATCTCTTCAAATTCAATTTACTTCCCCCTGTCTTCTTGGCTTATCAATTCCCTTTCTTGGAAAACTCCTCTTCTAGCAACGAAGATAACATTGTCACTCGGTCTATAGAAAAGATAGCTAATAGACTTCTACGGATAAACGATGAGGTAACACTTCTCACTATGAGGTTCGA